>NC_057863.1:516262133-516584248 GCF_019393635.1 Dromiciops gliroides
GTAAGTTGAAAAACCGCTCAAAACAAGATTAGAAGGTTCTCCTTGCAGGCACTGGCGGGGGAGGGGGGGGGGGGTCAGAATTCTGTTGCTTTGCCCATACTTGAATCCAGGTCACAGTCCTGGGAGGCATTCCCAGGGTAATGAAGAGCAGTAGCATATAAGAGCTTGAGGCAACAGTGGAGCGGAGGCCCTTGTCACAGGGCAGAAAAAAGTGCTAGTTAGTGGTCATTCACAGAGTAGAGCACAGGCCAGGAGAGTAGTAAACGCACCTCTCCTTAGATTATATCACTTTTGAAGAACTGAAAATTTAGTGGACTTTTGAAGTATCTCTGAAAACAGCTGCACAAAGCCCATGAAGCTTGTGACAGTACATGCTCTACTCTGGAACCCCCACTTTCGCAAAGAGTTAAAAGTCAAGAAATAGCTTAAGAATGAGCAAACAATAGGAAAAAAGTCTAAATTGGAAAATTGCTATGGTGAAGAGGAAGATCAAAATTCATACTCAGAAGACAACAAAGTCAAAACTCCTAGATCCAAAGCCTCAGACAAAAGTATAAATTTATCTCAGAACTTGAAAGAGCTAAAAAAGGATTTTAAACATCAAATAAGAGAGGTAGAGGGAAAAATGGGAAGACAACTGAGAGGGATACAAGAAAACCATGAATATAGAGTCAACAGCTTGGTAAAGGAGGTACAAAAATACTGAACAAAATAACATCTTAAAAACAAAACTGGCCAAATGGTAAAAAAGGTACAGAAATCCAAGAAGGAAAAGAATGCCTTGAAAAGCAGAATTGACCAGATGCAAAAAAGATGTACAAAAATTTACTGAGAGAAGTTATTTAAAAAACAGAACTGGCCAAATGGAAAAGAAGGTAAATAAAAAACTCACTAAAGAAAATACTTCCTTAAAAATTAGAATTGAGCAAGGGGAAGCTAATGAGAAATCAAGAAACAAACAAAACCAAAAGAATGAAAAAATAGGATTGTGAAATATCTAATTGGAAAAACAACTGACTTGGAAAAGATTATTGGACTTCCTAAAAGCCATGATCAAAATAAGAGAGTAGCCATCTGTGAAAAAATTTTAAGAAAGATTTCCCTGATATTCTAGAACCAGTGGGTAAAATAGAAATTGATAGAATCCCCTAATCACTTCCTTAAAGAGATCCCAAAATAAAATTTTTATTTCAATCAGTAGGGAAAGAATGCTCAAAAGAAAAATGCTTTGCTTATTGTCAAAGATAGTAAATGTCCGTTTTTTTGTTTGTTTTTGTGAGGCAATTGGGGTTAAGTGACTTGCCCAGGGTCACACAGCTAGTGTTATGTGTTTGAGGCCGGATTTGAACTGAGATCCTCCTGACTCCAGGACCAGTGCTATATCCACTGTGTCACCTATATGCCCCTGATAGTAAATGTTCAAGGAGGGATGTGAACACAGATATTCCTGATTCTTAATCCATCAATATTTCTCCCTGCCTCCTGTATGATAGTTTCTGAAGATACAAAGACAAATGCAAAATAATCTCTGCCAAGTACTTTCCATGTCCCACCATTTCATAACATATTGTCTATTTCCAAGAACAAAAACAATCTCTTAAAAGCTAAATACAATCTTAGCCCTTGTCCTCATCAAGCTCCCTATAGCTCTTATTCCTGATGTGTATATTTTCCTCTTGAAAATGCTCTCCTCCACTGGCTTTCCTGACATTTTCTCCTGGTTTTCTTTGTAGGATCTGACTATTCCTCCTCAGCCTCCACTGTAGGATCATTATTCATTCTCTGCTTAATTAGCATGAATATTCACTAAGGACTCTGCTAGGCCATCTTCTCTTCTGTTTCTTCACTTACAAATTTCTTCTGTTTCCATGAATTCAAGTATTTTCTATATATAGATATTTCTTAAATCTGTATATTAAACCAAACATTTCTTTTTCTGAATAAGTGTCACGCAGCATTAACTACCTATTAGATGTTTCCTTTGGGGTGTCCTTATAGGCATTTAAAAAAATCCCAAATGTAAGTCATTCTTTCCAATTAGTCTTTCCTTTCATCCAAACTTTTGAATTATGGAAAGGTTCCACAATCAAAGCTATTAATAGTTACATGAAAAATGCTCTAAATCATTATTGATTAGAGAAATTTAAATTAATACTACTCTAAAATATCACTGGGCACATCTATCAGATTGGATAACATAACAGAGAAGGAAAATGACAAATGCTGGAGAGGATGTGAAAAAATTGGGACACTTATACATTGTTGGTGAAGTTGTGAACTAGTCCAACCATACTGGAGAACAATTTGGAACTAGGTCCAAAGAACCATAAAATTGTCATTCTCTTTGACAGAGGAATACCATTACTTGTTCTGTATGCCAAAGAGAACAAAGAAAAGGTAAAAAGATCTATTTGCACAATAATATTTATTGAAGTTCTTTTTGTGGTAACAAAGAATTGGAAATTAAAGATTTGGTTTTCAATTATGGAATGGATAGTTGAGTTATTATTATATTATTGTGATGGAATACAATTGTGCTATAAGAAATGATAAATAAGATTTTCTCAGAAAACCCTAGGAAGACTTATATTAATTAATTCAACATAAAATGAACAGAACTAGGAAAACACTGTACAAAATAACAGAAATACTATAAACATGATCAACTGTGAATAATTTAGCTACTTTTATCAAGACAATGATCCAAGACTATTCCAAAGGACCCATAATAAAAATGCTATCCACCTCTAGAGAGAGTGATGAATTTTGAGTACAAATCAAAACATCTTTTTTACTTGCTTTTATTTCTTTGAGTATTTCCATGTGTTTTCCTTTGTAATATGGCTAATATAGAATTTTTTTCATGATTTCACATTTATAATAAATATTATTATTGCCTCTTTAAGGGGTGAGAGGGAGAGAATTTGAAATTCAAAATATTTTAAAAATGAATGCTAAATGTTTTACATGTAATTAGGAAATATTTAATTGTATAAAATATATATAAAAAGAAAATGTTTCAAGAACAACATTCCATAGTACAACATATTTTTCTATGAGATAATCGACTAATATGCATAGTAAATACCTGATATTACTGTGTTCGTTTTTTAAGGATTATCTTTAAAAATGCATTTTATTGAAAGGCTCTCCTTCAAAAAAGGTGTCTCCTTTGCATAAACCAACAATATACAGGATTTCTTCAAAGGAATAATAGGGATCATTTTATTTGACAATCTTCTTATCATGAATATCAACAAGTGCATAAAAAAGGACAGACCCACCAAAATTGTTCCACATTGTCATGAAGACCAAGTACAGAATCCAAGTCAAAGAGGGATTCCCTATAGATGATGACGTCCCCCAGATGTGGATTTTTCTGGATGGAATTGGGCTGATTACATCAAGCCTCAGAACATTACAGTCTCTTAAATGAGATCCATAGTCCCTGAAAAGAGCACGGCCTATGTATCCACATAGTTGATGAAGAAACTTTGTTGTACAGACTCTGAAATGCTATTGGATAGACAATCAATACAGTTTAATCATTAGTACCTGCATCTCAAACCAAATACTGTGAATTGATATTGAACTGTGCCCAGAGCTGAGTACAAGGCAGACTGTGGACTGAGTTGAGAAAATGCAAAATTCATTTCATGGTCCCAAGCTTGTTGTTGAAATAGAAGTCCATTGTTTTTGTATGAATGTTCTTTTTGGCAAAGTTTCATCACCTAATCTTGAAGATTATATATTGTTCCCAACTTAATGAAGTTGAAGATCACCCCAAAGACAATGGAGAGGAAATTAGTGAATGTAAGCACACCTGTGACATTATAGTGTTAATTATATTTCAAATACTACAAGACAGATTCATGTTAGACAAGTTTTCTGGAATTTTTGTGCCTGAGTAAGTGGTAGTTTACTGTAATAAAAACAGAGACTGGTTTTAAAACTCTCTCTTCTTGATGAACTGCTCTGAGAATAGAACTAGTAGCAATATCTAGAAATTACCAAGTTTTTATGTCAGAGAACAAACAAACAAACTTTCTAACAATTCAGGATATTCCAAACAGGAATAGATTGTTTCAGGAGATTGTGGAATTCCCATCACTGGAGATTTTTTAAGGAATAGTTTGACTTTTTATTGGATTATATTATAAAGGGTATTATTTTTTTAGCAAACAATTAAAATATATGACATTTGAAGTATGTTTCAAATATGATATTTTCTGAATTGAATTTAAGTGCATTAAAAGTGTTATAAAACATGGAGTAATTGTTTATTTTCACAAAAAAAATCCCTTTTCAAAGTTCATTTTTAGGGTGATAATCTTTTTTTTCTTTTGCAAGTTTCTCAAAATTAGAACTATTTCCCCTTTCTTAAAAATATCTCAACAATTGTTAGACTTGATGTTCAAATGAAGGCTTTTTAAAAAACTGATATAAGGCATCCAGTGGAACATGTTTGAAGAACATTCATCCCTGGCCTGGGATTCATATACACTGAGGTGAATGATCTGAGACTTCATTGTTTGACAGAGTAATACAGTATTAGTAAATGGATGACATCCATTGCAAGTCTGTCACCAAACCAAGGCCTGGGGCTCAGTGGAAGCAACCAGGGCCCCTAATGAACAGCCTGACAGCTGCTACTCCCCCTCAAGCCCATACTCCATTAAAGACACATGCTGGGTCAGGATGGGGAAGAAGAGGCTAGGGAAGCATGAACTGATACATCTGCAAAGTACTCTGGGTCCATGGGGTTTATAATTCCTCTTTTCTCTCTTCTTGAATAAGTCACAAACCTTATTGCCAATTTAGATCTCAACAAAGCAATACATCTTGGCTATTATGTTCTCCATTCTGAAAAGCAATTGTCAGTCCTTATTATCGCCATGCTGTTGGTATAAGCAATGGTATTTCACTTATTTAAAAGGGCATTTCTATCATCTGATCTGTGTTTTCCCCCCTAAAAGGCACTGTTACAGGTAATCCTTTTCCTTTTATCCTTGAAAAAGAGTGGATAATAGAAACTCACTTTCAAATTGCCCATGCTTTTCACATGGCAGGCATTCTGGTACAAATAAACTCATACATTTTCCTTCATAGTTCCCCTCATTGGCAACATAGAAATAATAGAACTAATGATGTAGACTTTTTTTTTTTTTGCTTTTTGCTTTTGACTTGTGGTTTCAATGCTATAGGAAACTTCCTTTACCAATGCAAATTAACTACTTTTTTTGAAACTTAACAGTTTTAGAAAGGCTGCCCAAGATATTTAGAGATCATGTTGGTGACCCAGGGTATAAGATTCAGGCTTAAATTCTGGTCTTTTTTTTTTCAGGGCAATGGAGATTAAGTGACTTGCCCCCAGGGTCACACAGCTAGTAAGTGTCAAGTGTCTGAGGTCAGATTTGAACACAAGTCTTCCTGAATCCAAGGTTGGTGCTTTATCCACTGCACCACCTAGCTGCCCCTATTCTGGTCTTCTTGACCATGAATGTGATTCTCTATCCATTATTCCACTATGCTTACATTTAGATTCATACCTCATTAATGTACAACACAATATAATTAAATTATTAAATTTTAGTGTTTCAAGGGATCTGATTGCTTATCTAGTTCAACCATTCATCAAATCATAACGCTCACTTTTCATTTTCAGCAAATAATCATGCAGACTTCTTGTGAAGACCTCCAGTGGCAGAAACAATGTTCTTCACCAAAAAAACCCCCAAAAAACAAACAAAAAAATAAAAACCAAACCCCCAAAACATATCATTTTTGGTAAGCTCCAGTTGTGAAAAAGGAAGAACAGGAACAATCTTTACTTCTTTTGTTTGTATCCCCAGCATTTAATGTAGTGCCTGGCACATAGTATGTCTTTAATAAATATTTATTGAAATCTCAGGAAAAGACTTTTCAAGATATCTAGGGCTATTTGGCATAATGTGAATGAAATTTAACAAAGAATATTTAGGGTGTGATCAGCACTAGGGAGGACAGTATAAAAGGTGAAGAGTAACAAAAACCAATTAACAACAACAACAAAAACAAACCAAATCAACAAACAAAAAAACTAGAGAGCAGAAAATATCTAGGATGAGATAACTATCAACATTGACTAAGGTTATAGAAAGGTCACTGAGATGGGATTTGGCAATTAAATAATTACTATTTTGGAGAGGGCAGTTTAAGTTGAATTCAGATTATGGAATCCACATTGAAAAGTGAAAAAAAAAAAGGTTTTGAGGCACCAAGTGCAAATAATATTTTAAAGGAGTATAGCTTAGAAGCTTAAGAGATATACAACTCAATAGTTAGCAGGAATGATGTTATATAGAAAGAAGTTTGTTTATTTTAAAATGGGAAAAACATGAGAGTGTTTTAGGCATATGTGAATTAGCATTTAGATAAGAGGAAATTGAAAATAAAAGGTAATGAGAGCTTATGCAAGTTGTTGTAGTGTGTGTATACACATATATGTATATATATTTATACACACATACATATACTTATATGTAGGACATATGACAAAAGGAAATATATGAAAGAGTTTAAAGTGAGAGATTGGGGATGATAGGGTGATCAACTAGAAATGACAGGATAAGATGAGATCAAGGATGTATTTAGAGACTTCTTCCTCATCAAGTAGAAGAGACATTGAAAATCAGAGATGTGAGTGAGGAGATACTATTAATGCTTTTAGTTAAAGAGGAGGAAAGGAAAGGGAACTTTTACTCTATGGTTTCACACTTTCTTACCATTTCTTCACTTATCTTCAATTTAAATTTGTTAAATATTTTTGTTCTGTCATTCCCAAACAAGAGATCGTTCTTTTTTACAGAGAAAACATGTATAAAAGAGTTGAGTAGTTCTTCCTCTCATGGTTATCCTTTTCTCATCTTCCCCAAGCAGGGGTTCTATCTCTTTTCTGATCTTTTCCTTGCCCTTAAAATGGCTGAGGAAATAAAGCTTTTTTGTTGCCTTTAGCATCTCTGCCATTTAGCCGTACTAACAATCATCTTCTTCTTTTTTTTTTTTTTTTTTGCAGGGCAATGGGGGTTAAGTGACTTGCCCAGGGTCACACAGCTAGTAAGTGTCAAGTGTCTGAGGCCGGATTTGAACTCAGGTACTACCGAATCCAGGGCCGGTGCTTTATCCACTGTGCCACCTAGCCATCCCCACTAACAATCTTCTTACAAGCTGTTGTCAGTGTTGTATTTATTCTTGCAAAGCTGCCCTGGTTTCCAACTTTTGTATAGGTCTTTTAAAAATCTTAGTTCTTCAATAAGCTATTTGTGAAATATGCCCATCTCTGTAGACACTTCTTTTATCTTCTTTTCAGAATCAACCCAAATTTATCACAAGAATAGCCTTCTTGAGAGCTTTCAACTTGATTTTCTTTCTCATGTATCTGACCATGGTATTCCACTCACTTTTCCTATTTCTGAACTCTTTGAGATTATACACACACACACACACACACACACACACACACACACACACACACTCACACTTAAGATGATGCCCTATATTTTCAAAAAGAATAAAAGAAAAACATACTGGAAAATTCCTAGATCTACAATTGGCATGTCTCTTTTTATTTAGTTCCTCATTTATCGCTCAAGTCTGCAGATAAGAAAAATAGCTAATATTCTGCTCATGGTGAATAAGAAAAAAGCTGCTGAGCAATGGAAATAAGAAAGGAGGGGGCGAGACCATTGTACTGGGAGGATGCATTAGCATTTCTATCCAAGTGGCAGGTACATTTAGCCAGGATATTAAAAGAGAGGTAACGATATATGCAATGCTGAGTACATATTAAAACTATTCTTCATCAATTTTCAGATTCAGAACAATCATGTTCAAAGTCATAAGATTCTGAAGAAAGATCAGAGGACTCATGATGGTGACTAGATTTTTTTGTGTGGTGTAATGGAGCTATATTCATAAACTGATTCTTTTTTCTGATTTTTAATTTTTTAAATAACTTTTGACATCAGTTTTTTAAAACTTTGTGTTCCAACTTCTCTTCCTCCCTCCCTTCCCACCCCCACCCACAAGAACTCAAGCAATTCAAAATAAGTCATACATGAGTCGTCATGGAAAACATTTCCACATTATCTAAATTGTGAGAGAAAACAGTTAAAAAAACAAAACTTCAGATTAAGAAATTGTCAAAGAAAAAAAATTAAACATATATTTCCATGTGTTTTCATATACCATCAGTTCTTTCTCTATAGATGGGTTACAATTTTCATAAGTCTTTCAGCATTATATTTAATTATTGCCTCACTGAAAATAACCACATGCTTCCCAGCAGACCATCTTACACTATTGCTGTTATTTTGTATATAGTACTTTTCACTCTGCTTCAGCTCTTGTGGGTCTTTCCACATTTTTCTGGTAGTTTCCTGTTCATCATTACCTGTATATAATACCTTAAACGTGACAAAGAATTTTCTTCCAGCAAAGTCGGTACCAAATGTTTTGTCATTATAATCAATCATCATAACTATTCCCCTCCATCCAATTCCCTTCCCATGATATTTCCTCTATTTTCTATCTTCTTTTATCCTAATCCTCCTCAAAAGTGTTCTACTTCTGACTGTCCCCTCCCCTCCTCTGCACTCCCTTCTTTCACCCTTCCCTTCTTATCCTCTTCCCCTCCTACTTTCCTTGGTAAACTGATTCTTGGGCAAACAGCCAGAGGACTAGGTGGTCTATATATTCCCCCAGAGATCATCCTGTGTGTCTGCAGCATTGCGTTCCAAGCACATTAACTCTATTTTGAGAAATAGACTGGTGGAACTATGTCTTCAGGTTAAACATCCAGATGGTGCAGTGGATAGAATGTTGGGCCTAGAATTAGGGATACTCATCTTTGTGGGTTCAGATCTAGCCTCAGACATTTACTAGTTGTGTGACCCTGGGAAAGGCACTTAACCCTGTTTATCTCTACTTTCTTATCTACAAAATGAGCTGGAGAAGGAAATAGAAAACCACTACATTACTTTTGCCAAGAAAACTTCAAATGGGGACATAAAGAGGGAAAAAGGACTGAAAACAACAATGAATAGTTTGGGAACACCTGAGCCAATAGTAACAAAGAGGATGTAGTCAGTAAAGACCAGGCTCATGAGTAATGGGTTTATTCCTAGATTTCTTCCTGAAGGACTCCACATTTTTATTAAATGTCCACAAATAGAAAGACAACATACAATTGGAAATTAGTGTGAGCCAAGAAAGGGGTAGGTTGGGTAAAACCTCAGGTCCTACCTATTTCTCTAAAAGCTTATAGACGTTATACGGTTCTGGTATTCCAGGAATATACAAATAATCAACTACCTCTTAATCCATTTTACTTTATGTTATGGAAAGAGTTCTTGGTATGGAATCAGAAGAGACTGGGTGTTGAATTCTACTTTGAACTTACTATTAGTTATGACCATAAGGCAGACACAACCTCTATTATTGTTTCTTTATCAATTGAATAAGCATGATAATAGTTGTAGTCTTATATAATGGAGTTATTATATCAAATGACATAAATTATGTAAGCTTTGTATATCTGTAGGAGCTCTATAAATATTTACTCTCACTATCATTTTCAATGGGATATCTATTGAATGCCTCCTGTTCTTAAGTGATGCCCTTTTATTTTACTCCTCATCAGGGGTGGCCCTATTAAAAAATGTGAAAGAGAAGCAACTTGTAATCAATGCCCAATATAGCATGAAGGCAAGCTTTCCTTCTGGAACAATGAGCCATTTTTCAAAATGAAATCTTATCAGAAAAATTTCATTCCCTAATCTATTCCCTAAAATGACTCCCTTTCTTTCAGTATCATGTTAGCTAGACAAATATTCAACTCACTTCACCTTTTATTAATGTTTTAAGTACTTATCATATTCAAAGCATTGTGCTAAGTGCTGAATAAGACTCAGACAATGGTGTTTTGGAACTTACAAGTTAAAAATTATGTGGGAAAGAGATTTGATAGACTAATTCACTCAGAGGTGTGAACAACTCAATGTGCCACTCAGCCTATTTTGAAATGTATACAAAGAAATACATTTGTATGGGTAAAATTTCAGGTAATGTGGTGGGTTGACTTGGTGTCAGAGGGGTTTGGGGAAGAAAAAAGACTTTCCAAGTTCTATATAACCACTGTTTTGCCTAGGTTTATTTCTAGTCATTTGAATTAAAAGCTTCATAACACATGGCCCTTGGACCACTGTGGCCCCAACACTGAGTACAGCTAAATCAGATTAAAATGTAATTTTGAAATCTTCAATATAAAATTTAAAAATACTATGTTATATGAAGCAACAGAGATATTTATGTGGAGTTTAGTGGTCCCATTTCTATTTGAGTTTGATAGCATTACTTTAACTAGTCCAATTGATGAAAAAAATAAGGCCATAGACTTATAAAACTTTAGAAATGGAGGATCTTGAATATTACCTATTCTAACTTCCTTACTTTGCAGATGCTGAAACTGAAGGCAAGAAAGTTGGAGTTTCAGGTAATGGCATAACTATGTCAAGCTGCTGGGTTTCTTTACTCCCAGGTTAGTGATTACATGTACGCACATATTTGTGTGTTATGTTTCCTCAAAACTAATGGAAATCACAGATGATAGTTTGAAACTGAGCAAAAGACCGCCCACAGAGCAGCTCCTCTTCCATTTTTCCCATATAGCATTCACCTTGAACATTAAAAATTATCCAAAGGCACAAAAGTACAAGTTTAACCTCAAGTGATTAAAAAATGCAAGTGTGTATGTGTGTGTGTGGGTATGTGAGAGAGAGAGAGTGAGTGAGCACATAATCAGACTGAAGAGTCAAAATATCAGTAAATACAAAACAGGAGATAACGGTGGTCACACTCCAGTGTCAAAAGTACCACTGAATTCAGAACACACAAATATACTGAGGGTGTAAAAAACTAATTAGTGGAACAAAGAATCAGAGAACAAATATAAAGTAGTGATAGCAAAGCATAAGTATTATGATAAGAGAGTGATAATTCTATGCATGGCAGCATGTTTAACTGTTATCAAATAAGACAGTTCTAACTCAAATGACAACACTAATACTTTTAATGGACAACCAGGAACAGATGAAATTATTAGTAAATTCTATGACATGCAGCAGGGGACAACTATTTTGAGGTCAAAAATCTTATTAATATCTAGTACAATTATGATAAATCTTTCCATTTACTGGAGTCTGTCTAATAACTAATTTATCCTCAGTCTCACCTCTCTGACTGTATTTTATACTTTAGCTAAGTAGATCAGAATCACACCAGTAGGGTAACTTATGGCAAATACAAAAAGGCTACTACACCAAGTAGTACGCTGGAACTGATACTTACTGGTCTCAGTAGCCAATTGTGAAATTTTTAATGGGAATGTTAGACTTTGGAAATCAGAAAAGGCTACAAATCAAGGCTTGATTTGTTGTTATTTTGATTGTCTAGACTTAAAGTGATGGAAAAATTGTTATTAATGAAGATTAGGCTTAAAAGTATACCATGCCTACATTTTATGCCATGGAAAGGTTGTTAAACATTTGTGAGCACACTCTTGCCTTCACCTTGGTTAAAAGAATCAAGACCACAAGTACAGGTTGATGGAAGTATGAACAGGCAACAATTATATTAAAAATTGTCTGGAGGTTTTAGTATTCTTTAAAGTTAAAGTTAACTAATAGTGGGACAGAACAGGAAAAAACTAACATGATTTCATTCTGCATCAAGACAATCTATCACATCTAATTATTTGAAAGTCTATCATTTTGAAAACTTATTTTGTTTGACTCTGAAAGTCAAAACTAGAAACAATGGGTAGAAGCTACATAGAAACAAATTTCCGTTCCATATTAGGAGGAACAAAAATAAAACAGCAAGTCAACTTACCAATTATTAGAGTTATTCCAGAGGATAAAATATTACTTTTGTAAAATATGTTCTTGACCAGTGAAGATCTTCAAGCAGAGATTAGATAGCCATTGGCAGGGATATCATAGAAGACTTTCCTATTTAGTTTCAGGTTAGATTAGATGGCCTTCAAAGTCTGTTCCAACTTTGAGAATCTTTGAAACTGTCAGGCCTCTGTAGGATGAGTTGGGGAATTTATAGGTTGGTCTCTTAAGGTCTCTTGACCTTATGGGCCTCCATGACCTGAAGTTTACCTGCTATTCACTATACCTATGTCCTGTATCAATCAATACATCACACAAAAATATTGAGCACCTATTATGTCATCGGCATGGGAAAAACAAGAATAAGAGAGGACAGTTGCTTTCAAAGTTCTTATAGTCTACTTGGGATCCATAATTGTTGTATAGAACAAGAGTCACAAAATTCAAGACACTTATTTCATAACATGTATATTTCAGGGTGAGAGGGACATAAATTTCCAATTGCTTTCCTCTAAAGGATTCACTTCTTTCCACTATAAAATATTTCAAAAGGTGTCAGTACCTCTGGAGACTTCTTGGTGCTTGATATTCCAGAGAATGAATATTTTGTAAATGCAAACAAGTGTTAATTTATTTACATGAAAAGCTTCACAGAAGCCAGAACTTCTTCTTTCCTACACAAAGGTTATCTATGACAGAGAATTATCTGGGTGATCAAGTCACCTGTTTATATGCGATCCATTAGAAAACAAATCATTTTATGAATAATCTGACAGTATTTTCCTCTTGTTGGGAAGAATGAAAATCATGGTTCTAAGGACTGTGATTGATAAAAATTATTTGTCATATTTGGTCATGGGCAGCATGAAAAAGCAATGGAACCCTTGATATAAAATTCCCATTTCCCAAAGTTAAAGAAGTATTTTCAAGGAAAATACCATTTCCTGAACTATTCCCACCCACCCCCTTTCCTGATCTGAAGATGCTTTAAAAAATAAAACAGGATTTATTTATGTCTTTTGTTTCTTCATCAAAATCATTTCTGCATACAACTCCTTTAATATGCCAGCACTAAACCCTTCTTTTCAACATAGAAAAGCAGTTAAGCAAACATAATAAATACAGCTATGACATCTGACAATGTATGCAACAATGTATGCAACATTCTGCCCTTAAATTTCTCTATCAATCTGCTGAATGAACAGAGATATATTTCATTATCTGTTTAGCCATTCTCTGGAAAAAGAAAAAAAAACATATATATATACATATATATATATGTATATATATATATACATATATATATATGTGTGTGTATATATATATATACATATATATATATACATAGTTCAAGTTTTTAAGTGACCAAAATGCTCTATTAAAACAATCATACTGGGGCAGCTAGGTGGCTGAGAGCACTGGCCCTGGATTCAGGAGGACCTGAGTTCAAATCTGACCTCAGACACTTGACACTTACAAGCTGTGTGACCCTGGGCAAGTCACTTAACCCCAATATAGGCTATGCCAGAGAGCATTCTGGGAATATATAACCATAAATCAAATGATTGTAATTTTGAACTCTATCCACTCACTGGAATAGGAATGAAAAGGCTCAATTTTAGCCTGTTAGTGTTCTCCTTGCTTTTTGTTAACTGATTATAATGACTGTGATTAAAGAATTATTATATTTTTCCCATCAGGAAGTGGTTCAAGCTGCTATAACTTTGAGCTGCTATAGCTGGAGCTGAGGTGGCTTGGAGAAAAGTTGAACATAAAAGCTAGTTTCTAGCTTAAGTATGCAAAGTATGCAATAATCATTATGAGACCAGCATGTACTGGGAGAATAATGTGACCAACATGAATGTCATGAGATCAGCAGAGCACCACTTTAGCAGACTATTTCCCCAATACCAAAGGCCTCTGGTTACCAGCTGTGTATTGTGCCTAGTTTAGATACTTTGAGCACTTTGGTCCTCAAATATAGCATACCTTGAGCAGAGCATGCACAGTGAGAAACACATAGTAATGTTTCCTGAAGTATCTGAGGTGTATATTGTTTCTTCCTGGACATGTGCTGGCCAAACATGTGCCCCATGTGTGTACCTCTCATGCATGATCCTTATGTGCATTTATTTACCCCACTGACTATACATGTATTCATGAAATTCTAGTCGTCTCAGTTTTATAGTGGAAAGGTCTACTGTGAATTTTCTTCTTCTTCTATTTCATTAAATGACTTTGTTTTGAGCTGTATGTTCTATGACTAGGAATTTTTTAAAAAGTAAATACATTTTTAGGACCTTGTGAACAATGGGTTAAGCAGGTATGTATCCACAAATGACCACAATTCTGAGTTATTTATTCTAGACATTCGACATGTGCGGTGTGTTGATTAAGATGATATATGACAGGGGGCAGCTAGGTGGCGCAATGGATAAAGCACCTGCCCTGGATTCAGGAGTCCCTGAGTTCAAATCCAGCCTCAGATACTTAACACTTACTAGCTGTGTGACCCTGGGCAAGTCATTTAACCCCCATTGCCTTGCAAAAAACCCCAAAAAAACAAAAAAAAAGATGATATATGACAAATGAATAAACAAAAAGAAATGAATAAATAAATGAATGGATAGTGATAAAAACTTTACTGATTATAATGTCCATACTATGCAGTTTAATTATCTGGCCTTCTTATTCCTCATATGAGAGATTTCATCTCCCGTGTATATGACTTTCCACTTGCAAATGCCTAGAGAACATACTCCTTCCTCACTTCCAACTCTTAGTTTCCTTAGTTTCTTTCAAGGAAGCTCAAATACTACCTTCTAATTAAGGCCTTTCTAGATAACTGTACGGTTCTAGTTCACTCCCCTCCCCTGCTTCAAAATCTGGTATTTAATTTTTACCTATTTTATATGCCTATACATGTAAACTTCTGGCTCTTACAAAAGAATTCAAGGGGCAGCTAGGTGGCACAGTGGATAAAGCACCGGCACTGGATTTAGGAGTATCTGAGTTCAAATTTGACCTCAGACACTTGACACTTGCTAGCTGTGTGACCTTGGGCAAGTTACTTAACCCCCATTGTCCCACCAAAAAAACAAAACAAGCAAACAACAACAAAAAAACTCAAAAGAATCCAAACTCCTTGTGGTCAAGGACTATTCTAATTTTGTCATTAGATGCTTATTGTCTATCACTGTTCTTGACACTTAGTAGCCACTAAATTCATGATGGTTGACTGATTTGTGATTAGAGTGCTGGATTTATAGTCAATGAGATCTCTGTTAAAGTATCTCATTAGCTGTGTGACCCCAGGAAAGCTAGTTCACTTTTGTGTTCATTAGCCCACTTATTTCAAAGGACTCATTTACTAAGTCATAGACGTATCTTGATGCCAGTTCCAGATATCATATAAAATATATTTCAGCAGACATATTAATTGCAGAGGGTATATGAATTTTGTGTACTTTTTTATAGAATTTGTTTGGTGTGGTGTGCCCTTGTTAGTTTGCAGACACAGAAAAACCTTGAGGAGGGGCAGATGAATATAAATTGCAGGCCAAAATGAGTCATTCAGTATTCAGAAATTCTGAAGTGGGCTGAGGTAGTGTGAGCCTATATCACACATACCTCACACACCTTGCCCAAATGGGAATTTAAACTTTACATCAGCAATTTAACATAATGGAAAAATGGAGGGCAAAGTCATAGAATACAGTTAAAAAATTGTTTCTTCCCTACTGTGAGTTAATCAACACCTCTTATGGTGTCAGCTTTCAGTAATTTTTCAAAATTTATTCCTGCCCAGGGCTAATTAATGACCCTCTTCATGATTCTTGAGATTCAAATGTGCTCTGCAGAACCACTTGAACTCTCAGTCACAACATAGATTTACCCTTTTCCTCCAATATCACAAGCAGGCTTCATTCTGCAAAAAAGCAATGGTAATGGCCCTCAGGTAGGCAGCTATTCAATGAAAGGCAAATGTCTTGCTGGGCTCTGTATGTATAGAAAAGTGGCAGTAATTCTTTTCTAAATAAGCTCTGTGAGAACCCTAGGATCTATGCATTTTCCTCTCTAATTCTGTCTCAATATAACAACACCATTTGTTTTAGCACAATCCGGGGTTATTACCAAGTAATAGGGAAAAATTCAGAAAGCTGTTGTGGAAGGTGCTGGTGGTCTCTAAATTCCCTTTGGCTCAGAAATTTTAGGATTCTATATCATAGTTCATCTGGTCCAGAAAGGAATGTGCTGGCACTCTCGTAGCGGCATCTTCATTTTTTTAAAATATGACCCTCACAATGCCCTTGACACACACTTAGTAAATACTTAGTTAATGCTTGAGTAACTGGGAGAAAAACTGTGGATATTCCAGAGCTGTGACAGGACTTCTAGGTAGTAGTAGGGGCTAGAGCACTGGGAAATTAGCAGTATTGTTTTAAAGATGTTGCATCAGATCAGATGTCCTTATATGCTACTTTCTGTCACATGCATCAGAAACTAACCAATTCTCTCTCCAAATGATAGTATTTTGGTATCCAGTATCAGCAATTAGTCAACTGTATGGCATCCTCTTAAAACTGACTCCATTCCTCATTTAGAAACAAATCTTTCCTCTTTCAGTCATCATCACCACCATCATAATATTTGGGCTCCTTGAAGGTGGGATCTTTTTCAATTTTGTCTTTGCATCCTTAGAACTTAATATGGTACCTAGGATTTCTTTTATTTAATTTTTATTAGTGCAACTCTGATAAAAAAAGAAATAAACTTATTTACAGTTACACTGACAGTATGAAATAGAGGTGGGCCTTTCTAACTGAGGCCAGCTCTTAATCCACTATATTATGCTGCCTTCATATAATAGAAACTTAGTGGATTCTTCTAGTGGCTTAATCACCATCATTATCATAATAATGTTAATTTACCCATATGGTACTTTAGGGTGGACAAAGCACTTTATATTAAGATATGAATAATCTCATATGGTTATTATGGGGATCAAATGAGATAATGCTTGTAAAGCACTTAGTACAGTGTCTGACATATAGTAGAAATTATGTGTATAGAATTAATTGTTATTTGAGGTTTTTATGACCCCATCTTTTGGCTAGAATTTAAAAAACCTCCAGTGCATGCACTGGCCTGGGGCTCAGGCCAGCGCTTCCTCAAACAGCACGGTGCACCACCTACTGGTTGTAGCTGTCACCATGGCACTGGCACCTCATGTCATTACCACTTGCCCACGCCTACATGGGCCTGGCAAAATTATAATGACTGGAAGCCCAGTGAGGGCAGTCATGTGACTGTCAGTCAGAGCTGCCAACCAATTGGCTTGGTGCTGTGTGCTCAGCCTGGGGTCTACTGGGAAGAAGGAAGGTTTTTCACCATTCTAGCTTGTAGCTGGAAGGCGACAACACTGCTGTGTGTTCTCAGCTGATTCCTGGGTGGTGGTGTTATTCAGGTTGTATTATTTCCCTTTCCCCATTTTATTTCCTTTCCCTTAATCCTACTGATCCTGTTTGTGTTTTTTTAAAGTTTGTTCTTGTTAAATAAATCCTGCTCTCTTTTGAGGAAGGCTGTTGGTCTCCTTCCTTGCCCCAATAAAAAATTGGTCTCCACATATGCGAATTCTTATTCTCTTCTTTTAATCTAATTAAGTATTTATTATGAATTACTTAAATGTATAATTATTGCTCTAGTATAAGATTTCTCAACTAGGTAATGAGACTGATGTTTTGCTTTTCTCTTTCTCATTATTCCCAGTGTGACCTTGGACACATTTCTTTGCTGTTCTATGACTGTTTGCTTGTAGGCCCATTGTGATCAATAATAGCTGCCCTTTCTACCTCACAAGGTTGCTGTGTAAAGTAGAACCAGTATACAAAACACACAATATTATTAAATGAAACCGACAGTGGAACTGCAATTTACAAGTCCTTGTTATAAAACCTATTAATACCAATTAGAGGTAACTTCTCTAGGCCCATTTCTTTTCTTCTTTCTCTTTTATTGTAATATCCATTATTCATGCACATCAGCACTATTTGGCTGGTAACAGAAGTTGTTTATTATGGGAAAAGTTGTAATTACTAAGCTGTCAATCAGAAAGACTTGGCTTGTTCATGTTGGAGTTCATCTGAAATAGGATCATGTTGGTGGTCAATGGTCAATGGAATGTCAATATCTGCAGAGAAAGTAAGCTCAGCAGATAGAAATTACTATCACCCCATGCCTTTCCCCCAGGTTTGAGTACCCCTTCCTCTTCATAATACCTTAAATTTACTTACAATTGTGCTTGCTGTACCTCTCACTCAAAAAAAAAAATGATTTTAAACTCCTTGAGGACAATTATTTCATATTTATCTTTGTATCTCATGACAAGCGCAGTCAATTGCATAGTCATTTTTTGAAGGAACGAATTCTACAAATCAGTTCAGCAGAATTTGGTTGATAAAAATTTATTAGGAGGGGCAGCTAGATGGCGGAGTGGATAGAGCACTGGCCTTGGAGTCAGGAGTACCTGAGTTCAAATCCTGCCTCAGACACTTAACACTTACTAGCTGTGTGACCCTGGACAAGTCACTTAACCCCAACTGCCTCACTAAAACCCAAAACCCCAAACCAAAAAAACAAAAAAAAATTATTAGGAATATTAGAGTTATGAAGAGGAGAAGGCTTTAGAATTTAGGAGAATAGTTTGCAATGTATATATATATATGTGTATGTATACATATATGTATATATATGTATGTATATGTATATGTGTGTGTGTATATGTGTGTGTATATGTGTGTGTGTATATATATATATATATATATATATATATATATATATATATATATATATATATATATATATGTGAACATAGAATCCTGTTCACAAAGTTCAGGGAGTTACATAGGTAATGAGCTTGACAAGCTCAGAAGTTCCAACTCTAAAACTGGTATTCTTTCTATTATATGGCACTGCCCTTTAGGGATAAAAAAAAATCAAGGACTGAGCTGAACTAAACAGGAAGCTATTACCAATACAGGATGTTTCCAATGGCATTGGAAATGCTACCCCAATCTACCATCTGATGTTTTCACTTCTTCTATGTAAGATAAATTTTATTCAGTGAGAGTCAAAGAAAACATAAATTGCTCTGGTCAGATAGCAAAGTAGCAAATTCATATTGTAAGGGGCTAAAATTCTACCTAAACTATTTAAAATCTAATGAGTGGTCACCAATAAATTATAAGCTTTAGCAAGAGTATTTAAATGTTTAAGTATTTATTAAAGAGCATTAGGATCAGAGAGAAAGGTAAAAATCTAAGTATTTCTAAGAGACCGTATCATTGGACCCACCATGGCGAGGATAGGAGCTAAAAAAATCCAGAACCCCGTCACTTCCGTCTGCTTCCTACTTTGCGTCTTCCTCCCAGAAATTGGAGGCTCCTCAAGTTGATTGGCTGGTAGCCTTGATAGACAGTACCCACGAGCAAATGTCACTTCCTGATTCTAAGGACCTTTACCATGTGGCTTGCCCTCAAAGGCCTTCACCTCATGGCGAAGTTTTTCTACAGTAAGTCTCCAGCAGGTTGCATCATTCTAGCCATTACAATAGTAAGGTGTAAATGCACTCATATTAAATACTTTACTTGGGGGTGGAGAAGTCACCAATTGCTCAAAGGCTGGAAAGGAAGAACACCGAATAATTTAACAAAAGGGAAAGGAAAGACCAGAACAGTATGTTGTTGATTGCTGCATTGATCAGAGTTCTTAAGTCTTTTAGAATTGTTTGTTTTTCCAATTAATATTAAAGTAAATGCTATTTTCTTAGTTCTGCTTATTTCATCCCATATCACTTCATATAAATCTTAGAGGGTTTATCTTACTATCTTTCTTTAATTTTTGTAGCCTAATAGAATTCCACTGTATTCATTTGCATATCAAAATTTGTTCAACCATT
This sequence comes from Dromiciops gliroides, assembly GCF_019393635.1. Lineage (NCBI taxonomy): Eukaryota > Metazoa > Chordata > Mammalia > Microbiotheria > Microbiotheriidae > Dromiciops > Dromiciops gliroides. The sequence goes on from NC_057863.1 coordinate 516,282,024, forward strand.
CCCCATGTTATAAGCACAGCTTTAGTTCCTTGTTCTTTGTCACAAATAAAAGATGCTATAAATAGTTTTTGCATATAAAAGTATTTTCCTTCTTTTTCTTAAAATCTCTTTGAGATATAGGCCTAGTATTGGTATTATTAATATATGGATCACCTGGATTTGATGGAGGTACCTTATTATCCAAGGGGAGTTTTATGAAACCCTGGATTAATAGGAGCAAAATGTCCTTCAACTGAACTCCAAACTTAACCCAGATAGCTCGCAGATAAAAGACCCTACCTAGTGACTTCTTTTCCCTCAGGATAGTAAGTCCCTATCTTATGGTAACATCCGAGCTTCTTCATCCTTGCCAAACCCTTTTTTGGAATCCTGTAGTCTTATCATGATGCTTCTGTATTTCCTCCATACTTGTTATAACTGAAATTGTTAAACTCCTTTTTGCTTCTGGGTTGATTTCTGTATCATACTATTAAAACTAACAATGCTCTGTAATCAGTGGACTAAAACCATATATACCCTCAGAAATGGGGAGTCCTCTGAGCTTCTCTCTTAGGAGGGAAGTCTCCACATGATCATGCGTTGTGTTACCTTTCTTCTTCTTCTTTTTTTTTTTTTTTTGTTTGTTTGTTTTGCGGGACAATGGGGGTTAAGTGGCTTGCCCAGGGTCATACAGCTAGTAAGTGTCAAGTGTCTGAGGCTGGATTTTAACTCAGGTACTCCTGAATCCAGGGCTGTTGCTTTATCCACTGTGCCCCTAGCTGCCCCTAGCTTTCTTCTTGAGACAATAAAATATTAAATTGATATTTTTTTTTCTGTCTGTCTCTGATCTGTTTTCGTAGGAAGAGAGGTATATTTTTTCTATCTCTCATTTGTAGGAGAAATTAAACATTTCTGTAAGCTGGTTCATTGTAGGAGACAGGCAGATATAACATGTTCTTTTCTATTTAGTAGGAGATATAATATTATAATTTCTCTGATCTGTTTGTAGGAGGCAGGTAGATACAAAACTATATTTTAATATTCAACAGTATCACTTGGCTAAAGAGTATTCACAATTATATCTATCTATCTATCTATCTATCTATCTATCTATCTATCTATCTATCTATCTATATTTATATATATTTTAAGTTCTGAAATGCTATCCAGAAGAGCTGGATTAGTTCACTCTTCTACCAAATAATGCATTAATATACCTATCTGTTTTTCCACGGTCAGTCCACCATTTGTCATTTTCATTTTTAATTACTTTACTGATCTGATGGGTATAAGGTAGAACATTAGAGTTGATCTAATTTTCATTTCTCTAATTATTAGTCATTTGAAGCATTTTTTTTATATGACTAAAGCTAGATTTTTGGTTTCTTCCATTGAGAACTGCAAGTTCATATCATTGTGGTTAATAAAGTATAAGCTTAAAACTTATTTTCTGCATTTGTTGATATTTTTTAATCAATACATAGTTGATTCATAAATGTCATAAACAACTGAAAAAATCTGCATGCACTCTTATTTTCATTCAGTAATTAACAGGGTAAAGGATAACTAACTTTTCTAAAATTCGGGACCCTAATTTTTCTTTTCTTTTCATTGAATTTGCCTAGGTCTGAAAGGGGGTATATTTAGTGTCAGCTACTATTATGATTTTACTATTTATTCCTATAACTCATTTAAGTTTTCCTTTAATTACTTAGATATGGCATGTGGCACATATATTAGAATATTGAGATCAATTCATTGTATGTGGTTACTCTCAACAAATGTAGTTTTCCTATTTATATTTTTAAATTGAATCAGTTTTTAGTTGTGATGTGAAATTGTAATTGCTACTTCTTTTGTTAAGTTCAGCTGAATCATAAAATATTTTACTCTAACCATTTATTTTAACTCTGTGCACATTTATATTTCAAACATGTTTCTGGTAAACAACCCTAGTAATCGATTCAGCAATCCTCTTCTATTTTATGGGTAAATTCAGATGATTATCATTGATAGATACAATTGTTAATTGCGTATTTCTCTGCAACATATACTTTTATATTCTTCCTTCTCTTTGTTCTCTGCCCCACCTTTTTATTACATGCTCTTACTCTTTATTTCTTTTTAAATCCTTCTCTACTATGCCTCTTCCAAACTTGGGTTTTGTTTTCATTATGCCTAATTCTTCCCTGTCATTCTTTTCTTTTTCCTCCCTTTTTTCCTTCCTGTTTCTCTGGTGAGTTGAATATGTTCATATACACACTAAACTATGTGTACATGGTGTATATTCTATCCTCCTTTGATAATTAAGGGTAAAGTGATGTTCAACTTGTACCTTTGTTCCTCATCCTTCCATACTTTGTATACCCCAATTATGTGAGTTGAGTTCCCCATTCTTTCCTCACCCATTTACCCAATCCCCCTAAGATTTCTTCCTTCTTTCAATATCTTCAAATCATAAAAAAATCATTCTAGGGTCTTCTGTCCTATTTGATTCTCTCAATGATTTTAAATGACATTAGGGAACTGAAAGAATCCTTGTATCATCATGCTGCCTCCCTTAGAATGTGAACAATTCATTCTTATAAAGTTCCTTCTGATGATTTACTTGTTTTTGCTCTTTATATGTCTCCTCTCAATACCTGTGTTTGTGTATTGAAATGTCCCTTTAGCTTTGGTCTTTTCATTCATAAATCTTTTATTGTTGTTCAGATATTTCAGTTGTGTCTGACTTTTTGTCAAAACCCACATCTGGGTTTTTTTTTGGCAGAGACACAGGACTGGTTTGGTATTTCCTTCTCCCGCTCATTTTACAGATGAGGAACTGAGGCAAACAGAGTTGTGACTTGCCTAGGACCACCCAGCTAGTAAGTGTCTGAGGCCAGATTTGAACTCAGAAAGATGAATCTTACTGACTTTAGGCTACTGTGCCACCTGGCTACCTTTGTAAGTCTTAAAAATTCTCTGTTTTAGTGAATGTCAATTTTTCCCTTGTAGCAACAACAAGGGAAGTATATTCAATTTTACTGGACAAGTAATTTGTAATTGGAAGTCTATATCTTTTGCTTTTTAAATATTATATTTCATACTCCCTGCTCCTTTGGAAATAGCAGCTAAATCTTGTTAGATTTTGACTGCTTCCTTATTGCTTGAATTCTGTTTTCCTGATTGCTTCCAGTATCTATCTCTATCTCTATCTCTATCTCTATCTCTATCTCTATCTCTATCTCTATCTCTATCTCTATCTCTATCTCTATCTCTATCTCTATCTCTATCTCTATCTCTTTTCTTTTCTTTGACTTGAAACCTCTGTATATTTGTTACATTTTCCTGACTTTTTATTTTGTTATTTCTTTCAGAAGATGACTGATAGATTTTTTACATTTTCACTTTGCCATTGAAATCTTATATGGGTAGGCTGTTTTATTTCATAATTTCTTGAGCTTGATATCCAGATCCTTTTTGAGATATTGCTTTCAGGTAATCAAATTACTGTTAAGTTATCTCTCATTTATTTGTCTTCCAGGACATTTGTGATATGAGATACTTTACTCTTCTATTTATTCACTATTTTGACTGTGTTATAATTTTTATTGTTGTCATATGACCTATTCAAGTACTTTTGCTGCATTCTACTTTTTAAAGATATTTTACTGGATTAAGTTTCTTTATGCCTCTTTCCCTAAACTATAAATTTAAAGAGCATCTTTTCCCTAGTCTCCCCTCCATTTCTTTTTTTAATTCTCTCTTACATCTTTCTCATTTATTTTGTTATCATCTTTTGCTTTTCTAAAGTTCATTAGCCACTTCTTCTGGACTTCTAAATGATCACATAGTTAAATTTTCTTTTCCTTTAGGGATTTGCTTACTAATATTTTGAAATTATTTTCCTCTTTGGAATTTAAATCTTGGTCATTCTTGGCATCACCATAGCTCTTCATGTTTTTTTTCTTTATACATATTATATTGTGTGTCTGTGCTAAGGTCCTTTTTCTTATGCCATGTGGGAAAGTTCCCCAGCCCTAGTACCAGAATCAGGGCAACAGAACTGTGGTTGCTATGCCTTGGAGTAAGTCCCAAGAGTGGGAGGTTGAATTCTTCCTTGTTTGCTTACTATAAGGCATGGAATGATGTAAATTTCCAAATCTGTATTCAAAGTATGAGTCTCAGTGATATGTTTGTCTCATTTTGACTCAGCAAGTCTCAATGATATTTTTGATTTTGAATTTACCTCTTTCATTCCAGCCAGCCTGCATTGTCATGGTTCTCCATACAAGAAATTTCTTCTCCCTGTTTGACTCTAGAATGTATATAGTGAGTCATGAGAGAGACTTTGGCCTTTTGCTTTCTATCACATAGAATGGGAATGAGGAATTTCAGGAGCACCCAAACTCATAGTTAAAATGTGGCTACAAGTTTTATATGGAGATGCCTGAAATCTGAATAAACGAGGTGTGTGTGTGTGTTTATACATCTGTGAACACTGGAGTCTGGGAGAACAGATTTAAATAGATTAGTAAATAAGGATTTACTCTCAGTGTAGGATCTTTCATGAAAATCTCTCTCATCCCATATTTTTTTTTAATTTTTATTTTTTTAATTCACCTATAGCATGTGATCTCTTATTACTATAATACATCTCTATGCTGGGAGTTTATCCTAGGGTCACCAAAGCTCTGCCAGTGGAACGCTAGTTCTGACAGGCCTTACATACAACTAAAAAGGCTTCCAATTGTTTGTACTCTCTCCATCCTCACAAAATCATGGAAACCTTTAAATCTTCACATGTTTCCTGCCCCCAGTGAAATGTAAGCTCTTTGGAAGCATGCTCTGTTTTAAGTTTGACCCTTTTTATCCACTGTACCTTGCAAAAAGTTCTCTCTTAATGAATGTGAATAATCTTAGATACATTTGTTTCAAGTATAGACCTAATGTCAGACTATATTCATATCTTTAGTCCCTGGACAAATTTAGCTAATTTCAGAGGTCCATCAACAGGTTAATCTTCAAGGAGAACAGTTGCTTGTTCAGAAGAACTATCAAATGCCATATGATTTCAGGGAGCAGAGGTCACGAGAAAAGCTTTGCTCTTTTCCATAGCCAAATGGAAAATGAAAATCTAGTAAACTGAGAAGTGTGTAGTAGCTACAAACATGAAGGAATATCAACACCAATTTAGACTTGCTCATAGAAAAGAAAAAGGAAGGAAGAGAAAATATAGTGTGGAGAAAAAACCATGGAATTGCACATTTTTAACTCTTGAAAAAGCTAAAGCGGTCATGTCCTAGACTTAGGTTATATTCTAGAGAAAATCAATCATAGTGTCCTTCACATGACAGATGTGTTGCTTATGAAATGTGTTGATTAATCAATTAACATTGAGTAAAGAACCTTATCATAGGGACATAGTATGACATTAATGTCATCAGCAGTCATAAATTATTTTCACAATTAGGAGGCCTAAAAGGCTCAAACTTGCTTTTTTAGCACCTTTCTTTCTCATTCATATGGTTATAGATTTAGACCCACTGTTTTTAAAAGCGTAAAAATAAACCTAGGCTTCTTGCCAACTGCATTAGACACATTAGATAAGGGTGAAGGTCAAGGATCTCAAATGTCACTGATTTACTTGTTTATGTGAATCTCTGACTCTTTCTTTGAAGTAGCATATGTTGCCTGGCAAATACTATGTGCTATGTAAATGATAGCTATTATTTTATAACATGCCCGTTTTGGGAGAAGCTTCCATGGTAGTAGGAGCAGCTAGGTGGCACAGTGGGTAGAATGCCAGGCCTGGAGTCAGCAATACCCAAGTTCAAATCCTGCCTCAGACACTTACTATGTGACTGTGGACAAGTCACTTAATGCTATTTGCCTCAGTTTCCTCATCTGTAAAATGAACTGGAGAAAGAAATGGCAAATTGCTTCAGAATCTCTGCAAATAACCCCCCTCCCCAAATGGGTCACAAAGCCTCAGACAACTGAAATGCCTAAAAAGAAAGAAACAAACAAAACCAACCATGGAAATAGGGAGAGGTGGACCACTAAAAGTCTTCCTAGGATGTGGCCACTGGAGTCAGGGTAGAGAAGCAAAGAGTTTTGAAATCTCTAAATTATTTCTTATTTAAACTAACTATATTTAACAAGTAGCTATTTAGCACATTTCTAAGTCAGTACTCATTTGACATTCTGGTGCAAAGTGCTAGTCACTTCAACCTACTCAGAAATCTTCTCTTTTACGTATTCATTTTACATATGTGTAAACTGATTAAAGAGATAATGTGATTTTTCCAAGGTCACCTAGTTAGTTAGGAAATGACAAAAGCAGGTTTCAATCCTAGGTTCTTGAATAACAAATCTGGTGTTCTTTTTGCTACATCCTTCTTTTTTGATGGCACTAATCACCTGGTAGCAAGTATGCAGTGAATTTTTAAAAATTGCTAAAATCTGAAATCTATCTACAATGAATATCAACAAGTCAAAAGTATTGCAGGAAAGGAAATCTCAAGAAAAATACTTGCAGTGACACTAGTAAGAGTCTTAGAGTAGAATATCATATTGAGTTATCTGATAGTAACTACCCTCAAGCCCCCATATCGCTTTTTTGACATTCATTTTTATATTTAGTTTCCAGTAATTGTCAAGAACAATAATGAGGTAGGCAAGGTAAGACCATACATACTACCCTTTCATTAACATTTTGGTTTTTATTATGGAAACAAACTTCAAAACAAAACAAAGCAAAACAGCAACAAACATGAGCATTATTAATCTAGGCAGCTAGTTGATTGCAATGGATAGAGCACTGAGACTATAGATAGGAAGACTTGAGTTCAACTTTATCATCAGACATTTACTGTGTGACCATGAGAAGGTCACAACCTCTGCCTCAAGTGTAAAATGGAGAAAAAAATAGCACCTATCTCCGAGGGTTCTCGTGAGGATCAAATGAGATATTTGTGAAGTTCTTAGCACAGTGCCTGGTACAGAGCAGGTGCTTAATTTTTTTTTAAATAATTTTTGTTTCCTTTCTCCCTTGAAATATATTCTAGCCAGGGCAAAACTTTACAATCTCCATACTTTTATGTGAATTTTTGTCTTATAAATTTCAATGGCCTCCTTATGCATGTATTACATATTCTTACTTTAACAGGAATCATGTTTGCTTATTTAGAGATCTGGAAAAGGACAAGTTTTACTCCTATCCCTTTTTCTGTGGTAGCAAGGCCCTTGTATTATTTTGGAGGAGGGGTGCAAAGGATTCCTGAAGCTTCAGAACCCACACTCATTATCTTTCTTTGTAATTCTCCCCTCTTCCAAAGTTCCCTATTACTGTGAAGGGCACCACAATCCATCCAGGCCCCTGGGCTCACAACCTAGTTTACATACTTGACTCCTTACTATTTCTCACCCTTCCATGTCACATTACTTGGCAAGGCCTTTGCACTTTAGCTTTGTAACATATCTTGAGTATTTCTTTTTCTCTCCACTAAAAATGCTACCACTTTGGTGCAGACCTTCATCACCTCAGGTCTGGTTTATTGAAAGAGCTTGATAAGGAGTCTGTCTACCTCAAGTCGCTCCCCACCACCCCCTACCCTATTCTATTCTATATTCAGCTGCCAAAGTTATTTTCCTAAAGCACCTGTACTAGCCATACTATCCTTGTAAATCAATAAACTACAGTCACTGTCTGTCATCTCCAGGGTCAAGTACAAATCCTCTAGCATTCAAAGGCTTTCATAATATACCTGTTTCCCCACTCCCCTCTACAAGTGTGTGTGCATACACAAACACACACACAGACATACACACACATCTTTTCAGTTTTCTTACACTTTAGTTTGTGCCATGTACTCTACAATTCAGTGATACTGAATTCTTTGTTGTTCCACCAATAAAACACTCCATTTCTCTTCTCAAGACATTTTTTCTGACTATCCCCCATGCATGGAATACTCCCTATCTCCTTATTTCTGCCTCTCGACTTCCCTACTTCTGTCCATTCTCAGCCAAAATCCTCTTATAGGAAGTTTTTTCCTCTTTCACTATTGCTCTTAATTCTATGGTGACATTATCTGTTGCTTTAAATTTCTTTTTTAAATGTAGTTATTGAAAAAGGAGAGATGGTGAGTAGTAACAACCCTTTACTTTTATATTCATTCATAATTTAGTAAGTATTAATATTTTGCCTATATGTAAAAGATTATCTTTCTTTTTTGGGGGGGGCAGGGCAATGAAGGGTAAGTGACTTGACCAGGGTCAAACAGCTAGTAAGTATCAAGTGTCTGAGGCCGGATTTGGACTCAGTTCCTCCTGAATCTAGGGCTGGTGCTTTATCCTTTGTGCCACCTAGCTGCCCACTATGTAAAACATTTTCATGGAAAAGTGAGTCTGCAATAAATCTACTTATATGTAAAACAGTGCTAGGAATTGTCTGAGATGTAAAGATTTATAAAATAAGACTCTTGACATCAAAGAGTTTATAAGTTATTAGAGGGAAATAAGGATTGTTCTATACTCCTTATATACATATGAGCCCATAGGTGTATTGCCTTTCTGTTTCCCTTCAAGGCTGCCTTGGATGGTCGTTTTAATGTCATTTGGATGGGAGGTTGTGGAAGGAAGTGGGGGCAGCACAAAAGTGTGCTTTGTTTTACCTCTACATGCCAGTCCAGGAAAAATTCTTGAGACATAAACAACTATCAGTTCCTCCACATTGACATGACAGGAAAAAATGGCATTTTTCACTTTAGCAAAGAAATAAAAGACTTGGCTGGGTTCACTTGATCAGCATTCCTTGCTTTCCTGGCATGGCTCTGGTTCATAGTTTGAAAGATGTTTTAGGGAGAGATAGATCACCAAATATGAGGAATATTCAACTCATCATAATTTCCATTCCTGTTGGCAGTATAAGAAATTAGCACTTAACAGATTTCCTGCAGATATCAGTGGTTAACCACCTGGAAAGTTCTGGCTGACAATCATCTCTAAGAAGGAAGGATGCTTTCCTCTACTTTGTATGGGGGAATGAATTAAATAAAACACATTTGGATGCAATGTTTGATGGTGGCTACTGGTTCACAAAAACCACAAAAAGGAAGGATGGGTTATTAGGAATAGCTAAGTGTGTGTGTGTGTATGTGTGTGTGTGTGTGTGTGTGTGTGTGTGTGTGTATGTATGTGTGATGAATAGAGCTATAGAGCTGTGCAGGTCTCATGATTTTCTTAAAACATTTTGAGTTTGCCTATTCACAGATTAATATTTATTATGCACATACATAAAGTCCACAGAATATACCCATTTTATTGTTTTTCATGAACACTTTCCCCTGGAGATGGCTACTCTCTTGGCCTGTCCCACAGAAGAATATGAGATGTAAGTAGTGTGAAGATCTTTAACAAACACCAGCATTCATACATCCAAGTGAAGATCACCACTTCACAATAGTGGTCCTAGAAAACATCAACTTATTCCAACTATGCTATTGTATACAAAACATTTCTGGAACTACTCTCTGAGAATTGCCTTTAGAGAGGGATCCAAGATAAAGAGCAATATAACAGCTCATAGACAATGTAGCTCAAGCCTCTCCTCTTAGAGATAAGAAAACTGATGCCCATGACCCTTAAGTGACCTTTCCCAAGGTCACAAAAGTAATAGACAACTGAGGTTTGTATTCAGAATTTGAAGTTATGTCCTCTGACTCCAGAACTAGTGCTCTCTCCACTGTCCCATGCTGAATGCCATACAAAAGTGCTTACTAAACCATGAAATCTTATATAAATGGAGGGCATCACTATTGCCTCCCTCCTTGCCCTTTGTATCCCTCATCTCACACACTGCACCCAGCCAGAATACCCCTGAGTTCTTAAGACTACTCATTTCAGGAGACCCCTAAAGTATGAAAGATAATGGCAACTAGGATCTTGGAGTCCTGAAACAGGAAATTTTTCACATTTGACAGCTTGTTCAGTGATATCAGTTAAAAATTGGAAATCTTGGTAGGAGAAAACATCAGCATTAGCCTAGAACCTAGAGAGAACTAACAGATCCACAGGAACAGGTAATAATTAATAATCATTAATATTGTTAATTAATTATTGTGTAATAATTGTTGCACACTGTTTTAACATGCAGAGCTGAGATAGATGATTAAAGAAAAGGAAAGCTCTGTATGCCAGTCTGTTCACAGGCCTGTTATCTCTATTCAGAAACAGGTTAAACATGAAGAGAGGACCAAACAAAATAAATTTTTTGTAGTTGAGGAAACAAATGCTTCTGTGTGGGTATGACAAGACATTCTCTTTTGGCACTAATAGCTATCATTTATATATAATATTAAGGTTGACAAAATGCTAACATATATTATTTCATCATTTGATCCCCATAATCCTGTGAGATAGAAATAATATTATTTTCATTTTATAGAGGAGAAAAATAAAGTTTGAAAAAGATAAGTAATGTTCTTAGACTCACACAACTATATCATATTTGAGGAACAATTTGAAGCCAGGTCTTCCTCACTTTAAGACCAAATGTGTTCTTCTATTTGATCCTTTAGCATTCTAACTACTTAGAAAAGCACCCAGGGGACACCTAGGTAGCACAGTGGATAAAGCACTAGCCCTGGATTCAGGAGAACCTAAGTTCAAATGTGATCTCAGACACTTGACACTTACTAGCTGTGTGACCCTGGGCAAGTCGCTTAACCCTCATTGCCACCACCACCGCCCCCCTCCCACCCCCCACCAAAGAAAAGAAAAGCAGCCAGAGGGAAAGGAAGTAATTCTGGGTATTGTTTTGTATCTCATTTCTTCTGAATATTAACATACTTGCTTTATACCTGAATTGAGGACAGTTTAACTGGAGAAAGTATGTATAGTTATATGTTAATTCAAATATATCTTACACTAAAAGTCTATAAAAGATGATTAATTTGAGATTTTGTTCTGTCCCTATATGAAGGTCATTTGAAAGTCCCAGTTGATATGAAATATATACATATATACACATATGCCCATATATATAGTATTTATTTTATTTTCTTTTATCTTTATTATAATTTTCTATCTAAAGTCACATATTTCATTCTGCACTTAAATATGCCTGCTTATATAGAAGGTTTTTTAGTATTATGTCTATGTATGGAGAGTGTGTTTCTGGGGATGTATAATTCTAATTAACAAAACAATAAAAACAACACTGTATTTGGAATTGATATTATAGGGTAATACAATTTACTTATAAACTTAAATGCTGGGTACTTAACTGATATATGATTTTGGGCAATCACTTAACTTCCTGGACCTCATTTTTTCCATCTGTATGATGAAAGAATTATATTTCTAATAGTTCTTTCATTTCATATTCCTTCTATACTTCTTTAATAATAGTCTAAAATTTATGGTTTGAAAGGACTTTCTCATTAATAGCTCTTTTGATAATAAGGACAGTACAAAAAATGATAGTGTAAATAAGATTTTTCCATTCAAAAGGATGTAGAAATTTAGAAACATGTCAATGAACTGATTTTCTGAAGCTTAGTTGTTGCAAGGTCAAGAGTAAGTTGGATTCCAAATCCAATGTTTATTATTCCACTTACCCCATGTATATTATAATTCTTTTGCTTCCTCTTCTAATTCTACTCATTGTGCCCATAATAATTATTTCAATTTTCCAAATATTTCCACTAATGGTTTTGTTGGTTCATTTTTCCTTGTTGTTATAAGAAATTATTTGTGACTAAAAGCTTCATACACTTTGATGAAGACATTCCACATCTAGGCATATACCTCAAAGAGATGAATAACAAAAAGACACACTTCACACATCCCAAAATATTATAAAACTACCTAATTTATAGTTATCAAGATCTAGAAACAAGGCAGATGTTTATTGATTGGCAAATGGCTTAACAAATTAATTGTGACATCACTGTGCTTGAAGAAATAATGTGTTACTGTTGCAATAATCAACCTCATGGGTTTATTGTAAGGAAATCTCTCTTTAAGTACTATATAAATGTAGTTTACTATGAAAAGAAAGATGATCAGGATGCTATCAGAAAAATCTGGAGAGACCTACATGAGCCGATACAACATGAAACGTACAGTTAACAAAATAACAGCAATACTCTAAGATGATCTGCTGTGACTGACTTGGTTATTTTTAGCAATGCAATGATCCAAGACAATTCTGAAGGTCTTATGAAAAATGCAGTCTATCTACATAGAGAAGTAATGGTGTCTGAATACAGATTGAAGTATAATTTTTCTGTTAGTTCCTTTATCTGGCTTTGTTTTTTTCTGTTTTCTTTCACAACCTGGCTAATGTGGAAATGTTTTAAATGACTGCTCATGTATAGCTTTAGTTTATTTTTATTTTTTTTTATTTCATGGGGCAATGAGGGTTAAGTGATTTCCGAGAGTCACACAGCTAGTAAATATCAAGTGTCTGAGGTTGGATTTGAACTCAGGTCCTGAAGCCAGGGCCACTGCTTTATCCACTGTACCATGTAGCTGCCCCTCATGAATAGCTTATATTGAACTACTTGAGTTCTTTTAGGGGGGAAGAGAGGAAGAAAATCTGGATGTCAAAATTTGTATTTACATGTAATTTGGGTAAATAAAATTTTTAAATAAAGAAGAAAGAAATAATGTGGGGACATGTAGGTGGCACGGTGGAAAAAACACTGTCCCTGGTTTGAGGAGGACCTGAGTTCAAATCCAACCCCAAAACACTTGACACTTACTAGCTGTGTGACCCTGGGCAGGTCACTTAATCCTCATTGCCCAACCCCCCCCACCCCCCAAAAAAGAAGAAATAATGAGAAGTATACAGAAAAGCATGGGACTATATAGAAAGTTCTATAAAATGAAGTTAGAAAAACTAGTAAATCCAATCTGCACAATGATTATAATAATATTAAAATTGAAATTATTGATGCTGAATGATAAAAACTAGATCTTGTGAAAATTATAATAAAAAAAAAACTTTTGACCTAGAGAAATGATAAATTATTCCTCCCCCTTGCCTTTTATCAGATGCAGTAGAACTATAAAAGTATGTGTGGGGCAGCTAGGTGTTGCAGTGGATAGAGCACCAGCCCTGGATTCAGGAGTACCTGAGTTCAAATCCAGCCTCAGACCCTTGACACTTACTAGCTGTGTGACCCTGGGCAAGTCACTTAACCCCAATTGCGTCACCAAAAAAAAAAAAAAGAGTATTAGTGGAAGAAAATTTGCATGTGTTCTATGGTTGCACTGAATTGTTTCACCACTTTTTCAGGTTATAAGGCATGACTTTTTGGTGTGAAAAGAATAAAGGGGGAAATGTAGGTCATCTAAAATAATCTATGATAACATTGATTTTTTTATTTTTTTCCTTAATAGTATTTTTCCCAATTACACATATAGTTTTCGTCATTTTTTTTTGGGGGGGGGGGTGAGGCAGTTGGGGTTAAGTGACTTGCCCAGGGTCACACAGCTAGTAAGTGTCAAGGGTCTGAGGCCGGATTTGAACTCAGGTACTCCTGAATCCAGGGCCGGTGCTTTATCCACTGCACCACCTAGCTGCCCCCCTCATTATTCATTTTTATAAGATTTTGAGTTCAAAAATTTCCCCTCTTTCTTTTTTCTCTCTCTGATCCCTAAGAGAGCAACCAATCTGATATAGTTTATATCTTTCCAATCATGTTAAACATATTTCCACCTTATTTATGTTGTGAAAGAAGAATCAGAATAAAATGCGAAAACCATGAGAAAGAAAAAAACAAAACAAAACCACAATAAGAACAACAATAACAACAAAAGTGAAAATAATATGCTTTGATCTTCATTCAGATTCAATAATTCTTTTTCTTGATGTGGAAAGCATTTGGAATTGTCTTTGATCATCGTATTGCTGAGACGAACTAAATCTATAACAGATGATCATTGCACAATGTTGCTATTACTGTATACAATGTTTTCCTGGTTTTGCTCACTTCACTGAGTATTAGTCCACTTATGTCTTTCCAGGCTTTTCTGAAATTTGCCTGCTCATCATTTCTTATAACACAATAGTATTCCATTATATTCATATTCCACAACTTGTTCAGGCATTCCCCAACTGATAGGAATTTCTAATTCTTTGCCATCACAAAAGAGCTGTTACAATACTTTTGTAATGTTGGTACTTTTCCCTTTATATTTCTTTGGGATAAAGACCTAGTAGTGGCCTTGCTGGGTCAAAGGGGATAATATTGATTTTAAATAAAAAAGAGAAAAATAAATTATGTGTAACATGGAGACAAATTTGTTTGGGATATTCTTTGAAGACTTTATCTCTTTCCAAGGATAAGTTCACTTAACACTAGCATCTCAGAGTTTGAAAGCATTTCAAAGAGTATTTGATAGGATTGCTTTCTAAACTTATGTTTCGTGTATATATGTGCGTGTTTGAAGGACAGATTTGGTAGTTATATGAAGCCTGCAGCCCCACAGTCAAAACAATATTTATAAATACACTAATTTAAATACACAGTATTATAACAAAAACAATGTAGTGAAAAAACTATCAGCACATAAAAAGAAAAGATTTTAATAGAACTCAGGTTAAGAACCTCTACTCTAAAATTTTCTTGGAAAATGCTCATTCTTCCTTTTCCTGAAGAACTCCAGTGATAGGAAATTCACTATTTTCTTAGGAAGGCCATACTGCTTTTGGATAGTTCCTACTTTTTCTTTGTAAGCATCAGAGGCAAAATTTGAATCTAGGTTCTCTGACTTCAGAGCCAGGAAATTTTCCACTCTGAGTGAGGATAAATTGCAATTGCTTCTCTTCTGGCCAGAAACCATGAAGGTCTACACGTCCCAGTTTGATTTTTTTTTTTTTAGTCAGCAAAATAGGCCACCTTTTGCCTCATTTCTTACCAACCTTAAATCACTTAATGGGTTTTGCCTCAGACAAAGTGAGACGTTGGAAAGACCTTAGCTTAAAAAAGCCAAAGTTTCCTACTACATACAGGGTCATCAACAGTCACCCTGATCTATTTCTTGCCACTGGACTCAAGTGAATCTGGAGGATGGAATTAGGCTGGTAACTTTATACAGCTCTGCCTCACTTACATCTAATTCCCATAAAAAGGTAAAAACTCACCGTCCTGATGTCATTGGTCCCCTTCAAGGACAAAGAACAATTTTCAAGGACAAAGAACAACTTTTTCTCCTCAATGTATGCTGTTATCTGTTAAATATTTCATTTCTTTTGCTGAGATATTCTCCACCCTTTTCTGTTTTCAGTCACATCATTGTTAGAGCACCATGTGAACATATGGGCATCAATTCTCTTTTTATACTCCAAATAGAATAAAAGTGTCTGAAAAATCATTCTGAATAGACAAGCATGAAATGTACTGAGTTAAACAAGTTTAGTAATTGTAATGTCATTTCTGTTATGTTGTAATGGGGTTGGCACTGGATAGCTCCTTGCTTAGAGAGGACTGAGGAAAGGATGGGCACACTTCTGTGAACTTTTCATCTGAAGAAATTGACCCCCTCATTATTCAGATTCATTGTGAAGCTGTTACCAAGAGATTAAACTCTGACAATCAAGACATTTGCCAAAAATTTCCAGGCCCATATATGCAAGTAATTTGAACAGCAGGCTTGCAAAGTAATTTAAATCAGTCATTCCTATTTAATTTCCCCAAAATGGGGCTGGAATGAACTGCCTGAGCTAATCATCTGCAATGGAATGGGCCATACAAAATCCAGGTATGTCCCAAAAGCCCTTGGAAAAATTGTACACAGTTTTTTTTTTGTTTGTTCTTTTTTTTTTTTTTTTTTGGTGTTGTTTTGGTAGGGTTCCCCAGGTGATTTAAAAAAAAAATTCTGAGAACACCAAAATAAAAGATAGGAGGATGTAAATTAAAGAGGCTCACTGTTTTAAAACCACATAAGCACATTGATCATAATCCACAGCATTGTCTACATAGCACTGATCCAAGCTTTGCTTATAGGTTCCAATGTGTGAATTTAAAGATTCTTCAAAGGTAGATTAACTTTCCTCTGAGATAAAATATAAAAAGAACCATTTACTGAAACATAATAACATTTCACTTCTATAACAGATAACATGCATGTAACACTTCACATTTTATAATTTACAAAGCATTCCTTTTAAGGAAGTGTGCCAGGCTAGCCATCTATTCATGTTCTATTAAGTTGTACTCTTCTGTACCCCTATGGACATTTTCATTAGCTTTGGAGCTGACAACTCATCAGTACTTTCTGCCTATGGAGCTAGACTGGTTAGAGCACAGAGACCTACTCCCAGAACTTGAAGTTAGAGAGAGAGTGCCTAGCTTATACATTGCTTTACCTGGATGTACTACTTTGGAATTTTCCCATAATGTCCCCAATGTTAGTTATTTCCCTTCACTCCTACCTCCACTTTTAAACTTCCTTTGATGAATTATCTTCCTCCATTAGAATAAGATATTTGATTTTTTTTTTTTAAAGAATAAGCCTTTGAGACGAAAACTGTCCTTTTCCCATATTTGTTTTCCCAGGTGCTTAGCACAATGCCTGGCACATGGTAGGTGCTCAAAAAATTCAAATATTGACTCACTTACAATAGAGCCATATATGTTTTGATGGAGAGCAAACACAGAAGTGAAACAATCCTTGTACTCAGGAGTCAATAGGGGCTCAGCATATAGGTACGTATATTTCTGTATGTGTATGTGTCTATGTGTATGAGACAGACATAATATTTGAGATTATTATTAAAGGAAACCAGAAATGTCTGTAGACCTAGGTAAAGAAGGAAGACATTCCAAGCATGGGAGAAAATCAATATGAAAAAACAGAAAGAACAGTCATGGACCAATGTGTAGGTGGAAGAACAAGAAGGCCATTGAGGCTAGGTTTTAGGAACACTGACTAAAAATGTTAGGAAAGCAACATGTTGTGAAAAATATATAAACAGATGACTTTTATTTTATCCTTGAAGTAATAAGCTACTGTTATAGTTTATTGAGTAGGGCAGCAATATAGTGAACTCTGTGTTTTATGGAAAAAAAAATACATTGGCTGTGATAGTAAGGATGGGTCAGAATACAGAGAAGTTTAAGGCAGAGATAAAAAGGAAACTGTTATAGAAGTTCCAGTGGTGGATAATGAAAGCCAGAACCAGCTGGCTATATGAAGCTAAGAATCAGATAGAAAAGTAAATGTTGAGGAGATAGAAACAAGATATGGCAACTGATTGTTAATGTGAAGTAAATGAGAGTGAGGAATCAAGATTAATACTGATAACTGCAAATCTGAGTGAATAGGAGTACCTGCCTTGAAATAAAGGACTATGAAAGATGGGTGGGTTTGGGAAAGAAAAGAAAGAGTACTGTTTTGCATAGTTGGTATTTGAGATGTCTATTAGGCATCCAGTTTGAAACCCCTAATAAACATAATTCAATGTATTATTCATGACTAAAGTTCAAGACAGACTTTCACTTTCTGTTACATAATATATATTTGTCTTGCCTGTTACAATGTGTAAAAATTCAAGTCTATAGTTGGGTTTTAATATTTTCACCCATGTGCTGACAGTCAAGCTAGGATATGTTTTATAGATATGCTTTTTTTTTCCTTTTTTTTTTTTTTGTGAGGCAATTGGGGTTAAGTGACTTGCTCAGGGTCACACAGCTAGTAAGTGTTAAGTCTCTGAGGTTGGATTTGAACTCAAGTCCTCCTGAATCCAGGGCTGGTACTCTATCCACTGCGCCACCTAGCTGCCCCCTATAGATATGCTTTTAACTTTTTAATATTTTGTTATTTCTTATTACATAGAAAATAATTTTATATGTTTTCCATTTTACTAGACTTTTTAAATCAAATTACATGTAAAGATGGTTTTTAACACTCATTTTTGGAAGATTTTGAGTTCCAAATTTCCTCCCATCCTCCTTTCCTTTCCCTTTCCTAAGACCAGCTAACAATCTCACATAGGTTATGTATTACAGTCTTGTTAAAAATATTTTTACATTAGTCATGTAGGAAGAAAAGAGTCAGAACAAAAGGAAAAAAATAAGAGAGAAGAAACAACAACAACAACAATAAAAAAGTTACAGCAAAAATAAAAATAGTATGCTTCAATCTGAATTCAGACTCCATAGGTCTTTTTTTTTTCCTTTTTTTCCCCTGTATTTGGAGAGCATTTTCCCTTATGAGTCTTTTGGCATTGTCTGGATCATTGTATTGCTGAGAAGAAGTAAATCTATCAAAGTTGATCATCATACAATGTTGTCGATACTATGTACAATGTTCTCTTGATTCTACTCATTTCACTCGACATAAGTTCATGTAAGTCCTTCCAGGTTTTTCTGACACCTGCTGTTTATCATTTCTTACAGCACAATAATATTCCATCACATTCATATACCACAGCTTGTTTAGCCATTTCCCAATTGATGGTCATCCCCTCAATTTCCAGTTCTTTGCCACGACAAAATGGATAGTTATAAATATTTTTATACATGTGTGTCTTTTTCCCTTTTTATGATCTCTTTGTGATATATTCCTAGTAGTGGTATTGCTGGGTCAAAGTATATGCACAGTTTTATAACCTTTTAGGCATGGTTCCAAATTGCTCTCCAGAATGGTTGGTTCAGTTCGCAACTCCACCAACAGTTCATCGGTGTTCTAATTTTCTCACATCTCCAACATTTTTCATTTACCCTTTTTGTCATTAGCCAGTTGAATATGTGTCAGGTGGTACCTCTTGGTAGTTTTAATTTTCATTTCTCTAATCAGTAGTGATTGAGAATATTTTTTCATATGGCTATGGATAACTTTAATTTCTCCTTCTGAAAACTTACTGTTCATATCCTTTGCCCATTTCTCAATTGGGGAATGATTTATATTCTTATATATTTGATTCAGTTCTCTATATATTTTAGATATGAGTCTTTATCAGAGACAGTGCCTTTCAAAATTGTTTCCTAGCTGTTTTTTTTAATCTTGTTGGAATTGGTATTGTTTGTACAAACCTTTTTTAACTTAATATAATCAAAATCATCCATTTTGCATTTCATAATATTCTCTATCTCATCTTTGACCATAACCTCCCCCCCATAGATAAAACACATAAACTAGTACTTTCTTTTCTAATTTGCCTATGATATCACTCTTTATGTCTAGATCATGTACACATTTTGACTTTACTTTTGTGTATGGTATAAGATGTTGGACTATGACTAATTTCTGCCATACTATTTTTCAGTTTTCCCAGGAGTTTTTGTCAAATACTGAGTTATTATCCTGGAGCGTCTTTGGATTTATCAAACAGGAGATTGCCATATTCATTTACTGCTATGTTTTGTGTGCCTTACCTATTCCACTCTATTTCTTAGCCAATACCAAATATATTTTATGGTTCCTGCTTTATAATATAGTTTTAGACCCAGTACAGCTAGGCCACCTTCCTTTTCATTTTTGTTCATTAATTCCCTTGGTATTATTGAACTTTTTGTTGTTCCATATGATTTTTTGGGGGGTGAGGCAATTGGGGTTAAATGACTTGCCCAGGGTCACACAGTTAGTAAGTGACAAGTGTCTGAGGTAGGATTTGAACTCAGGTTCTCCTAAATCCAGGGCTGGTGTTTTATCCACTGTGCCACCTAGCTCCCACCATATTAATTTTATTATTATATTTTCTAATTCTATGAAACATGTTTGGTAGATTGATTTGTATGACACTGAATAAGTAAATTATTTCAGGTAGATATTTTTCCATTTGTTTAGATCTTATTTTATTTGTATGAAAATTATTTTGTAATTGTATTCATATACTTCCATGATTTGCCTTGGCAAGTAGACTCCCAAATATTTTATATTATCCACAATTATTTTAAATGGGACTTATCTTTCTGTCTCTTGCTGCTGTGCTTTGTTGGTCATATAGAAAAATACTGCTGATTTATGTGGATTCAAATTATATCCTGTAACTGCAAAAGTTGTTCATTTTAAGTAGTTCTTTAATAGATTCTTTAAGATTCTCTGAATATAATATCATATCATCTACAAGGAATGATAATTTTGTTTCTTCCTTGCCTATTCTAAATCATTTAATTTCTTTTTCTTCTCTTACTGATGAGGCTTACATTTCTAGTACAATATTGAATAATAGTGGTGATTATGGACATCCTTCTTTTACCCCTGATCTTATTGGAAATGCCTCTAATTTATCCCCATTTCATGTAATGCTTACTGATGATTTAAGATAGATACTGTTTATCATGTTAAGGAAAGCTCCATTATTCCTATGCTCTCTAGTGTTTTGAACGGGAATGGGTGCTGTATTTTTCAAAAGCTTTCTCTGCATCTATTGAGAAAATCATATTATTTTGTTTAGATTTGTTATTGATGTGATTGATTATGTTATATTTTCCCTACTATTAAAGCAGCCCTGCATTCCTGGCATTAATCGCACTTGGTCACAGTATATTACCCTTGGGATAAATTGCTATAACCTTTTTGCTAATGCTCTATTTAGAATTTTTGCATCAATATTAATTAGAGAGATTGGTCTATAATTGTCTTTCTGTGTTTTTGCTCTTAATGGTTTATGTATCAATACCATGTTTGTCTCAAAAAAGGAATTTGGTAGAACAGCTTATTTACCCATTTTTCCAAATAGCTTGTATAGTATTGGCAGTAATTGTTCTTTAACTGTTTGGTAGAATTCACTTCTAAACCCATCTGGCCCTGTAGATTTTTTCTTAGGAGTTCATTGACAGCTTGTTCAATTTATTTTTCTAAAATGGTCTTATTTAAGGATATTATTTCCAATCTGTTAATGTGGGCAATTTATATTTTTTGTAAGTATTCATCCATTTCATTTAGATTGTCAAATTTATTGGCATATATTTGGGAAAAATTGTTCCTAATTATTGCTTTAATTGTCTCTTTCTTAGTTGTGAGTTTAGCCTTTCCATTTTTGATTTAGGTAATTTGACTTCTTTCTTTTTTTAAAATCCAATTAAGCAAAGGTTTTTCTATTTTCTTGGTTATTTTTTCATGTAAAAAGCTTTTAGTTTTATGTATTAATTATATAGTTTTCTTAATTTCACTTCTATTAATCTCTCCTTTAATTTTCACAATTTCTAATTTGGTATTTAATTAGGGATTTAATTTTTTTTCTAGCCTTTTTAGTTGCATGCCCAATTCATTGATCTCCTCCTTCTCTGTTTTATTCATGTAAGTCTTTAGAGATATACAATTTCCTCTAAGAACTGCTTTGGCTGCATCCCTTATGTATTGATATTTTGTCTCATTATTGTCTTTCTCTTGAATGAAGTTACTGATTGTTTCTGTGATTTGTTGTTTGACCTACTGGTTCTTTAGGATGAAATTATTTAGTTTCCAGTTAATTTTTATTCTATCTTTCCATGGCCCATTATTATACATAGTTTTTATTACATCATGTTTTGAAAAGGATGCACTTACTATTTCTACCTTTCTGCATTTTAGTATGAGGTTTTTATGCCCTAATACATGGTCATTGTTTGTGTACAACAAATCACAGAAACAGTCAGTAACTTCATCCAAGAGAATGACAATAATAAGACAACATATCTCTTGTGATGCTTAATTTAATGTTGTTTCCATGGGAAATTTAGGAGAGCTCAGGTAGCTTCCTGGTTTCACTCTAGCATCTTATCCCTTCCTCCAGAACTCATTTACAGTTACTTTAAATGCAATTTCTTTTTTATGTCTCTTGCTGCTGAGCTTTGTTGTTAGTATATAGAAATGATAATAATTTGAAAGATTTTTTTAATATCCTACAATTTTGGTAACATTTTTAATTGTTTCATCTGTTTTCATTGATTATCTAGAGTTTTCAAAGTATACCCTCATATCTTCCACAGAGAGTGTTGATTTTATTTTCTCTTTGCCAAGAAAATTCTAAATGTGGTCACAAAGTGTTGGACGTGACTGAACAACAACACATCATTTTAAGTACGTCAATTGATACCTAAGCTTTCTAGTGTTTTGATAGGAGTAGGTGTTGCATTTTGTATGGGGCTTTTTTTGCATCTAATAGTATAATTATGATTTCTGTTGGTTTTGTTATTGATATGGTCAATTATGCTGATAGTCTTTGTAATATTGAAGCAGCCCTGCATGCCTGATATAAATCTTATTTAATCATAGTGTATGATTCTTTGGCTTATTTATATAATCCCCTTGCTATTGTATTATTTTGTTGTCTTTCTTTTTTGCATAGATATTAGCTTCTTTTTGTGGAGCAATGAAGTTTAAGTGACTTGCCCAGGGTCACACAGCTAGTAAAGGTCAAGTGTCTGAGGCCAGATTTGAACTCAGGTTCTCTTAAATCCAGGGCTGGTGTTTTATCCACTGTGCCACCATGATACCCTTTGCATAGGTATTCATTAGGAAAATTGGTCTATACTTTCTTTTTCTGGTTTTGCTCTCCCTGGTTTAGGTGTGTGTACATCTCTCTATCTATACATATATACATATGCACATATACATCTATATAACTATACATATACACATATATGTATACATGTGTATATGTATGCATATATGTATGTGTTTATGTGTTTGTGTATATATACACACACACACAGACATCAGTATTTGTTGTGAAAGGAATGTCATGGTACTCCTTTTTACCAATTTTTAAAAATAATTTATATTGAATTAGGATTAATTATTTCTTAAATGTTTGGACAAAATAACTTCCAAATATATCTGTTCCTGGGGTTATTTTCTTTTTAAAAAATTATCTTTTTCTTTTTTAAAAAAATTGTTTATAATTTTATTTTTCCCACATTAAATGAAAAAACAAATTTAAACATTGATTTTTGAAACTGTGTTCAAAATTCTCTTCTTCCTCCCTCCCCAAACCCCTAAAGAACTCAAGAAGTTCCATATAAGTTATACATGTGTAGTCATGCAAAATATTTCCACATTTGTGAGGTTGTGAAATAAACAGACCAAAGAAAAGCTTTAGAAAAAGGAACTAACAAAAATATGTTTCAATCTGTATTCAAATACCATCAGTTCATTCTCTGTAGATGAATTGCCTTTCTCATAAGTCCTTCAGAGTTGTCTTGGATCACTGTATTGCTCAAAATAACTAAGTCATTCATAGCAGATCATCTTACAATATTGCTGTTAATTTGTATATAGTATATTTTACATTGCATTACCTCATGGAAGACTTTCCAGGTTTTTTTGATACCATCCTACTCATCATTTTTTAATATTAAATTACATTTATATAGTAATTTAAAGAGATATTTCCTTACAATAAACCCATGATGTTGATTATTGCAACAACAATAATATATGACATTTATATAGTACCTTATACCTGACAAAGGATTTGCTTCACGATAGCCCAGGAAAGTAAGTGTTATGTGTTTTATCACCTCCTCCTCCTCATCTTCATCATCATCTTACATTGCTCTTGCCTGTGCTTCAATCTTTTCACAATTACTCTTGTTTACTTTGTTTTGCTCGATCCAATTCCCTTCCCATGATATTTACTTTGTTTTCTATCTTCTTTCACCCTGTGCCTCTTCAAAAATGTTTTGCTTTTGATTGCCCCTTCCACAATCAGCCCTCCATTCTTTCTTATTTCCTTTTGGGGGGCGGGCCTGGGCAATGAGGATTAAGTGACTTTGCCCAGGGTCACACAGCTAGTAAGTGTCAAATGTTTGAGGCCGGATTTGAACTCAGGTCCTCCTGAATCCAGAGACAGTGTTTATCCCCTGCTCCACCTAGCTGCCCCCACCCCTCCCTTCTTTCAACCCCATCTTCCTCCTTATCCTGTTTCCTTCCTCCTTTCCTGCAGGGTAAGATACATTACTATACCCAATTGAATGTATATATTATTCCCTTTTTGAGTCACTTCTGATGAGAGTAAGGCTCATTTGCTCACTCACAACTCCCCTATCTTCCCCTCTACTCTGTAAGGTTTTTCTTGCTTGTTTTATATTAGAAACTTTATCCCATTCTACCACTTGCTTTCCCTTTCTCCCAGTGCATTGCTCTCACCCTTTAGTTTATTTTAAAGATATCATACCTTCATATTCAAGTCACACCTGTATTCTCTGTCTAAATATACTCTATTTAGCTGCCATAATAATGAGAAAGTTCTTATGAGTTACGGGTATCATCTTCTCATGTAGGAATGTAAATAGTTTTACCTTTTAATAACCCTTATGCTTTCTTTTTCCTGTTTACCTTTTTATGTTTTTCTAGGGTCTTTTATTTGAAAGTCTAATTTTCTATTCAGCTCTGGTCTTTTCATCAAGAATGCATGAAAGTCCTTTCTTTCATTGAATTCCTTTTTTTTTTTTACCCTGAAGGATTATACTCAATTTTTCTAGTTAGGTCATTCTTGGTTGTAATCCCAGTTCTGTTACCCTCCTGAATATCATATTTCATGTCCTCCCATACTTTAATGTAGAAGCTGCTTGATATTTCGTTATCCTGACTGTGGCTCCTCACTCCTTGAATTGTTTCTTTCTGGTGGCTTGCAATATTTTCTCCTTTACTTGTGAGTTCTGGGATTTGGCTAAAATATTCTTGGGAATTTTCCTTTTTGGATTTTCCTCAGGAGGTGTTCAGTGGATTCTTTCAATTTCTATTTCCTTCTCGTTCTAGAATATTAGGGCAATATTCCCTGGCAATTTCTTGGAAGATGATGTCTGCTTTTTTTTGTATCATGGTTTTCAGGTATTCCAATAATTTTAAAATTAGTTCTCCCAGACCAGTTTTTTCCAGGTCATCTGTTTTTCAACAGGATATTTCACATTGTCTCCCATTTTTTCATGCTTTTGGTTTTTCTTCCTTGATTCTTGATTTCTCACAAAGTCATTGGCTTCCATTTGCTCAATCCTAAATTTTAAGGAGTTATTTTCTTCAGAGAACTTTTGTACCTACTTTTTCCATTTGGCCAATTTGACTTTTCAAGGTGTTCTTTTCCTCACTGGTCTTTTGTACCTCTTTTAACATGTGGCTCAGTCTGTTTTTTAAGGTGCTATTTTCTTCAGAATTTTTTTTTCTCCTTTACCAAGCTATTGACTTTTTTTTCATGTTTTCTTGTATCACTCTCATTTCTGTTTCCATTTTGTTCTCTACACCTCCCTTACTTTATTTTCAAATCCTTTTGGAGTACTCCTATGGCCTGAGACCAATTGATATTTTTCTTGGAAATTTTGAATGTAGGAACTTTGACTTTGTTATGTTTTCATATGTTATGGCTATGAGTATGGGCAGAACAAGAGTCCTGCCTAGGTGCTAGCAAAGAGATCCCTGTAATCTCCTTCTGGCCAACCATTTTACCCCCTTACTCTCTGTGGGCTAAGAGTTCCAGAAGCAGTTGCTACTGCCACTGATTCATAGGTTCCCAAGCTCTGTTCCTGGTTTGCTGGGGCGGGATCTGTGCTAGATCTGGAACAATGCTGGCATGGTCTGCACTGTGCCATTCTCCCCCTCATACTCCATTCTCTCCCTGGTACAACAAATCTTTCCTGCTGACCTTCTAAGTTGTCTTTGGCAGGAACACTATTTCAGCCTCTCCTTTCATGGTTTCTGCTGCTCCAGGAATTGTCATATGGCATTTTTTAAAGGTATTTGGAAGGGTCTTTTGGAGAGCTCAGTCAAGTCACTGCCTTTTCTCCATCATATTGACTCTGCCTCTGTATTTACTTTTGAATGAATCTCTAAAGTCTTGTATTTAAAAAACTGATTTTCTGTTCAGTTATAGTCTTTTCATCAGACATGCTAAGATCCTCAATTTCATTAAATGTCCATTTTCCACTGAAAAATTATACTTTTTGCTTGCTAGGTTATTATTCTTTTTAATCACATTTTTTTTTTTGCTTTCTAGAATATCATCTCCCAAGTCTTTAGTTTCTTTAATATGGAATATGCTAAGTCGTGTGTGATCTGGGCTGCAGCTCCATGATATTTGAATGATTTAGTTCTGGTTGCTTGGAATATTTTTTTTTCTTTAACATGGGTGCTCTGAAATTTCTCTATAATATTCGTGGGAATTTTTTTTTTTAGCAGGGGGTTTCTTCGAGGTGGTGATTGATGAATTTCTTTAATATATATTATATATATGGCTTCTAGCATATGAAGCAGTTTTGCTTCACAATTTCTTGAAGTATGATATCTATAATTTTCTTTGTTCATGAATTTCAAGTAGTTCAAATGGTAAATTATCCCTCCTTGTTATATTTTTTCAGACTAGTCATTTTTCCAATGAGATATTTCACATTTTCTTTTATTTTCCCCCATTCCTTTCATATGTTTTATTATGTATCTTAAAATTATTAGCTTCTACTTGCCCAATTCTAATTTTTTTTTTGCAGGCAATGGGGATTAAGTGACTTGCCCAGGTTCACACAGCTAGTAAGTGTCAAGTGTCTGAGGTTGGATTTGAACTCAGGTACTCCTGAATCCAGGGCCAGTGCTTAACCACTGCACCATATAGCTGTCCCCCCAAAATTCTAATTTTTAAGTAATTAGTTTCTTCAGTGAATGTTTGTACCTCTTTTTCCAATTGACCAATTCTGCTTTTTAAGAAGTTTTAAAGTACTTTCCCCTGCTTTTCCCCAAACTGTTATTTGTTGTTGCTGTTGCTACTGTTGTTGCTCAACATGGACCATAATGTCCATGGACTTTTCTTAGCAAAGATATGGGAGTGATTTTCCATTTCTTTTTTCAGTGGATTATGGTAAAGAATGGCTAAGTCACTTGCTCAGAGTCACACAGCTAGTGGATATCTGAGAATGGTTTTGAACTAAGATCTTTCTTACTTCTAGCCTAGCACTCTATCCACTGAATCATCTAGGTTTCTCTAAGAAAAATATAGGTTAAGTGATTTGCAGAGGATCAAATAGCTTTCAGATGTCTGAGGCCAGATTTGAACTTAGATATTCCTGATTCCATGCTCAGCACTCTATTCACTGAGCAATCTAGCTGCCTCTATTATAGTCTTTTCATATTTTACTTCTTTTGTTTTCATTTCTTTACCTAATTTTTCCAACTACACTCATTTGATTTGGAAAATATTTTATTTAGCTCTTCTTGGAATTCTTTTACATGTTGTATCCAATTCACACTTTTAAAAATTTGTGGCTTTGCTTGTAGCTGTTTTGACTTCATGATATTATGAGTTCATGTCTTGACTTTCCCTGTAATATTGCTAGCTGTTATGGTAAAGTTATTTTAATTTTTTGCTCATTTTTCTTTCTATTTCTTGATTTTCAACTTTGAAAAAAAGTTGTGCTCATTTACCAGCATGGGGGTGATGTGAAGAAGTTCCTCAAGCTTCAGGGTTTTACACCTTGGTGTTGTCAGAACTGGTTCTGGAAGTTTAATCTTATAATATTTTGTTTAAAGGAAAAAAATAAAATAGAAAGATTCAGAGAGTCAAAATAAAGAGCTGAAAAGGATCTATTTATACTTCAAGTGAACTAAAAACCATTAACAGAGGCATCCATCATGACCTCAGATAAGCCAGTAACAAAAATAAACTTGATTATAAGATATAAAAGAAGAAAGTGCATTGTCTTGTGTGTAAAGGAACTATAGACAGTAAACTAATATCAATAGTTGATTCATATGCAATGAAAGACATAGTATTAGTTACTTAAAGGAAATAGTAATCAATTTACAATAATAGACAATAAAACTAACATATTTGGGAATCTCAAAGTACTTCCCTCAAACATAGATTTAAAAAAAAAAAGATGCACCAGAGTTTACAAAGATAAGGACTTAAAGAGAATTTTAGGAAAAGTTATATCTAACAGATCTCTAGTGATTACTAAAGAGGTGTCTAGTGTGTGTGTGTGCGTGTGTGTGTGTGTGTTTTTGTGTGTGTGTATGTGTGAATGAATGAATTTGTATGTGTATATGCAAATGTATATGTATACATACACACCCACCCACACACACACATATATATATATATATATATATATATAATGTAGAAGACTATAAAAATCTCATGAAATATGTAGGTATTAAACACATGCATTAGCCACCATAAAACAATAAAATAATATTAAATTCATTTAATAAAATTATTGAAATGAATTTATATTTAATAATCTAATGATAAATATTCTTTAATGAAGATTGAATTGCATAGAATAATATTTAATTTACTTTAATGACAACAATAAGAATACATAATAAAGCTTTTGGCTGCAAAAAATCATCTAAAATTTTTCATTAATGCAAATAAAATACAGATTAATTAATTTAGTATAAAATCAGTAAATCTAGAAAAACAACTAATAATATAGACTTTTTACAAATAAGAAAAGAACATAAATCAAGCAATATTATTGAATTAAGTAAATCTTGAGTATATTAATAATCAATAATAGTTAGCTATTCTGTTTTATTAAAATGGTAGGATATTGAAATTGTCAGTATCAAAGTTGAAATGGGAGAAATCACAACAAATAAAAAATGAAGTTAAGATTTGAAACCATCTAACTCCAGCCATAGAATTCACACATTGGAAATATACTTCTCTCCTTCAGTGTCTCCTTCTGACTTGATTTTTCAGCTTATTTTTATATTTTGTCTTCCCCCCATTAAAATGTAATAATTTGTTAGAATTTAAGGGCAGATATTGTCTTTCTACTTGTACATGTTTTTCCAGCACTTAGAACAGTGGCTCTTAGTAAGTGCTTAAAAACACTTTTGTTCACTTACTAACTAACTTGAATGTGAAACAGACTTTTTTCTTTTTCTTTTTCTTTTTTTTTTGCACGGGGCAATGGGGGTTAAGTGACTTGCCCAGGGTCACACAGCTTGTAAGTGTCAAGTGCCTGAGGCCAGATTTGAACTCAGGTACTCCTGAATCCAGGGCCGGTGCTTTATCCACTGCACCACCTAGTTGCCCCGAAACAGATTTTTAATAACCCATTCTTAGAAAAAAAATTAAGCAAATCATAAATGAACTTCCAAAGGAGATAACCCCCCAAACCAGATGGAATTACAAATGGACTCTATATAACACAGAAAGAAAAAAATCCCAATGTTGCAAAAAACATTTTGTGAAAATAGGCATACAAGAATTCCAAACAAATCTCTATTATCATTAAAATATGGCCTTGATACAACAAAATATAGACCAGTGCATTAATGAATAATATATATTTTTAAATTAACAAAGAGGTTTCAGCGACACATTATACATATTAAAATGTATGCAAATTCATAATTTATACCAGAAAATGTAAGTTTGGCAGAATAATAGGAAAACTATAAATGTAACATACCATATTAATAATAAAATGTACTTGATTATGCTAACAGATTACAAGAAAAGACTTCTGACAAAATGAACAAGCCATTTCTTTTGAAAAAGTGAAAATTCATAGGCTTAAATGATATTTCTCTTAATATTATAAATACTATCTGTTTAAAATATAGAACCAGTATTATATGCATTCACGATATACTAGAGACATTTGCAGTAAGATCAGGGAGAAAGGAGGGATTTTTTTATTAACAATTCTATTTAAGAAATTTCTAGAAATGCTAAGACAAGAAAATGGGGGGCGATTGGGAATAAGCATAGGCAGAGAGAACACACATTTATTAATTTTGTAGATGATACAACTGTCTTCTAAAGAAGACCAAAGAACAAACTGTAAAATAATTATGATGAAAAGAATTGATAACTTCAGCAAAGTATCAGAATGTATAATAAACCCAGATAAGTCATCAGCCTTTCAGTATATTACCAACAAAATCTATCAGGAAAAGATAAAAAGAGAAAATTCATTCAAGATAAAGATATAATGTATAAAATATTTATGAGTCACCTACAGAGATACATAATTCTATTATTAGAATTATACAATGTCACTTACAAGAATTGATGCATCCACATAAATAGATAATTCCTTGTGGTTAAGGTATGGCAGAATAATAAAATGATAGTTCTAGTTAATTTACTCATCCAATGTCTTATTTTAAAGAGGTGGAAAACTTTGTAAAAAAATCTGGCAAACTAAGAAGCCTGACTGAGGAGAAAGAGTATTAAAGGCAAGGGGGAAATTTAGATCAAAGTAATGAAGAAGGGAAATAGAGATTCCTGAGCATGGAATAGTAAATAAGTATTTTAAAGTGGATGAATGCAATAAGATTAATGTAAAGATAGGAAGGGCCAAGGGGTGGCTAGGTGGCACAGTGGATAGAGCACCGGCCCTGGGGTCAGGAGTACCTGAGTTCAAATTTGGCCTCAGACACTTGACACTTACTAGCTGTGTAACCCTGGGCAAGTCACTTGCCTCACACACGCAAAAAAAAAAGGATAGGAAGGGTCTAAGCTATAAAGAGCTTTACTATCCACATGGAAGATTTTATATTTGATCTTACAAACAACAAGGAGAAAAAGGCATAATTTAGCAAGAAAATATCATAGTTAAATTGAGACTTTAGGAACATCACCTTGTCATTTGAATTAATAGTTTGGAGTGGAAAGGGACTTAGATAGAGAAACCCATTAAAATACTATGACAAATTTTGGGGGCAGCTAGGTAGTGCAGTGGATAGAGCACCGGCCCTGGAATCAGGAGTACCTGAGTTCAAATCTGGCCTCGGACACTTGATACTTAGTAACTGTGTGACTCTGGGCAAGTCACTTAACCCACATTGCGTCACTAAAAAAAAGAAAAAAAAAAGAAAAAAAATACTATGACAGTTTTCCAAGAGGGAAATGCTGAGGATCTTAACCATGATGGTAATTGTGTAGCTATAGGGAAGGGTAGATATTAGAGAATTTTAATGATGAGAGAGGTCATAAGACAGCAAAAGTAGTTATCAGGGATGACAATAAGGATTCTATATGAAGATTTCAAGCCTGCTTGACTTGGAGGATCATAGTCAATTTGAGAGCAACAGGGATATTGGATTGAGGTGAGGTTTTTAGGGAAATATACAGAGTTCTGTTTTAGATATATTGGGTTTGAAATGCCAATTAAACATCCCAATTCAACATTCCAAAAGACAATTGTAGATACGTGACTAGGCTTCAGGAAAGATTTTGAGACTGGATACATAGGGCATTTAAAGAATTTGGCTTTGTCAACAAGAAAGACCATCTCTTCATTTGAGACTAGAATTAAACAGGAGATAGTGAGTATATGTATATGAATGATGTTAAGTGTGGAGAAGTGGGATCTCTTGGCAAATGGTTTCAAATTTTTCAATAAAGAGTAAAGTGAGGTTATCAGCTGAATAGGGAGAAGTTTATAATAGGAATCTTGAGAAACATAAAGGTTTGGAATAGGTATTATGGATCATGGCATAATAAATCAATTGGGAGGGGTAGGTACTAGTGAGGTCGCAATTGAAATTAGATAACATACATATGTAGTTGATGCAATCAGCATAATTTCACAATTTCCTCAAACTCTGTTTAGCAATATATGAATATGAGTAAGCTGATGTAGGAAGTAATCAAGGATTTGGTTTTGTGAGGGTATGAATGGCTACAGAAAATGGAGAAAGGTATTAAGAAGTAGAAGAAAGTGTAGAATTGAGTTGATTCATCAAGGGCGTGAAATTGAGAAGGGAAGAGTTAGCAAGACAGAAATAATTGTCTAGAAAAGACCTAAGTGGTAAAGGTAATTGAGGTCATAGTCTTGATGAAGAATTTAATTGAATCCTAAGTCACTGGGCAAGGTAGAATAACAAAGATTATATTAAGGTAAAAGGATGAAAAATTTATGATGATAGAAATGGAGTATGAGGTGATTACACATTCAAAGATTTATCTCCATGTGGTGGAGTGGAAACAAAGAGTAAGTTATGACAACTGAGTAGATTAAGAAGATGGGAAGTTGAGGTATTTGAGAAAACATCAACATATATGTTGAAGTTTCCTAGGATGGATAGAAATAATAAAAGCCAGGTACTGAACTCATTGAGGAAGGAAGAACAATATCTTGGTCTACATATCTCTACCATCTGGATGTGAATTAGATAATAAATTTGAATAAGGTGAATCTTAAAAAGGGGAGATGTTGCTATGTGATGGCCTTAGAGGCAGAGACTGGAAGTGACAGCAGGGAGCAAGGAGCATTGTATCTCTTCCATCTTGACCAAGGATGAGAGGATATTAAGGGAAATATAGCAATACTGGAAAGAGTTATCAAGAAAAGCAGTATGATCAGGGGGGAACCAGGTCTCAATGAGGACTACAAAGAGAAAGAGTTTATGATGACATGAAGTCTGTTAAATGTGTAGCATGCTTTCCAGAGGGTATAATGGAAGTGAAAGAACAGATGTAGACTGGGAAATTGAGGAGGAGCAGTTTGGCTATGTATGGGATAAATGGAGCAAGCAGTTGGGGATAGGACATTGGGTTTATATATTTACATATTCTCAAGTTTAGAATTACTCATATGAGAAAGCATTAAATCATTATAGTATGCTAACCTTTGAGAAGTGATTCAAAGAGAATATCTATGTTTGAAGAAAAGTCTTTTGAGGAAGGCATGGTTTAATTTATAAAAATCTTCTCTCAAGGTGCAACATCCTGACATATGGAGATAATATGCACTGTGAAACTCTAGGAAGCATGCCTGATAGCAACATTGGGAAAAGAAGTAGGGGAGGGTAGGCAGGGCTGGGGTGGGGTGATGCAGGGTCTCCATTGGAGAAGATATTAGGGAGCTGGAGGTGAAAGGGCATCTTTTCCAGGGGAATTGTGCTCTGGAGAAATCTCTTCAAACCATGAAAGCAGAAAGTTAAGTGTGTTGGTGTAGTCTGAAAGTGTGATACAGTGATTTTATATTTCTGAACCAAATGCAGACTATATATACACACACACACACACACACACACACACGCATATGTACATATATACATATATATGAATGATTATAAGATATAAAACGGTATATACATATGTATATATACACATATGTATACATATGTGTGTGTATATATATATATATATATGTATATATATATATATGTACACACACACACTTTAATACAACAACAAAAATCTAGCCTGAGGATGAAGAGCAAAGAAAGATTGTTTTAAAATTCAACAACAGAGTTTTTGTATTTATTCAAGAAGACTGCTGGAAATCAACCTTAGGCATTTACTCCTCTATGTGACTCATCAACTCCCACTTTGTACATTTTCTCAATTCTTCCTTCAGATCCTTATGTATTTTATCTTGCTCACTGTATTGTACATCCCATCATCTGACTGATATGGATCAACAGGCAAGATTCCCTGCTGTTATCTTTCTAAAGGAATATCTGTTACTGAGCTGAGCAGGGTAGAGGTAAAAATGTGATTTTTCTTTACTTAAGAGTCTCAGTGGGTAAGGAGCAATTTCTAACATGAGGAATACTTGATATTTTCCTCCATCTTGAACTGCCCTTCCTTTTCAATGTTTCAATCTTTTGAACTATCTAAAATAGAAACACTGACTTAAAACAGACAAAATAGAAATATTGATTTAATAGAGAGATTGATTTAAAGGACACCAAAAAAAAAAAAGCCCACATTGGTTCATTATGATAAACTTAAGGCAAATAACTTCTCTGAATAAATGCCAATTAGAGATACTCATGCGTCATTTAAAAATATTATTTCAAATTAAAATTATATTTCTCAAAGTGCAGTTATAGTGTTATTTGGGAATGTTATTTTTTTCAAAAATTATTCATAATCAAATTCAGTGATTTCAAACCCACATACACAAGCCTAACTTCAAATTATTTATAACATTTTTCAGCTAATTAATTTTTTTAATATTAGGGAAAAGGAAAGGCTGGGACAACTCTTTTGGTCCAGGGTAATAGTGAAGGGGCTACATTTTTTTGTTTGTTTGTTTGTTTTGGGTTTTTCATGAGGCAATTGGGGTTAAGTGACTTGCCCAGGGTCACATAGCTATTAAGTGTTAAGTGTCTGAGGCTGGATTTGAACTCAGGTACTCCTGACTCCAGGACCAGTGCTCTATCCACTGCACCACCTAGCTGCTCCCAGGGGCTACATTTTGACTTATCCAATTGCCAAATGCTATGGATGTTTTGGCCTGCTCAGTTTCTTTTGGACCTGGACTGGTTTTCCCTCTTTTGACAACCTGTAGTCTGTGGCGGTGCTGCTGTGACCTGCCTGAAGACCTCATTACTTGTCTTGGGTTGGAAAATTTTCTCACCCCAACCTTTTGTTGGCTCTGCTTCTCTGGAATTTGATAAGAGGCATTATTTTAATGCTATTTGGAGGGGAAGGTTGGAAGCATTTAGCTGAGTTGGGGCCTGTGCTCCACCATCTTAGCTCTACCTTGGTACACAGAGTTTAATAGCCATTTGGGTATAGGTTCAAATTATTATTGAGAATGGTTAGATGAGTTCACAACTCCACCAAAAGGGCATCAATCTACTATTTTTCACATCCCTTCCAAAATTTATCATTTTCTTTTTTCTGTCATGTTAGCCAATGTGGTAGATTGAGAAGTGATATCTCAGATTTGTGTTAATTTGCATTTCTCTAATCAGTAGTGATTTGGAGCATTTAAAAAAATGTGATTATTGATACTTTTGATTTCTTCTTCTGTAAAGTACCTCTTCATAGTCTTCGACTATTTATCAAATGAGAAATGGCTCCTGGTTTGTTTGTTTTTTTAATATAAATTTGTCTCAGTTCCTTGAATATTTGATAAATGAGGTCTTTATCAGAGAAATTTGCTTTAATTTTACTCCCCCCAGTTTCCTACTTTTCTTTAATTTTGGAGGCATTTGTTTCTTTGTGCAAAACATTTTAAAATTTCATACACTCAAACTTATCCATTTTAATTGTTATTCTCTTAATCTCTTGCTTAGTCATAAAAACTATTCATATATCTGACAGGAGCATCTGACATGCTCTCTAATTTTCTTATGATATCACCCATTATTTAACCTTATTTTGGTGTCCACTGTGAAACTCTGTCTACTTTCTGACAAACTGATTTCCAGTTTTCCCAGCAATTTTTGTCAAATGGTGAATTTCTTTACCCAAAGCTTGGGCTTTTGGGCTTATAAAAGAATAGGTCACCATAGTCATTGACTTCTTTGTATTATATAACTAATTGATTCCACTGATAAACCACTCTATTTCTTATCCAATATCATATTGTTTTCATAACTACTGCTTTGTAATATATTTTGAAGTTTTATATTGTTAGACTTCATCCTTCACATTTTTTTTTATTTATTCCCTCGATATTCTTGAAATTTTGTTCATCCAGAAAAAAATTTTGTTATTATTTTTTCTAGCACTGTAAAATAGTTCTTTGGTAGTTTAACTGGTGACATTAAAAAAGTAATTTAATTTAGATAGAATTGTGATTTTTATTATAATGATTTGGACATACCCATGAGCAATGAATATTTCTAGTTGTTCTTTAAGTATACATCATATCATCCACAAAAAGTAATAAAATTGTTTCCTCATTGCATATTCTTATGCCTTGAGTTCCTTTTTCTTGTCTTATTTTAATAACCACTATTTCTATAACAATATATAGGGTATGGTCATATCTCTATTAATATACATGTATATACTAATAGTTGTCTTTCTGTGTGTATGTATATATGCATGTATGAATGTACATGTCATTTTCCCTTGATAGAATCAACATTTTATTTTTTTTGAGGCAACTGGGGTTAAGTGACTTGCCCAGGATCACACAGCTAATAAGTTGTCAAGTGTCTGAGGCCAGATTTAAACTCAGGTCCTCCTAACTCCGTGGCCATTGCTCTATCCACTGTGTCACCTAGCTGCCTCAATCTCTTTGCTTGTTTGTTTATTTGTTTGTTTATTTATTTTTGCAGGGCAATGAGGGTTAAGTGACTTGCCCAGGGTCACACAGCTAATAAGTGTGAAGTGTCTGAGGTCAGATTTGAACTCAGGTCTTCCTGAATCCAGGGCCAGTGCTTTATCCACTGTGCCACTTAGCTGCCCCAGAATCAACATTTCTTGAGAGAAGGTGCTGTTTGATTTGTTTTAAAAATTCTACTGCACACATACACAAAACACCTTTGTCTAATTGCACTCCTTAACTTCCTTTTTTCTCTTTAATGTTATTTCAATATAGCCTATAGTCACTTCTAGGACTGTGAGAACACCATCTGTTTGTACTGGTTCCATTTTTATTGATAGTGAAAATGGCTTCTTTAAATGTTTCTCATAGACTTCCAGATTACATGACTAATAAGAGGGATAAGATTTTTTTTTCTGCAATCCTCAGTTATTAAAAATAAGGAGAGTTATCATCATCAAAGTGGAATGGGGGGGAGGATGAATCACATTTCCTCAGTTTTGAATTGGCCTTTAGATCAAATATTCCAAAGTGTCTAAAACTATGCTGTGACCACCCATTCCACCAAAACCACCTAGACCCTTTCAAAAAGGCAGGCACTGACTCATATGAATTAGAGAACTAAGGATCAGAGGAAACTAGGATGTAACACTAAGCCTGAACAGTTTTCAGATGAAGAAATCAAACCTATCTATGGCCATATAAAAAAAATGCTCTAAATCACTATTCATTAATGAAATACAAATTAAAACAACTCTGAGGTATCACCACAAACCTATCAGATTGGCTTATATGACAGAAAAGGGCAGCTAGGTAGCGCAGTGGATAGAGCACTGGCCCTGGATTCAGGAGTACCTGAGTTCAAATCTGGCCTCAGACACTTGACACTTACTAGCTGTGTGACCCTGGGCAAGTCACTTAACCCCAATTGCCTCACCCCAAACACACACATACACACACGCACACACATATACACACACACACATACACACACACACAATAAAATTTTTTTTAAAAATATGACAGAAAAGGAAAATAGTAAATGTTGGAGAAGCTGTGGAAAAATTGGAATACTAATGCACTGTTGGTGGAGCTGTGAACAGATCCAACCATTGTGGAGAGCAATTTGCCCAAAGTGCTATAAAGCTGTGCATATCCTTTGACCCAGCAATACCACCATTAGATCTTTATTCCAAAGAGATCATAAAAAAGGGAAAAAGGACCCATATTTACAAAAAATATTTATAGCTGCTCTTTTTTGGTGGCAAAGAACTTAAGATTGAGGGGATACCCATCAAATGGGGAATGGCTAAACAAGTTGTGGTATATGAATATAATGGAATACTATTGTGCTATGAGAAATGATAGGCAGGAGGATGTCAGAGATTCCTGGAAGGACTTATATGAACTGATGCTTAGTGAGATGAACAGAATCAGGAGAACACTGTACATGGTATCAACAATATTGTGTATTGATCAACTGTGATAGACAACTCTTCTCAGCAATGCAATGGTCCAAGATAATTCCAAAGAACTCATGTTGGAAAATGTTCTCCAAATCCAGAAAAAAAAAAAAGAACTGTGGAATCTAGATGCAGATTGGACCATACTGTTTCTACTTTTTTTTTTTGTTTTTTGAGGTTTTTCCCTTTTGTTGTAATTCTTCATTCACAACATGACTAATGCAGAAACATGTTGAATATGAGTATACATATAAAACCTGTATCAGATTGCTTGCTTTCTTGGGGAGTGGAGAGGAAAGGGAGGGCGGGAGAAAAATTCGGTACTAGAAATCTTATAAAAACAAATTTTGAAACCTATCTCTATATGAAACTAGAAAATAATAAAATACTTTTATGATAGAAAAAAAAAAACACTAAGCCTGAAGGAAAAAAGACTATAATCGATCAGGGGCCATTTCTGTATCCCCAAAATCTATGTGGGGCAGAGACCAAGGCTGGTGAAAAGCACAGTGCCCAACATAGGTGGAGGCCAGGGTAGCTTTGAGGATCAGCCCCAGGGGCAAAGTTATCATCAAAGTTGGAGGAGTTACAAAGGAAATCACAGAGGAATATAAACTAAAATGGAAAATATCAGAAATGATAGCAAGAGTTAGGACATTCTTTAAAATCCTAGAGCACAAGCACATGAAACAACAGAGAAAATTTGCAAGATGTCAGAGATTAAAAAGATTGAAATACAAAGTAAATTAAATCAATAATTGCTGAAAATAATATATATCCCCAAGAAAATATGTAACTGCAGTAGATGTTCCAAAGAATTCAGAAGAAAAATCCAAATTTTTAAAGGTAGTGAAAAGAGAACAAATAGCATATTTAGTAGCCTGAACCACAGATATAAATAGCAGAATGGAGGAAAACCCAGAAAAACCACACTGGGAATTCCCTCCAAAGAAGAAAGGGAACTAAGTTTGAGAATAAAAATATATTGAAATCAAGGAAATTAATTAATAAGAGACCAAAATAATCAATAACATTTCAAGAATGCATTATTTCTATGCAAGTAAAACACCCTGATCTGGAATGACACACATATAGAGACAATTTAAGACAAATGACAAGTCAAAAAATGTCAGGACTATACTATAAGAAATAACAAAATAAAACCTCTACTTTCTTAATGTAGAAATGAAAGAACCAACCTAAAAGGATTCATAAATGATATCTCTCTATTTAAAAAAAAATAAGTAACAGAGTAAAAAAAAACCAGTGAATAACAATAATGATAAAAACCAATGCTTGAAATAAAAATTGTAGATTGGTTACATTTACAATGACAAACAACATGTTCTTCAAGTGACCAGGATAATATCCTTCAAATATACAGGAAAACTGAATAACACATGTGACTTTTTTGCTTTCACCAATAATAGCTGAAGGAAATGGGGAAAATAGTTTGAAGAAAAAGATTTATAATATGTAGCTTAAAGAAACACTCCATAAATATTAGCCTAATCACCAAATATGTATATTGAATTTAATAAGACATCTGAAACATTTCAGCTGAACAAACAAACTGGGTTTGAGTAGATTATTAGCTTTGCAAACATACCCAACACAGAGAAACACAGAAATTTGAATTAATATAACTACTTAAGAAAGAACAGTAATGAAA
Source organism: Dromiciops gliroides (assembly GCF_019393635.1). NCBI lineage: Eukaryota > Metazoa > Chordata > Mammalia > Microbiotheria > Microbiotheriidae > Dromiciops > Dromiciops gliroides. The sequence goes on from NC_057863.1 coordinate 516,321,026, forward strand.
TCAATTACCTATTCTCTAGAGACTATTGATCTGAAAGATGACAGTGCATAGGAAGACTACCTCCATTGAAAGTGCTATGTTTTGGAGCAGCTAGGTGGCACCATGTATAAAGCACCACGCCCTGGATTCAGGAGAACCTGAGTTCAGATCTGAACTCAGACATTTAACACTTACTAACTTTGTGACTCTGGGCAAGTCACTTAAACCTCATTGCCCCACCAAGAAAAAGTGCTATGTTTCCTTGGATAAAATATTTTCTCAGGAGAAGGGAAATTAGCATCTATGAGCAACTGGCATCCTGAGATGTGGGAACGTTTGGATTAAGAAAAGAGATAGCATGGAAAAAAAATTAATTAATTAATGACAGAGTGTTAGAATTATTTATTTTTATTGAATATTGTATTTTTCCTCAATTACATATACAAAGAGTTTTTGAAATCATCTTAAAAACTGAGACCCAAATTTTCTTTTTTCCTTTCTTTCTCTACCCCTTCAACAAGAACACAAATAATTTGATATAAGGTGTAGGTATGTATCATGCAAAATATTTCATATTAATCATGTTGTGAAAGAAAAGAGACAAAATGCCTCAAGAAAAATAAAGTAATAACAATTATGTTTCAATCTATATTTAGATACCATGAGTTCTTCCTATAGGTATGGATAACATTTTTCATCATACATTCTTCATAGTTGTTTTAGATCGTTGTATTGCTGAAAATAGCTAAGTCATTCACAGCTGATCATATTACAATATTGCTGTTACTTATTACACAGTGTATTTCACTTTGCATCAGCTCATTTAATTCTTTCCAGGTGTTTTTGAGAGCATCCTGCTCATCATTTCTTATAAAGCTGTAATATTCCATCATAATCACATATTACAATTTGTTCAGCCATTTCCCAATTGATGGATATCCTCTCAATTTCCAATTATTTGCCACCAGAAAATAGCTGGTATAAATATTTTTGTACCTATAGGTCCTTTTCCTTTTTGTTTTTTATAAAATTTTGAATGGACACCTAGATCAAAGAGTATGCATGTTTGTTTGTTTGTTTGTTTGTTTTAGTGAAGCAATTGGGGTTAAGTGACTTGCCCAGGGTCACACAGCTAGTAAGTGTAAAGTGTCTGAGGCCAGATTTGAACTCAGGTACTCCTGACTCCAGGGCCGGTGCTCTATCCACTGCGCCACCTAGCTGCCCCATGCATGCTTTTATTATACCCTATTGTCATAGTTCCAAACTGCTCTACAGAATGGTTGAATCAATTTGCAACTCCACCAACAGTGCATTAATGTCTTATTTTTCCCACATACTATCCAATATTTGTCATTTATCTCTTCTATCCTATTAGTCAATCTACTAGGTATGAAGTAGTATTCCTGAATTGTTTTGATATGCATCTCTGCAATCAATAGTCAGTTAGGACAGTTTTTTCATATGACTATAGATAGCTTCAATTACTTCATCAGAAAACTGTGCATATCTTTTGATCATTTATCAATTTGGGCATGGTGGCTCATTTTTAAAAATCTGACAGTTTTCTATAAATTTGAGATATGCGGCCTTTATCACAGAAACGCTTCAATTTGTTTCCTCATGGTTACTATTGCGAAGTATATTTCCCTCTATTCTATTAACTCCCATCATTTATTCTATTAGCTCTTTCCTTTTACCCTGTCCCTCAAAAGTCTTTTGCTTCTAATTATTATCTCCCCCAATTTGCCTTCCCTTCTATTACACCCCCATCTCCTCCTACTTCTACTCTCCTGCAGGGAAAGACAGATTTCTATACCCAGTTGAGTGTGTATTCCCACATTGAGTCAGTTCTGATGAGAGTAAGGTTCACTAACTACCCTCACCTCCCCCATCTTTCCACCTGTTGTATAAGCTTTTTCTTGCTTCTTTGATGTGAGATAATTTGTCCCATTCCACCTCTCCCTTTTGGAATGCAGTTTGATTGAAATTCTACTTAAAACAACACAATATACCATGTTCCACAAACAATTCTAAATATTAAATCTCATACTATATTAAATCTTAATATTAAATCTCATACTATATAAAAGAACAAATTCAGATTATATAATATTAGTTTACCCACAACTATTTGTAGATATATTTTTAAACAAGAGACAAAGGATAATGACAAGAAATAAAATATCTATTTTTGATTACATGCAAATAAAAAATATCTACATAGAAAATATTGTAGCTTAAGATGTCAGTTTTGGGAAAAATAAATATCAGATTTATCTATAAATAGTATTGTATTTGTTACATGAAAAATTAACAAATATATGTGTAAAGATAGAAAGGTATATACATGCATATCAGTAAATGTAAATAGCCAAATATATGTAACCATTTAAATACGTTATGCATCTAAATGTGCACACATACATGTATGTGTGCTTATGTATACATATATGAATATACATATATATATATTATATACACATATGCCCCATACATATTTCCTGATTGATAAGCGGTAAGACTAAAGGAACAATTTTCAAAAGAAAAACTGCAAACCACAAGAAGAAAAAGCTGAAAATCACTACTAATAAGAGAAATTAAAGCAAAAAGTATCCTGAGGTTTCATCTCAAACAATGAAAATTGACAAAAATGACAAAAGAAGGCAATGTTAATTGTTGGAGTGGTTATGTGATGTTTAATATATTGATTGTTAGTGAAATTGTGGATATATACAGTAATTTTGGAAAACAGTTTTTATGCAGATAAAGTCCCTCAAATGTCCCTTCTCTACCTTTTGTTTCAGAGATTTCACTATTTACTTGATACTCTAAGGAGGCCATTCATAGTTAGAAAGTCTCTATATACTAAAAAATATTTAAAGTAACACACTTTGTGATAGCAAAGGATTAGAAACAACAAAAAACTTTTTAAAACCCACTAGTTCCATAACTTCTGTTTCTACTACTACTACTGCTGCTGCTACTAATACTCTTGTCCTCCACTTCCTCCTCTTCATTATATAGCTAACATAAATCATCAGAATTTCTACATCCTCCCAACAAATTCTAACAGTAAGAGATTTAAAAAGAAATTCTATTTAATATAACTGTAGAAAATATAAAACCCTTGGGAATATACGTGCCATAAAAACCCAGGGAAAGTGTGAACACAATTAAAACAGTTTTCACACAAATAAAGATACATGTAAGCAATTGGAGAAATATTACATTTTGTTTTGTAGGCCCAAGCCAATATAATAAAAAAAAACAATTATAGCTAAGTTAATTTGCTTTTTTAGTGGCATACCAATTAAACTGCTAAACAATTATTTATAGAGCTAGAAAAAATGATAACAAAATTCATCTATCTGTAAGAAGAAAATATCAACTTATGAAGGGATTCAATGAAAAAAAAAACTGTGAAGGAAGGCAACTATCAGTACCAAATTTCAAAAAGATAATCATCAAAATAATCTGATATTCGCTAAAGAAAGTAGTGGTAGATCAGTGAAATAGAATAGTTTTACAATACACAGGATTAAATGATGAGAGTAATCTAGCATTTGATAAAATCATAGATCAAACTTTTAGGACAAGAACTCACCATTGGACAAAAACTGAGGGGAAGACTTGAAAGCAATTTAGCAGAAAGTATGTATGAAACAACATCTCATGTTATATATCAAGATAAGATAAAAATGGATGGATTATTTAAACATAAAGGCAACATATAGATTTTTTTCTACATACTTCTTTATTGTCTACAACCAAGATTTGTACATAAGGTGTAATATTTTCAAGGTGATCTTCTTTCAAAAGCTTATCATTAATACTCATATTCAAGATATATAAATATCCCATGTAGCATTGAATATTGATTTCTTTGACCTAACAATAACACTAAGTTCATCAAATTATTTCTTTGCCTTCTTAAATGAATGCATGTAAACCATTATTACACTACCCTACAACTTCCTTCAGGTTTCAATTTAGGGAAAAATAAATTCAGTTGTGATATTTTTCTACTTCTTTACCTGTATGTTCACTTTTGGGTCATTGAACTAATTTCTCATATTTAGAGTATCAAGAGCCAAGTTAAAGTTTATAGATAGTCTAAAAATCTTTTGTTTCTTGTCAAACATTTTTCCCATTATTTCTATTTTTCCCTTACCACTGAAAGAGTAGAATGGGTTCCAACAAGACTGAGGGACATTTTTCTTTGTTTCACTCATGGTAATGGAAAACCAATCAAGGGATCAAACTCCTAGTGATGAGCACCTCTCCATACTTAGATGATTCATGAAAAAATATGCTTTTTGATATTGGAAACTACTCAAAACCTTTCTAACAACAACAACAACAACAAAAAACAACCTTGCCCTCTGTTCCACTGCCATAGAGTTTAACAAATATTCAACTTTATGGAATAATGAAGTTTTAGGGAAAGCATGTGGGGTTAAAATATGTATCTTACTTTATAAAACCATTCCAAATTTTGAAATGGTTATCATAATTCTGGGTTTTTGTTCATATGTTTTTTGCTTTCCAATTCAAACTAATTTTATTTTTTATTTTTGGGTAACCTTCTCAAAATATTTTATTGAAATTCATTGTTTTTAAAATGATCTAAATTTTCCCCAAGTATTATTCCTTATTAAAAGAGCAATCATAGTTTACAAATAAAAAAAGAAAAAGATGAAGAATTGATTATAAACACAGAAAACTTTATTGATACATCAAAAAAATCTGCAATATATGCAAAATTCTAGTCACAGATCTCACAATACCATGAAGAATGAGGTATGATGTCATCTCATATAACTTCTTTGGGGCTGTGCTTATTTTGTTTTTCTGCTATGTTCCCTTTCAATTATTTTGTGGTAGTTATTCTTTCTATTTAACTTATTTTAATCAATGTCCATATTATTATTATTTTATCTAAGTCATATATACATTGGTGTATTTGGGAATTTTTTTTCTGATGAATCACTTCCTTGAGGTCAATGACTGTAGACATGACATAGCAGACAATGAAATACAACTTTGTTTTTTTGGGTGGAAGGGGGGCATGTCTCTAGTCATATTTTTATAAAATTTGTCTGAATATCCTACAAAGAGTACTTTAGAATGAAGAGAATTCACATTCCACAAGATTAGCTTGGAGGCTATTGAAAGAATTCAGATGTGGTGAGGTTACAACTTCAACAAGGGTGTTGCAAAGCACCACAAAACAAAGGAGGGATCCATGTGATACTTCTAAGGAAAAACAAATCAATAGGACTTACTGACTAATGGTGTATAGATAAGCTTTTTTTCTGCATCTTAATGTTTTGCCTTCTGTCTGAATCCTACTTCCTTCCTCTATCTTTTTTTTTTTTTTTCTGACAGATCATCAGCCTTTTGGACTCCTTGGGAGAAAATAGCTCTGAGGTTTATGTAATCTATGGCCTCTCCTTGCACTGTAATGCTGTTGTTCTTCTTCCCTATGGGCCTTAAATTCCCCAACCACTATTCTCCCATTTTTCATTTCTGAACAATCTTTAACTTCCTCCTGCTATCTTCAATTTATCAAGGAAATGTCATATCAATGCTTTCATTAGAGATTTCAAAGCTGTTAAATATAGCTGCTGCCATGAGTGAACTATTTACTTGCTGCATATAGTAGACAATCTGAAACATAGATCAAATACAAACATTTTAAAAGCACAAAATTACATGTCACTTTGAAAATACAGTATTTGCTTGTAACTCACAATAGTGATTATTAGTAGATCTCATTTGAAGAAAAATTCACAGGCAGACATTTTTAATTTGGATTAGCTATGCAGTCATGTTGCAGAATGGGCCTCTGCTTAATTATATTATAAATGGTGGTTACTAGGAATGTGTTCTCATGCTCCAAAGTTACATTCTCACACTTTTCAAGTTTCCATTTGAAGTGCAAGTTAAATTTATAGTCTTGGCATTTCCAGTTCTCTTTAAATTACCTCTGTGACTAGCTATTCAAATGTGTGGATTTTTTTAAAGCTCTATTGTTCTCCCCAGCTTTCTGAAGTTTAAATGATCTTCTACTTTGACACTTTTAAAGTGATAGAGATAGTAACTCCAGATGGAATTGTACCTTAACATGTGATCCGACATGCCTGCAAGAAAATACTGATCGCTATGCAAAGAGGGACATTTTTACACAGGGTATCCTTGCCTCAATCATTTTCTTATCCTTTTCAGGTGTTTCATTTTATGCCTCCGAGCCAAAGTTATCATGATCACAAGGCATTTATTAAACATATAATTGCATAAAATAATTGCTGAAATAATTTTATATATATTGTCTCCGTCTTTTAAGAAAATATGATCTAAGTGCATTAATGTTACTTCAGAGAATTATATCCAAGTCTTCCCCATCCTTTTTCCTCTTGTCAGTCACTTAGTCCTGCTTTGTAATACCTTTTAGAGTCACCATTATTGTGGAGACTCACATTAACTCAGTCTATATACTACATTAATAGCCTCTGAGCCAATCTCTCCTATCTTTTTCTATTCTACTTTATCCTATATATCTAGTTGCAAACTAATATACAAAAAAAAAGTTTTAAAAATATTATCACTATCCTGCACAAGAATTTTATATTACTTAATTTTTAAATCATGTATATCAGTACTGACATCCTCTGCTTTAATTACTACTAGATTCTGTCTGGGCAGCTAGGTGGCACAGTGGATATAGTGCTAGGCCTGGAGTGAGGAAGATCAAAGTTTAGAGTTGGCCTCAGACACTTACTAACTGTGCATATACCTGGTAAAATCACTTGACTCTATTTGCCTAAGTTTCCTCATGTATAAAATAAGATAGAGAAAGAAATGGCAAGCCATTCCAGTATCTTTGCCAGGAAAACTCCCTGTGAGGTCACACAGAGTTAGACATGACTGAATTGTCTGACCAACAACTACAATAGTATTCTTGCTGTGAGGTAGATAGCATACTGGATATGGAGTCAGGAAATCTTGATTCCCTTTAAATTTTTACTAAGAAGTTGGGAAAGTCATTGCACTAAGCCTTATAAAACCCTCAGATATATAATGAGAAAGCTGGACTAAATTATATACCTTTGTCCTTTTAAATTTAAACAATTCCTACAAAATTTTATTTCACTATATTTATCCCATTGATTCCATTAGTTAACACATTTTGATTCTATTATATATTTTAGCTACCTCTTCCAAATTATTATATTATGACAATATTTCATCTATTTTCATGTCATTGATAAAAATTTAGGGCAGAAAAAGACCAAAAACAGAACCATTAGAGACATCTATGTTAAATGAACACATTTATTTCACTGCTTGGGTTCAGATATTCAGCCAGCTTCTAAAATACATGTGTTGTTTTTTCCCCAGTATTTATCTCTCCATATTGTACACAAAGATAATCATAAGAGACTTCATAAAAAATAATTACAAAACAGAACTATGTCATATCTATGACAAGTACTGAGTTATCAGTCTATTAACCTTATCAAAAATACTGACATTATAATATGACCTATTTTTTTTAAATGTGCTCCCTAGTAGTGATCATTGTTTTCCTTTTTAACTATTCACAAGCAATAGTAGTTCATGTTAGAATTTTTCCAGCAAGTGATATTAAGTTTGCATTTCCAAATAGTCACCCTCTTCTCTTTTAAAATAACAGGGCCAAATGTGCCAATCTCTAATCCCAGGACATTTTTTTCCAAAACTTTGCAAAGATCCCCAAAATAATTCAATAATCACAGTCTCAGATTCTCTCAGTACCCTATGATATTATTCCAAGCTTACTTACTTGAATTCATTAAAGGACTATAGGTGCTCTATTCTCCTCTCATTATATGTATTTGATTTTGAATTCCCAATTTACTATTTGATTCTGTTCTCAATCTGAAGATTATTATGTATAAATAATTATTATATCATAATGAAAAATAAGTTTTTTTTTATTTTTCCTAGCTATTTTGATGATACAGGTAGTAATAGTGCCCCCTTCCTTTGACAAATACCATTATGATTAGGTAAGGTTGTAGCCATGGAACATTTGATTGTACTTCAGAATGTTTTGTGTTGATAGACAGATAAGGATCTTTCTCCTTCAAATTAGATTGTTCTTTAAAGGAAAGTGATCAAAAGGGAACTTTTGATGCTTAAAATAAAGAAGCTATATATTTTCACCAAAAAATGTACATTGGAATTGAAATGTTATTGGAAGGTAATAAAATGATCATAAGTTTTGAGAAAGGCCTTTGATTACAGGCACATACACACATATTACAGGATGAGTTGTATAAAAGTATAAAATGCTAACACATTCAAAGTCAATCCCTTTTTAAATTTGAAATTAACCAGCTGCATAAGTGGCTTCTAGAATTATCAATTACTATTATATCTCTCTTCTCCTGAATGGCTAAGTCATGGAAGCCAAATATCTAGGCACCTTCTTGATCTCCTTATTGGAAAGCAAACCTCTATTTTTGTCTTTTATTCTCTTCTCTGTGCCTGGGTATGATCTGGGGAATGATAAACTTATGTTGGACATTGATGAGACCAGTTGCCTCAGATAACATGAAAAAGGTAGTTAAATATTGAGAGGAAAGATGTTTGAAAATAGTGTCTTCATCAAGAAGATAGTTTTGGGGTTGGAGCCAAGATGGCAGAAGAAAGGCAGTGACTTGCCTGAGCATTCCCTAAGACCCCTCACAATACCTTCAAATATTGCCATAAGCCATTTCCTAGAGCAGCAAAACCTAGAAAAGAACAGGGTGAAAGCCTTTTCCAATCAAAGGCAACTTAGAAGGTCATCAATAAAGGTCTCTTGTACTGGGGTGAGAGTGAAGCATAGCCCAGTCCAGGCCATACCAGCTTAGATCCAAGCTTAGTATAGCTCCAGACCTGGCTAACCAGGCCTCAAGAGCCTCTGATTCATCTGTGGCAGCAACTGCTTCTGAAACTCAGCTCAGGGATGGTGAGGGGGTCGAGCATTAGGCTAGAGGAAGTTTGTAGGAGTCTCTTTGCTAGCACTGAGGAAGGACTCTGTTGTTTTCCCCATGCTCACATCTGAGTCCCAGTCTTGGGTGGCAGGCCCAGGCAGGGAAGGAGCACAAGCACATCAGAGCTTTCAGTCCCAGTTGAACATGGTTCTGTTGTGCGTTACAAGATGGAGAAACAGGCCTATGGTTGCATGCAGCTCAGAGCACAGGCCAGGAGAGTGATGAACATACCTCTCCTTAAATCATGCCACCTTGGAAGAACTGAGGACTTACAAATTCCTAGCATCTCTGAAAATGGCTGCACAGATTTCCTGAAGCTTGGGGGAGTGTGCTTTCCACCCTGGAAGCAGTGCCCCGCTTTAACAAAGAGTATAAAGTCAAGAAATAGGCTGTAGGAATGAGCAAACAGAAAAAAATGCTGACACTAGAAAGTTTCTATGGTGAAAAGGAAGATCAAAATACGCCCTCAGAAAAAGATAACAAAGTTAAAGCTCCTACATCCAAAGCTTCCAAGAAAAAATAAATGAATCAGTCTCAGTATATAGAATTGCTCAAAAAGTACTTTGAAAATAAAGTAAGATAGGTAGATGGAAAAAATGGAAAGATAAATGAAAGTAATACAAGAAAGTCATAAAAAAAAAAGTCAACAGCTAGAAAAGCCAAATTGGCCAAATGGAAATGGAGGCACAGAGGCTCTCTGAAGAAAATAATTCCTTACGAATTAGGATTGAGCAGATGGAAACTAATGACTTTATGAAAAACCAAGAAACAATAAAGTAAAACAAAAAGGATGAAAAAATAGAAGGCAGTGTGAAATATCTCCTTGGAAAAACAACTAACCTGGAAAATAGATTCAGGAGGGATAATTTGAAAATTATTGGACTACCTGAAAGCCATCATCTTCCAACAGATTTTTCAGGAAAAATTGTCCAGATATTCTAGAAGCAGAAGGTAAAATAGAAATTGAAAGAATCTACCAATCACCTCCTGAAAGAGATCCAAAAAGGAAAACTTCCAGGAATATTATATCAAAATTCCAGAGCTCCCAGGTCAAAAAGAAAATAATGCAAGTAGTCAGAAAGAATCAATCGAGTACTGTGGAGACACAGTCAGGATAACACAAGATCTAGCAGCTTCCACTTTAACGTATTGAGGGGCTTGGAATATGATATTCCAGAAGGCAAAGGAATTGGGATTAAAACCAAGGATCACCTACCCAGCAAAACTGCATAATCCTTCTGGGGTTAAAATGGGAATTCAATGAAAGAGAGGACTTTCAGGGAGTCTTGATGAAAAGACCTGAACTGAATAGAAAATTTGACTTTCAAATTTAAGATTTTAAAGAAACATAAAATGGTAAATAGGAAAATAAAATCATAAGGGATATTAAAAGTTTAAAGTGTTAACATTCCTACATGTGAAGATGATACTTGTAACTCATAAGAACTTTCTCATTATTAGGGCAGCTGGGTGGAGTATATTTAGACTGAACATATAGGTGTGAATCGAATATGCAGGAATAATATCTTAAAAAATCAAGGGGTGAGAGGAATGAGCTTATAGAAAGGCAAAGGGAGAGGTAGAATGAGGTAAAGTACCCCCTATTAAAGAAGCAAGAAAAAGCTTATGGGGTGGAGAGGAAGATGGGAAAGGTATGGGGGAGTCAGTGAGCCTTACCTAATTTGTTCAAAGAGGGAATAACATACACACTCAATTGGGTATTGTAATCTATATGACCCTGCTGGAAAGTAGGATGGGAAGGGGATAAGGTGGGGGAGGGGGGTGAAAGAAGGGAGGGATGATTAGGGGAGGGGGCACTCAAAAGCAAAACACTTTTGAGGAAGGATAAAGGTAAAGAAGAAAAAATAAAGCAAATGTCATAGGGAGGAAATAGGATGGAGGGAAATACAGTTAGCAATAGTAAATGTGAAAAAAATTGCAGCAAGTTTGTCTGACAGGCTTCAGTTCTCACACACATAGAGAATTGTGTCAAATTTGTTAAAATATGAGCCATTCCCCAATTGATAGATGATCAAAACACATGAAGTTTTCAGATGAAATAATCAAAGCTTCCTGTAGGTATATGAAGAAATAAACTGCTCTAATTCACTATTGGTTGGAGAGATGCAGATCAAAACAATTCTGGGGTACTATCTCATACCTATTGGATTGGATAATAGGACAGCAGAGGAAATTAACAAATGTTTTAGGGAATATGGGGGAAATTAGGTATTAATACACTCTTGGTATAGTTTTAAACTTATTCAAACATTTTGTGGGGCAATTTATGACTATGGACAAAGGTTTATAAAAATATGCATACTCTTTGACATAGTAATAGCACTACTAGGTTGGTATTCAAAAAGAGATTTAAAAAAATAACCAAAAAGTTGAAAGTAAAATTTAGGAGATGCCCAGCAATTTGGGAATGACTGAACAAATTGTGGGATGAGATTATGATAGAACACTATTGTGCTGTAAGAAATGATGAGCAGGATGCTATCAGAAAAGCCTGGAAAGTCTTACATGAGTTGATGCAAAATGAAATGTACTATATAAGATGATCTGCTGTGAATGTTATTTTCAGAAACACAATGATCCAAAACAACTCCAAAGGACTTATGAAAAATGCAATCTGTTTTAGATCTGATGCTTTTTGTGCCATTTCAGGACTTCTTAAACTTTTTTGAGTCATGAACCCTAATTCTTTTGGGGAGGGGGCAATGAGGGTTAAGTGACTTGCCCAGAGTCACACAGATAGTAAATGTCAAGTGTCTGAGGCTGGATTTGAACTCAGGTCCTCCTGAATCTAGGGCCAGTGCTCTATCCACTGTGCCACCTAGCTGCCTCTGAAAAATGCAATCTGGATACAGATTGAAGCATATTTTTTAGTTCCTTTTTCTAATTTTTATTGGTCTGTTTCCTTTCACAATGTAACTAATGTGGAAATGTTTTGTATGACTACACATCTATAACTTATATTGAATTGCTTGAGATCTTCAGGGGCGGGGTAAGGAGAGAGAGATGAAGAGAGTTTGGAATGCAAAGTTTTAAAAATCAATGTTCAGGAGGCAGCTAGGTGGCACAGTGGATAGAGAACCAGCTCTGGAGCCAGGAGTACCTGAGTTCAAATCTGGCCTCAGACATTTGACACTTACTAGCTGTGTGACCCTGGGCAAACTTAACCCCAATTGCCACACACACAAAAAATCAATGTTCAAATTTGTTTTTACATGTAATTTAGGGAAAATATCTAAATAAATTGAATAAAAAGAATAAGGGCCACTGTCAGTGAAAGATCTACAAAATCAAATGAGACTTTCATGCCAACATTCATGGCACTATTATCCAAGTGACTGTCATTCTTGATGATATTAATCTTCTTGACATATTCACAACCTTTTAAAATTATATGCAAAGTGTGTCACAATGGGATATTAACCTGAAATGCAGTTGTTGTTTTGGAAAGAGTATTGATTGTAATCAGACTTGGGTTAAATCCACCCTCCCCCAATGAAAAAATTTTTTTCCAGCTATGTTAACCTAGGCAAATATTGTAATATATCTGGGCATGAATTTCTTCATCCCTAAAATACAAATAACATTTGTAAGCCCTCATAGGATTTAGTTCTAGTTCAGCAACTATTCATTAAGCTTTTATTCTGTGCTAGGTAGGCATTAGGGTTACAAAACTACAAAATACATATATTCCTTACTCTCAAAAACCCTTAATATCCTGCTGGAGGGGGGAATGTAATATACACATATACGAGTCCATTAATAAGTAATACAAAGAAAATGCAATACTTAGCAACTGAAATACTAATAACAGTGTGATAATGCACAGCTTAATGCTTGGGGTAGAATTTGAATAAATCCTTGAAGAGACCTAAAGAGTTTAAGAAATAAATGTAGGAAAAGAAAATATCCCATATATGTATGGGGGTTGTTCACAAAAAGGGAGGTAGGAGATAGAATATTCTGAACAAGAGCAGGGATAATCTAGATTGGGTCCAACACAGGGTGTGTGAAGAATACTATGCAATTTGAATGCAAAAAATTTAAAAATTGAAACCAAGTGCAAAAAGGTTTTAACAGTAGATTTTATATTTCAGACTATATTTATTAAGGAACTAATGAAACTTCTGAAGCAGAGAAATGATGTGGCTAGACCTATGCTTTAGGAATAATGTTTGCAATTTATATTGACAATAGTATGGAAGTGGGGGAAGAAAGAAAGGAATAAACATTTATTATGTACTGACTATATACCAAATATTAAGTATTTTATAAATACCTTATAATAATTGGAGGGAAAAGGGAATTGTGTCAGGGGGATACTGAAATAATCTATATAACTTTTGAGTGTTATATGGATCAAAGATGATATTTATAAGGCAATTTGGAAATCATAAAATGCAGTAATAAATGTAAATCATGCTATTTCTGCTGCTGATGGTGATAGTATTCCATAATAATCATGGCTAATTTTTCAGCCATCTTCTTTCTTTTTCAACTTATTTTGTAGTTGTCTTATGTGTTAATCTTTTATTCCCAAATGGACTCTAAGGTTCTTCAGGAAAGTAACTGTGTCTTAATCTTCTTTGGTTTTGCATAGTAAACAATATATCATTATTAGTTAATAAATGGCAGCGTGAAATAGAGGAGGAAAATGAGGGGGCAGGAAGAAAGTTAATTGATATAAGCCTATACACCACCATAGCTAAGAGAGCCCTCTCATAAAGAAGCAGTCATGAAAATGTAAAGACTTGTGGGGCAGAGCCAAAATGGCAGAGGAAAGGCAGTGAGCTCTCAAACTCATGACACTATTACTCCAAAAAACATCAAAAATAATGCCATAGGACAATGCCTGGAGCAGTAAAACTCACAGAAGAATGTGCTGAAATCATCTAACTAAGAATGGCTTGGAATGTCAGAAGGAGGGAGCTGCTGTGCTGAGAAAGGAGTGGAGCCCAACCCCACACTCACCCTGACACAGATCCAGTCCCAGGAAGGCCTCACTAGAGAAGGAGACTCCCTAGAGCTTCTGAATCAGCTGAAGCACCAGTGTCATCTGGAGCTATGCTCACAGTCTGGTGAGAGGGCTGAGCCCTTTGCAGGGGGGAGACTACAGGGATCTGTGCTGGTGCTGAGGCAGAACTTGGGTTTTCACCCCTGCTGGGAACCAGGAGGTAGGCTTGAGTAGCAGTGGCCCAGGTGGGGAAAAGGCACAGGTTCCTTGGAGCTGACAACCACAACACACAAAGCTGGTTGATTAGCAAGTTGGTCTGGGGTCATCTATAGACGAGAGAGCAGACAAGGTGAGTGAGGAACCTTATCCTCCTTAAATCATACCACCTGGGACTTCTGAACCTCGGGATACTGCAGGCCGGAACCAGTGCCCCACTTTAAGGAGCTAAAAGTCAAGTAAAAGAAAGGCAAGATAAGCAGACAGGGAAAGGTGAGGACCACAGAGTTTCTTCAGTGACAAGGAAGATCGAGGTGCACACTCAGAGGAGATGTCAATGTCAGGGCTCCTATATCTAAAGCTTCCAAGAAAGATATGAATTGGACTCAGGCCATAGAGGCACTCAAAAAGGACTTTGAAGATAAAGTTAGAGAGGTAGAGGAAAAAATGGAAAGAGAAATGAGGGTGATGCAGACATGAGAAAAAAATCAACAGCTTAAAAAGTCAAATTGACCAAATGGAAAAGGAGATGAAAAAGCTCTCTGATGAAAATAATTGCCTAAGAATTAGGATTGAACAAATGGAAGCCAGTGACTTTATGAGAAACCAAGACACAATAAAGCAAATCCAAATGAATTAAAAAAAAATAGAGGGCAATGTGAAATATCTTCTGGGAAAAACTGCCGACCTGGAAAATAGGTCCAGGAGAGATAATTTGAAAATTATTGGTCTACCTGAAAGCCATGATCAAGGAAAGACCTTAGACATCATCTTCCAAGATATTCTTAGGGAAAACTGCCCTGATATTCTAGAAGCAAAAGGTAAAATAGAAATTGAAAGCATCCACCGATTACCCCCAGAAAGAGATCCCAAAAGGAAAACTCCTAGGAATAGTATAAGCAAATTCCAGAGCTCTCAGGTCAAGGAGAAAATATTGCAAGTTGCCAAAAACAAAGAATCCATGTACTGTGGAGCCCCAGTCAGGATAGCACAAGATCTAGCAGCTTCTACATTAAAGAACTGGAGGGCATGGAATATGATATTCCAGAGGGCAAAGGAATTGGGATTACAACCAAGAATCACCTACCCAGCAAAAGTCATCATAATCTTTCAGAGGAAAAAATGGGACTTTAATGAAAAAGAGGACTTTCAGGTATTCATGATGAAAAGACCTGAACTAAATGGCAAATTTGACTTTCAAATACAAGACCCTAGAGAACCATAAAAAATTGTAGTTGGGGGACATACCTGGGGTTGTGCAGTGGGTGACTGTCTTGTGTCTGAGGCTAGATTTTGTCTGAAATCCCCCTGGGTCCAGGTGTGATGCTTTGTCCACTGTGTCACCTAGCTGCCCCATGATGACATCTTTAGGGTTAAGTTGAGAGGAGAGGGAAATGCACTGGGGGAGGGGGATGGGCAGAGGTGAAAACCTATGTGAAAGAAACAGGAAAAGGCTTATGGAGTGGGGGAAGAGATGGGGGAGGAGCAGGGCAGTAAATTAATTTTACACTCATCAGAAAAGGCTCAAAGACCTTAAACTCATTAGAGTTGCCTCAAGGAGGGATTAACACACACACCCACCTGGGTGGAGTAATGTATTTAATCTGGGCAGTAAATGGGTCTAACACTCATCAGAATTGGCTCAAGGAGGGAATAACATACACACTCAATTGGGTGGGAGTAATCTCTCTAACCCTGCAGGAAAATAGGAGGGGAAGGGAATAATGAGAGAGGGTCAACAGAAGGAAGGGCAGAGTGGGGGAGGGGACAGATAGAAGCAAATACTTTTTGAAGAGTGATAGGATGAAAGAAGAGGGATAATAGAATAAATATCATGGGGAAGGAAATAGGATGGAAGGGAAAGAGTTAACAATAGTAATCATGAAAAAGAGAAAAGGGGGGAACTTGTACAAAAAATATTCATAGCAACTCTTTGTGGACAGTAGTATTGTTCAATGAGCAATTGTGAGTGACTTAACTACTCTTAGCAATTCAATGATCCAAGACAATCCCAAGGGAGTAATGATGATGGTTACTATCCACCCCCCATAGAAAGAACTGATAAAAAGAGCACTTTTGGATTGTACATATATAATCTGGTTGCTGTCTTATGGAGGGGGGAGGAAAGGGAGAGAAGGAGGGAGAAAAATTTGGAACTCTAAATCTTATGAAAATGAATGTTGAAAACTATCCTTACATGTAACTGGAAA
The DNA here is from genome assembly GCF_019393635.1 of Dromiciops gliroides. Lineage (NCBI taxonomy): Eukaryota > Metazoa > Chordata > Mammalia > Microbiotheria > Microbiotheriidae > Dromiciops > Dromiciops gliroides. Next base: position 516,337,426 of record NC_057863.1, read on the forward strand.
AAATAAAATAAATGTTTGTTGCTAAAATTAAAGAAAAAGAAAATGTAATGGAAGTTAATTATTCAGCTTTTTAATATCCTTTCCACTATTCCTGTTTCTATAGGATTCATTCAATCCAATAAATATATATGATGTGCCTACTATGTGTCATGCAGTTTGACATATGCTCAGTGGTAGGGATACAATTAATAAAAAGAAAGACAATCTCTGCCCTCAAGTTTACAATTTAGTTGGGGGAGGGGTGGAGGAAACAGTACACAAAATGAAGCAAGAAAGCAGGAGTGGAATGACAGACATAGGGTTCTGTGTAGTAGAAAACAGGTAGAGCACCAGATGCAAAGTTGTCTGAGCTGGAAATCCAGTTTCTTCTCTCAATAAATGAAGGCATTTAGAGAAATTTGGTACTCCCATATGATTGAGGTAAAGATTAAAAAGATTGAAAATTGAAAACATATTAGCAGTCTCATGGTGACTTCAACTTAATCAACTCTAAGACCCTCAATAACTTTAAAATACCTCTATTAGGGGCAGCTAGGTGGTGCAGTGGATAGAGCACTGGACCTGCATTCAGGAGGACCTGAGTTCAAATCCAGTCTCAGACACTTGACACTTATTAGCTGTATGATCCTGGGCAAGTCACTTAACCCTCATTGCCCTGCAAAAAATAATCAATCAATTAATTAAAATCCCTCTATTAGTTTACTTAAGGCAAGAAAATGAGGGCTGTGTTCATACTTGCCTGTAGAATGCAGTCATCATTTGAGACAGATTAGAGCCAGTTTATGCCAGTAGCATAGCTTACTTCCTATTAATTTAGGAAGGTATTGTTGAGGAGGTAGCATTTCGGGAAGTCTGAATGAAAATAATTTTCATCTATATAGTATTTTTTGATGAAAAGAAACCTATACATACTCTGGAAATTAGCTAGGGCAAACTTATTCCCATTTTATAGAAGAGAAAATTGAGTTTAGAGTGTCTAGGTGATATAACTTGTTTACATATTCACTTAGATAGAAAGCGTGAGATCCAAAACTTGAACATAATTCCAGAGCTCTTCCTATTATATTGTTCTGTTTTTTAATGATAGGAGAGAAATGAGTTTCATCAGGATGGAGAATTGATGGAAAATAGAGGAGAGATCACGTTGTAGACTGGAGATAGAGGGCCACACAGATATATGATATAGTTTTGAGAATAGCTCAGGGGCAGAAATAAGAGGAATGACAGGAATAAGATTTCAGTAGGCACGTCTGAGATGAATGGGGGTTGGGGGAGAAGTATATCAGGCCTAGACAGAATTGGTAGAAATAAAATATTCTAGTATGGCCAGGGGAACCACAGATTACACATGCTTAATAGGGTAATGAGAATACCCTTGAGATGGTAAATTGGTGAGCCAATGAAAACAACTTCCAAATTATTTTCAGGGCTGACATCCTGCAGGTGGGAATACTATCAAAGGGGAGGTACTAATAAACTATGGAAATTTTCATGCAGACCTATATTAAAGTAGTTTCTCAGGGAATGGAGAAAGCTTCAAGTATGGAAAATGTTGGAGAGGAAAGATAGGATGTAGCAAAATGGCTAATGACAGAGATGTTTCCAGTATCTGTGGCATGAGCAAGCAGGACAGTGATGTTCCTTCATTCCTTAGCAAAATGGGATTATCTTTCATTTATGGGTTGGAGTCCATAGCTATTGAAGTCCTTTAAAAGACTGAAAATTCTCTGGTCCTGTGGCTTTCTTAATGTCCAGTATGGTGGACTATACAAAAGAAAAAGCAGCTTGACTTCAGAAAACTCTTGCTGTTTTTGAAGATACAAAAGAAAAATACATGGAAAGGATGTAGTTTTCCTGTCTTCATAACATTTCTGTTACTTCCAAGTATCTGAGTGAGGTGCATAGGTTGAAAGTTGGCTTTCCTGGCCTTGTAGAGAGTTGTATTTACTCTGCCTTGACATTACTCTGGCCTGAGGAAATTGCCAATGCTATTACAATTTTCTGTGTTTTCCACTGGTATGATATTGATTTAACTGACAGCTTTTCCTTTTCCTCTTAATAAGAAAGAACAGGATTGTTACATGAACTAGATGGTTTATATATAGAGATGGCATAAAGGGTCAGGAAAAAGACTCAGAGATGAGAGATGCAGTGTTTACTCTATAGATTAACCTATTTAGTGCTCTAAATGCAGCTCCCTGCTGAGTTTCACATGGAGATAACAGTATTGGATGTTATCTTAGACAATGTCCCTGGAGTATTCTTTCACCAGTATGTCTGTAAAGATATTTACTTATATGTGAGCAGCCATTTGGGAATGGACAGTGGTTTCAGAGTTTCTCCTTTCTCCTGGAGATTTTATTACCTAGGATGACCTGTCCTTGTCACCTACCTCTCATTCTTATTTTTCATCACTTTTAAGAGGCCCATATGGGACCTATTGGCAGATCCAGGGTTCTGGTGAGGATAGAGAGAGAAAAATAGGGTAAAAGAATATTACTACTTCTTATCCCCATGATAAACTTTTGTGGATTCCTAGGAGAAAGAAAGATAAATACAGTTCCTGCCTTCAAAGAACTTTTATTCTATCTGGCAAACAAAGAAAGTGAACATCACAAGGTAATTTAATGTGAAGGAAAAGAAGTCTAACACAGGGTGGGATGTGGATTAAGAAATCCTTTATAGATAAGTGGAATCTATGCAGAGCCTTAAAGCAAAAAAAAAACTGTGTCTGAAAAATCAATATAATTTAAAAACTATTCACAGAAATATAGTTTCTGGAATTGAAAAGGAGGTGGTCTTACTCCATGCTACTTTGTCATACCATATCTGGAGTGCTTGTGTTTACTTTGGGTAAACATTTAAAGACCATTTACAAAGTTGAGTATGTTTTAGTTTGAGTGATCAAAATAGTGAAAACCCTCAAAATCATTCAGAGCTAGTATCAAGTGTTTCAGATTGCCCTAGTGTTAACAGCAACCATTCAACTAAATCTAAATTCAGAACAACATTACTATAAAGACTTCATCTCTCCATCATATCCATGAGGTTACTATTAAACATTACATAAAAAACTCTGCTGAAATCTACATATACTTTTTCTATGTTGTTTCTGTGAGATACCCATAATTTAATATTCCTCCAAAAAGAAATGAAAAGTATTTAATGATTAGCAATTTATTATATTAGAATAATGCTTAGTAGTTTCTGTTTCTAAATGTTCACAAACAATGCATTTTGTCAGAAATAAGTCTGTCCCAATAGTTTATAATGTGACACACTCCTTTTGAGAATCCAAAATATCGAAGTTTTTTCCCCCATGATTACTAAGAGTTTGTTAATCATAAAGAAGAGGTCTTTGTCACATTTTCACCATCCTTCTTTCTCATCGGTTTCAAAACAAAGGACAGTGCCTATACTATTTACCTCTCCTTACTAAATTGAGCAGAATAGACTAATATTCTGAGTACTGTAATGGAAATAAAAACCACTTAACTGGATCAAAGAATAATCCTAGAGTACCTAATATTAGAGAAAGGTTAAATTACAGATAGATAAAGAGATGATAGGTAGAAAGATGTACACACACATACATATACATATGTATGTGTGTATACATACATTTATATATATCTACATATATGTGCATATATATTTATATTGTGATGTATACATATGTACACAGATATGCATATATAATGACAGAATCATTGTCAAGACAAGTCCAAGTGAGTTAGTAACATGAACATCTTTGGATTGTAAAATTCCACCTAAATAAGTTTTTGAGATTTTTTTTTCACTTACATTTGCCATAAATGTGTTGTCTCATTGAATGAATGATGAACACTGATAAATATATTGATATGTGGATTAGCAGAATTATTCAAGTTCTGTAGAAATTTCTAAATGAAGGACTACATCAACCCTAACTTGTACAATACCACATATTAGGAAAGCATTAGAAATTTACCCAAGTGACAGAAAAAAATCATAGCTGGTATCTTGTCTGATATGAACACAATTGAAAACCTGTGGGCTAAAATCAAAAGAAGATTTGGGAGTAATGAAATATTCATGAAAGAAGAATGATAATGAATGTTTCGAAGAGCATGGTTTCATGATGATAACTTAAAGGACATATGTCAAAATGTTGTGAATCCAATACAAAAATGAGTAAAACAAATGATCCACGTAAAGAAAGACATTGCATATTAACCACTTTTAAGTGTATAAGGTTGCAAATTATATTCTGTTAACAAATTTTTTATTTGTCCAAGTTAATTTCTTTTTCAAAATTGTATTATATTTGGTCTTCTAAGGGCCTATGGAAATTGAGCAATGATGTCCTTACTTTAAGAAATACATGCTGTGCTCAACAGTGGTTCATTAATAAACAATATGTTTAAAAATTAATGTGGGGCTTTGTACATTTCCCATAATTCCAGTCAATTTGAAAATGGGATAATCATGATAAAATTTGGATTTTTTAACCTGAGAGAAAATTCTATAAAACATTGTTCTATTTTTTTCTGGAAATCCTGGTGAGCCAAAAGAAGGGGAATCTTAGCTGAAACAAATTTCTTAGAGATTTATCAGCTCTGCACTCAATTCCTACTCAAAATTTGGATCTATCACTTGAGGACCCTGGATTTAAACTGAAGATGCCCCTAACCTCAAGGCACAGAAACATTAGTGTAGAAACCTTTTCTATCTGTATTTGTGTTTGGCATCATTAATCTGACCACACTGTCTTAAACAATATTTTGTAATCCTGAGACCAGCATTCCTTCCATTTTAAATTGTGTCCCATAACCATTTAATAATCTATTTTCACTGGACATAGACTCAAGTTTGAGTAAGGTGCAGTCCTTTAGAACTCTAATACACTTGGAATGCAATTTTAGGAAATATAGATATATGCCAAGTTCCTTCACTGCCCAACTATCCTCATAGCTTGATAAAGTGGGCCTGGGCACAGAACAGGAGAAACCAATCCATATCAGATGCAAAAATAAGAGTGCAGAAGAAAAAAAAGTAAAATAGCAGATGGGTCCTGAAAAGCTTGATCTCACAGGAAAAGAAGCAATATAATATGTAATATATTTTAATCTCAATACCTTAACTCATCAAAATCAGCACCTTCAAATATGGTTTATCTTGTTTCAGCCTTTAACATAGGAGAAATATTGGCAAATGTGTTATTTGGCAGGGTACAAAAGTGGCCCAGGGGAAATATTGGTTGAAAACATTTCCTATACTGCTTGAGGTAATCAGGGCAATATTTCAAGCATTATTAGGATTTTTTTCCTTGGAATGAATGGAGGAGTTAAGGCATGTCACTTCTGCAAACACCTCTGAAGATGAGGGAAATTCTATCAGTCAATCAGTAAGTATTTGTTAAGTACCTACTTAGTATCTTACTCTTTGATAGATACTGGGAATACAAGTACAAAAAAATGAAGAAATCCCAAAACAATGCATTTATTTTCTAGTGAAAAATATAAAATATATATATGTACATATGTGTACACATATATGCATAAATATATATGTATAACATAAAGATAATTTGATAGATTGATAGATAAATATATATGTATATAGATAAATATATATGTATAACAAATATAAATTTAATTTCATAGATAGATAGGAAATACAAGATAGTATAGGAGAGAAGGTACTAGCAGGTTGTTTTTTTTTTCTTTTTTTAGGGGGGAGTGCTGAATCATGGAAGACTTTATGCAGAAGATAGTACATCTTAAAGGAGTTAACTATGTGAGGCAAAGGTAAGGAAAGATTACATTCCAGGCATAGGGAAAATGGAGTACAGAGGTTCCAAGACAGAGACTCTTAAATAAAGTGCAGTTTGCCTGGAACACCAAATGCATGAGAGAAAGGAAGATCAAATGAGTTTAGAAAGTGAAGTTGATGCTAGTTTGCCTGAGACCTTAAAAGTTAACACAATGTAGTATGTATTTTCTCCTAGAGGCAATAAGTGCCTAGATTTGAATGAAAAGGGGTGTCAAATGTGGGCTCAAAGATAATTACTTTTGCAACAGTTTGTAGAGGTGATGAGGACCTTAACTATAGAGGTATATGTGTGAGTGGAGATAAAGGGTCATATGTAACTGATGTTGTGGAATTACAAATGGCCAAATCTGACCATTGACTAGATATGTTCATCATTAAGCAGTCCTGCTTGGCTCCATTTTCCAGTCAATTTCCTGTTAATTATTGTTCCCTTTGGGCAGCTAGATGGCGCAGTGGATAAAGCACTGGCCCTGGAGTTAGGAGTACCTGAGTTCAAATCTGACCTCAGACACTTAATACTTACTAGCTGTGTGACCCTGGGCAAGTCACTTAACCCCAATTGCCTCACAAAAAAAAAAAAAATTATTGTTCCCTTTAAACTAAATACACATTCCTTGGAACTTCTCAGCTTCTCCCTTCTCCAGACTACACCAAAGCTAATCTACCTTAGACATGGCCATCACCCATAACTTTTCTGCCTCCAAAATCTTGAAATATCAAGTATAGAAGTCCTTATTCTTCTATATTTCCCACTGAGTCAAATCTCTTAAACCTACTTTTTGTTCCCTGGACTTTAAATTATCCCCTGTTCTTCTAATCTTATGTCATTTTCTGGCTTCTCTTTCTGCCCTTCAATATCTTAAACTAATAGTCATGCATTTCCATAATGCAATCTCCTACATCTTTCTATCTCTTGTCACTTAATTCTGTTCTGCTAAAATGCTAATATCTTTGTCATAAAGACTATTGCCATTATATTTTATCCTGACTCTAAATCTACTAAATACTGATGGAGGAAGTCATTAAATTATGATGACTTCCCCTAGTAGTCATTCAGATTTCCTCACCTTAAATGGGTTCTGATTGCAGTGCAGTAATCTGAATCCAAAACATCTCTCATTGGTTCTATATAATTCATCTTGCACAACCTGTTCCAAAATGTCTCCTCTCTCCTGAATTCTACCACTTTATCCAATATATTCCTGTTTCTAAACTGTCCTCATCTTCCAACTTGGAATAATAGCCTTTTGTTTGTTTGTTTGTTTAGAATTTTATTTTCCAAATTACATGTAAAAACAACATTTGAAATCAATTTTAAAAAAAACTTTGTGTTCCAACTTCTCTTCCTCCCTCCCACCCCACCACACCCCCTGTCCCCAAGAACTCAGGCAATTCAATATAAGTTATACATGAGTAGTCACGCAAAACATCTCCAAATTAGCCAGGCTGTGAAAGAAAAGAAACACACAACTTCAGACTAAGGAACTATCAAAAAATATGCTTCAATCTATTTTCAGATACCATCAGTTCTTTCTATATAGATGGATTGCAATTTTCATAAGTCCTTCAGAGTTATATTGGATCATTGCATTGCTGAAAAAAACAATGTCCTTCAAAGCAGATCATCATACACTATTACTGTTATTTTGTATAGAGTAAATTTCATTCTGCTTCAGGTCTTTCTAGGTTTTTATGATAGCATCTTGTTCATCGTAACTTTTATAAAATACCTTAATCTTGACAAAGAATTTTTGCACAATAGCCCAGCAAAATAAGTACCATACATTTTGCCATTATCATCAATCATCATATTTATTTCCCTCCATCCTATTCCTTTCCGATGATATTTATTCTATTTTCTATCTTCTTTTACCCTATTACTCCTCAAAAATGTTTGGCTTCTGACTGTCCCCTCCCCCACTCGGCCCTCCTTTCATTCACCCTTCCCTCCTTATCCCCTTTTCCTCCCACTTACCTGCAGGGTTAGTTAGCTTACTCCACCCAATTATGTGTGTATGTTATTCCCTCCTTGAGCCAACTCTGATGAGATTAAGGTCTCTGAGCAAATTCTAATGTGTATAAGGCTCCTGTACTTCCCCACACCTCTGCCATCCCTCCCCCCACTCCACTTGCCTTTCCTGTTTCTTTCATGTGAGATTTCACCCTATTCTGTCACTCCCCTATCCCTCTTCCTGTTCAATTTTACCCCAAAGATGTCATCATGGGGCAGCTAGGTGACACAGTGGAAAAATCACCCACCCTGGACCCAGGAGTACCTGAATCAATATTTAGCTTTGGCCTCAGACACAAGACACTCATTAAGCCCAACTGCCCCCCCATCAACAAAAAAAGAGAAACAAACAAAAATAAATGCTTTATAGGTATCATCCCTTCACAATCATTTCCCAACTTTGCCCTCTGTCTAAATGTATTCCTATCATCTATTCTTATACTCAGAAGGCTCTTATTGATGTATTTATTTGTTTATTTATTTATTTATTTTTATTTTTGCAGGACAATGAGGGTTAAGTGGCTTGCCCAGGGTCACACAAGTAGTAAGTGTCAATTGTCTAAGACCGGATTTCAACTCAGGTCCTCCTGAATCCAGGGCTGGTGCTTTATCTACTGTGACACCTAGCTGCCCCCAATTCTTATGATTTAGACATATCATCTTTCCATGCAGGGATATAAACAGTTTAACCTTTTAACATCTCCCATGATTTCTTTTTCCTGTTTATCTCTTTATGCTTTTCTAGGGTCTTGCATTTGAAAGTCCAATTTTCTCTTCAGTTCAAGTCTTTTCAAATGTCCCAAATACCTGAAAGTCCTCTTTTTCATTGAAGTTCCCCTTTTCCCCTGAAAGATTATACTAAGTTTTCTGGATTGGTGATTTTTGGTTGTAATCCCAATTGCTTTGCCCTCTGGAATATTATATTCCATGTCCTTTGAACCTTTATTGTAGAAACTGCTAGATCTTGTGCTATTCTTACTGTAGCTACACAGTATTTGAATTGCTTCTTTCTGGCTTTTTGCAATATTTTCTCCTTGAGCTGGGAGCTCTGGAATTTGGCTATAATATTCCTGAATGTTTTCCTTTTGGGATCTCTTTCAGGAGGGGCTTAGTGGATTCTTTCAATTTCTATTTTACCTTCTGCTTCTAGAATATCTGGGCAATTTTCCCTGACAATGTCTTGGAAGTTGATGTCTAAGCTCTTATTTTGTTGATGGTTTTCAGGTAGTCCAATAATTTTCAAATGATCTCTCCTGGATCTATTTTCCAGGTCAGAGTTTTTTCCAAGAAGATATTTCACATTGACCTCTATTTTTTTATTCACTTGGATTTGCTTTATTATGTCTTTGTTTTTCACAAAGTCACTACCTTCCATTTATTTAATTCTAATTCTTAGGCAATTATTTTCATCAGAGAGCTTTTCCATTTGGCTTTTCAAGCTGTTGACTCTTTTCTCATGTCTTTCCTGCATCACCCGCCTTTATCTTTCCATTTTTTCCTCTACCTCTCTAACATTATCTTCAAAGTCCTTTTTAAGTGCCTCTATGACCTGAAACCAATTCATATTTTTCTTAGGTGCTTTAGATGTAGGGACCCTGATGTTGCTATCTTCTGAGAGTGCACCTCGATCTTGTCACTAAAGAAGCTATCTATGGTTGGCAACTTTCTTTGCCTGCTTATCCTGCTCACCTTTCATTTGACTTTTAACTCTTTCTTAGTGTGCGAATCTGCTTTCAGGATATATTGTCCCAAGCTTTAGGGTGTCCCAGATGTTATGATTTAATGAGAGGCAGGTTCTTCACTTGCCTGGACCTTTCTTTGGTCAGTAGATATCCCCATGCCAACTTGCCAATCAACCAGCCAGCACAACTTTATGTGTTGTGGTTGCTAGCTTTGATGAGCCTGTACCTGTCCCCCAATTAGACTGCCATCACTCAAGGTTTCTTCCCGGTTTCCAGCTAGTGTAAGACATCCAAATACCGCCTTAGTTCCTGCATACACCCTCATAGGCTCCCCCCACCTAGTTGTTCAGCCTTCTCACCAGACCATAAGCTAAATTCCAGAAGCTTCCAGTACTGCAGTTGATTTGGAGGCTCAGGGGTAAGTTTCTCTGGTGCATGATGCCTAGGCCTGTATCTGTGTTGGCTTGATCAAGGGTCTGGACTGCACTCCCAACCCAGCTCCCCCTTCTGCTGAACTTCCAAGGTGTCTTTGGCTGAAAAATAATCTCAGTCATCTTTTTTATGGGTTCTACTTCTCTAGGAGTTGTTTTCTGGTGTGTTTGGAGGGTTTTTTTTTTTTTTTTTGGAGTAATTGTGTCATGAAGTCTGTGTATCTACTGCCTTTCCTCCCAAAATAATAGCCTTATGACCAGACTTCTGGAGACCACACTAAATGATTTCCATTCAGCTTTGTAACTCTGTTATGGTGTTGAGCTTTGTTGATTGGTGTGTAAGTGAGTGTAATCTCATCTAATCTTCTAAACTTTTCCATCACAGAATATGTGGTGTGGCATATGCATCTACCCTGGATATTAATATCTGCAATTTTCTTGCATATACTTCTTCTGTAGATAGCTAGGTGGCATAGCGGACCTGGAGCCCTCCTCTTTGTGAGTTCAAATATGGTGTCAGATATTTAGTAACAGTGTGACTATGAGCAAATAACACTGTTTGCCTCAGTTCTTTATTTGTAAATGAGGTTGAGAGGGGAATGTCAACCCACTTCAGTATCTTTGCCAAGAAGATCCCAAATAGGATCATGAAGAGTAGGACAAAAAGGGAAATTTTACTGAACAACAGTGACACTACTTATACTTTCTAAGTTTTGCTCTGGGGAAAAATAAACAAATAAATTCTAACATTCCTTTCTGGAAAGGTCAATTCAATAGCCTTGTTAATTCAACAATAACTTGTGCATCCATAACTACCATTCTTATATATGTGTTTTCTCTCTCCTTGGAATGTGAGCTTCTAAAGGGTAGGCTTTCTCACTTTTGAAACATTTGGAACTCCAGAACCCAGCACATAGTGTCTAGTAAATAAATCCTGTTCCTTCCTTCCTTCCTTCCTTCCTTCCTTCCTTCCTTCCTTCCTTCCTTCCTTCCTTCCTTCCTTCCTTCCTTCCTCCCTCCCTCCATCCCTTTCTTTCCTTTCCTTTCCTTTCCTTTCCTTTCCTTTCCTTTCCTTTCCTTTCCTTTCCTTTCCTTTCCTTTCCTTTCCTTTCCTTTCCTTTCCTTTCCTTTCCTTTCCTTTCCTTTCCTTTCCTTTCCTTTCCTTTCCTTTCCTTTCCTTTCCTTTCCTTTCCTTTCCTTTCCTTTCCTTTCCTTTCCTTTCCTTTCCTTTCCTTTCCTTTCCTTTCTTTTCCTTTCCTTTCTTTCCCTTTCCTTTCTTCTGTCCTTCCTTCTTTCCTTCTCTACCTGACATTAGAAATATCCTATTATGTCTCCCTCAAAAGAACCCACCCCTTTAACTCCTTGCAATCTGACTTAAAGCAACATCAGTCTATTCAAACAATTCTCTACAAAATCACTAATAGCTTTTTAATAGTCATCCAGCTATCATTTCTTAGTTAACATCCGTTTTGACTTGTTGACAGTTTTTGACACTGATGTCCACATCGTCCTTCTTAGTCCTCTCTTTCACCTTGATTTTGGTGGCACTCTTCCCTGTAGTTTATGCTCTCACTATCACGCGTTATTCTTGGTCTTTGATTTTTACTTATTTTTGGAGGCAACCAGGTTTAAGTGACTTGTCAGCTAGTAAATGTCCAAGGTCAAATTTAAACTCAGATATTCCTGACTCCAGGTACAGTGCTCTATCCACTGTGCCACCTTGCTGTCCCTTGATTTTTTTTTAACAACTGTTTTAATGATGTGTACAATCATGATAGAGATAGTAAATTTTGGAGGAGGTGTGGGAAAACAAATACATTGATGTATTCTTGGTAGACTTTTGAATGAATATGGCTATCATAGAAAGAAATTTGCAATTCTTGACTAAAATGTATACACTTACAAAAAATTAACTAAATAATGCATGTTTTTGGCCTAGCTAAGGTACTGCTTGTTCTATACCCCAAACAATTAAACAAAGAAGAAAAAGTCCTATAAATTAAAAATATTTATAGCTGTACTTTTTTGGTGGCTAGTAAATCTGGAAACTAAGAGGATGTTGTGGTATTTGTGGTAAAGATTAATATTGCAATTTTAGCTGACTCATTTCAGAAGGGCCACACCTGGCCTACCCTGAAGTTACGTATGCTACTGAAGTCAGAAGGAGAACTCTCCACAGGCAGCTTTTGAAAGACCTCACCTTTTGGGGAAGGAAAGATTGAAAGCTCCCTGAAGGGAGGGGGAGGGTTTTTCTGGAATGCTAGGCTGCTTCTGGGGCACTAGGTGTCTTCTGGAACTTGGCCTTTTCGTGCTTGGCCCTTGTGGTGGTGGTGTGTGTTCACTTTGTCTCTGGTGGTTGGTGTTCTGGTGGTGTGAGCAACTGTAGACTTTCAGGTTCAGTGAGTTAATTACAGAAAACCCTAAATTCCTTTGAACTAGCTTAATTGGAAACTGTTTGAGGATCACATAGGTTAAGCTTAGAGTTAAGACTATTTATCTATATTTCTATTTTCCTATTTCCTTATCGTTGATTTTTATTAGTTTCACCTTTGTTGTTTAATTAATTCCCAAGTAATAAAATTGGATCCTTTTGTGAACTAAAGATTAGAGGCTCCTTTCCTATTGGCCTGAGAGAAATATATAAAAAGGGCAGTTCAGAGAGGAGGGTGAACCTAAAAGGTCCCTCATATTTCCAGGACCCCAATATTAAGGTGAGTCACCCAAATAATGCTCCGTATATCAAATTTTGGCCTTCACAATGTCAATCAATTGAGGGATGGCTGAATAAATTGTGGTATATTAATGTAATATTATACTATTATTTCAAAGGAAATGAGGAAATATATGATTTTCAAAAGACAAGGGATGGAGGCAGCTAGGTGGCGCAGTGAATAAAACACCAGCCCTGGATTCAGGAGTACCTGAGTTCAAATCCAGCCTCAGAAACTTGACACTTAATAGCTATGTGACCCTGGGCAAGTCACTTAACCCCCATTGTCCCCCACACTAAAAAAGACATGGGATGACTTAAATGATACACATTGCAATGAGCAGGGAAAGAATAACTATTTATGCTATAACATTAACATTATAAAAATAAATTTAAATGTTTTCTTGAATTGACAAAAAGTAAAATGAACAGAACAAAAAATAATTTATACAATTAAAAATATCTAATATCAATCATCTTTGAAAACTGTTAGAAACATGATCAACAGAATGATTCCAGGGGACAGATAAAGAAATATATGTTAACCATTTTAGAGAGGTAAAGAATTTAGAGAGTATAATTATATATGTGTATTTGTATGTATGAGTACATATACATACACATATATTTATATATGTGTGTGTATAAAATGTATATCTTTATATATGTGTGTTTGTACAGATATTATTTGTTTGTGTGTATATAGACATATGTATAGAGATATTGGAAAATTTTCTTTTGCTTGACTATTCATATTTATTATAAGAAATTTATTTTCATTTTTTTTAATGGGTTTGGGGTAGGAGAAGACAAAATAGATTTACTTTAAAAACAATAGGGTGGGGGGGCTGCTAGGTGGTGCAGTGGATAGAGCACTGGCCCTAGAGTCAGGAGGACCTGAGTTCAAATCTGGCCTCAGACACTTAACACTTAACCAGCTGTGTGATCCTGGGCAAGTCACTTAACCCCAATTGCCTTACCAAAAAAAACCCAAAAACCAAACAAACAAAAAAACAATAGAGTGGAAGGGTGTGCTATACCACAAATGAATTGTGGAAGATTATATGCATTTATAGAGTGTGCTGTATTATTAGTTTTCCTTGGAAGTTTTACTTTATTACAAGTAATGTCTAGGGAAATGGGAATAATCTTCAAAATGTGTAATATAAAAACAAAACACATAAATAAAACTTTTTTTAAAGAAAAAAAGTAATTATAGGTGTCCAGAAAGGTTCTGAGATTAGTTCTTTTCTCTCTTTATAAATTTCGCTTTGTTTAAACTATTACCTCAAGGCATATAACTATCAAATATATTTTCTTGTCACAATTTTTTCTCTACATTCCAATTTCAAATCTGTAATGCTGGCCTGTCATTCCCACCTGGATATTCTCCTGAATACTTCAGTATTCCAGACATAAATAATCAACAGGATGTGATATAACAGGATCTTTGATGGGAAGTTTGTGGCCAAGAAGGAGAAATATGGGCTAGATGATAATGCAGTTAGAGCCAATAATTAGTTGAATTACACTATCAAAAGGGTAGCAGATAATGGAACTATGTCAACATTCAATATTGTTGATGTTTCTTATGAAATTAAAGATATCAAGCTTATAAAATGTGAAAATGTTTGAAATTAACTCCTAGCTGATGAAGTAGAATAAGAAAAAATACCATAATTCTGAACTGAATTTAAGAGGAAATTTAATAGAGTTTATTGTAAAATCCAGTACTTTATATTATAAAATCATTTCCCAAGTTAAATGATAAGCAAATTATAGGGAGACAACAATTCACATAGAAAATATGTGTATGTCAGTATGTTCCAAAAATGCAAGATTAGGTAACAGAGCAATTTCACAGCAAGAAAGCAAGTGTCATCTAAGACTGAATTTGCTCCTGCTGTTGTTGTTGTTGTTGTTGTTGTTGTTGTTGAGTCTTTTCAGTCACATCTGAACCTTCATGACCCCATTTGGAGTTTTCTTGGCAGAAATGCAGGACTGGCTTTCCATTTCCTTCTCGAGATCATTTTACAAATGAGAAAGAGAAGCAAAATTTGTTAAGGGACTTGCAAGGATCCTGAGGTGAGATTAGAGCTCAGGAAGAAGAGTCTCACTGACTTCAAATCCAAATTTCTATCCAATGTGTCACCCAGATGCCCATGAATTAAATGTGCATTTCTAGATAAAAAATAGTGAGGTGATAGTTTATTTCTATCCCTTTTTTTCAGATCACATATGCAATATTATTTGTATGCCACATTTTAGGAATATAATTGATTATGTGGGGTATCAAATGAAGGTTAGAGTGATCATAAGAGAACTGGATGATCACTTGAAGGATCTGGGAAAGAGAAAAGTGGAAACCTTGTTTTAACATGATAGTTCCTGTTATTAGTTGAAGGGCTATTATTTTTTTTTTTTTTTAGAAAAGGGGGGATTGGGCAGCTAGGTGGCACAGTGGATAAAGCACCGGCTCCGGGTGCAGGAGGACCTGAGTTCAAATCTTGACTCAGACACTCGACACTTACTAGCTGGGTGACCCTGGGCAAGTCACTCATTGCCCCCCACAAAAAATATAAAAAAATCAAACAAAATAGAAAAGGGGGGATTCAATTTATTTTCCCATGAAGCAGAGCCAGGAACAATAGATGAAAGTTTCAGATAGGACTATTGGAAAAAATGCAAAAATATACTTCCCTTTCCACTTCAGGTCAAAAGAAAAGAATCTACCTTGCCATTGTGATATTATCTTCACTGGGATAAATACTTTCAGTTTTCAGTTGGACTAGATTACCTCTGAGGGTCCTTGTTTCTCTAAGATTCTTTAACTATCCCTAAAGCTGTCCAACTATTTACCACCTACATTGCTATTCCTAGTACTATCACATACTCAGACACTATTTATTATTGAATTATATAATGTCCATGTCAGAAGATAACACAGAGACCATCTATTCAAAACCATACCTGAATAATAACCCCTTTCAATGTATACTATTAGTTGATCATCCAGGCTTTGCTAGGAAAACAACAACAACATTATACTTACAATATACAAATTAAAATAACAACAAAATACTGAAGTGTAATAACCCAAAATAGTTCAATCCATGTTGTCATTGATCTAATTGTTAGTAAGATTTTTGCATACCTCCAACCTAAATTTTCAACTTCCTCCCACATATATTTCTGATCTATTGGTACAAACACAAGAAGTTAGTAGTTCTTCCACATAACCATCCTTCAAACACTTGAACAGAAATAATAAAATTCCCACTGCAAGTCATCTATTCTCTTTTTTTCTAGGTGACATAATATTATTTTTAATTTTTTATTAATTTTTAATGATAAAATTATTTAATTATTTTCTAGTTTCATGTAGAGATGGCTTTCAACATTTGTTTTTATAAGATTTCTAGTTCCAAATTTTTCTCCCTTCCTCCCCTCCCTATCCCCTACCCAAGACAACAAGCAATCTGATATAGGTTATATATTTGTCTGTGTCTGTGTGTGCGCGCGTGTGTGTGTGTGTGTGTGTATACAATCACATTAATCATATTTCTGTATTAGTCATTTGATAAAAGAAGAAGAATCAGAGCATATGGGAAAAACCTCAAAAAAGAAAAACAGAAAAAGCAGAAACAGTATGGTTCAATCTGCATCTAGATTCCATAATTATTTTTTTTCTGGATTTGGAGAGCATTTTACATAATGAGTCCTTTGGAATTATCTTAGACCATTGCATTGCTGAGAAGAATCAAGTCTATCACAGTTGATCAACACACAATGTTGTTGATACTGTATACAGTGTTCTCCTGGTTCTGCTTATCTCACTCAGCATTAGTTCATATAAGACCTACCAGGTTTCTCTGAAATCTGCCTGCTTATCATTTCTTACAGCACAATATTATTCCATTACATTCATATACCAAAACTTGTTCAGCCATTTCCCAATTTAACAGCATCTCCTCAATTTCCAATTCCTTGCCACCACAAAAAGAGCACCTATAAATATTTTTCTACATGTGGGTCCTTTTCCTTTTTTACGATCTCTTTGGGATAAAGACCTTATAGTGGTATTGCTGGATCAAAGGCTATGCACAGCTTTATAGCCTTTGGGGCATAGTTCCAAATTGCTCTCCAGAATGGTTGGATCAGTTCACAGCTCCACCAATAATGCATTAGTGTTCCATTTTTTTCCCACAGCTTTTCCAACATTTATTATTTTCATTTTTTTTATTATATTAGTGAATCTCATAGATGTGAGGTGGTACCTCAGATTTGCTTTAATTTGAATTTCTCTAATCAATAGTGATTTAGAGAATTTTTTCATATGGCAATAGATAACTTTGATTTATTCATCTGAAAACTACCTGTTTAGAGCCTTTGACCATTTCTCAATTGGGAAATGGCAAGTCATCTATTCTCAAAGCTATATACCCCTAGTTCTTTAAGCCACATTCTTGTTTCATAACTGATAACTGTTTCATTTTTTTGCTGGGCAATGTGGGTTAAGTGACTTGCCTAGGGTCACACAGCTAGTAAGTATCAAGTATCTAAGGCCGGTTTTGAACTCAGGTCCTTCTGAATCCAGGGAAGGTGCTCTATCCCCTGTGCCACCTAGCTGCCTCTCTTGCATATTTTCAAAATCGCAGAACATTCAACCTGAACAAAAAAACTTTAGAGACTATTTTCATCTGGGAATTTTTGAATGCCATATTATTTATCTATCAAGCTATAATTTGGCTTCAGAGTAATGATGAAGAAAGTTTGATGACATTGGAGAGCAACTTCCCACTAGTATGAAATTAATTCTAAAATGTAGGTAAAATTGTCCCATACTGACTTCATGACTAAAAAGAGGAAGAATATCAATTTAATATAGAAGTATTGTATCATTACTCTGAGGCCAAATTATAGCTTCATAAATAGTTTCTCACCCTACTCATTTTCATTCCTTATATTTCAAAGAAAAATGTCAAAATTGAGAATGTCTTAACATTGTTTAAAGAGCTGTAAGATTTTTTTTAAGTCTAAATGATTTACTAGTAATTCACAGTATAATATTGCAGTCAAATAATCTAATGTAATAAAATGCTGCTTGAAGAAGTAGTATCCAGAATTATCAAGGTGTTTGTCCTAATATACTGTACCCTGATCTATCCTGGAATTCTTGTATCAGAAGTGTATTATAATTCAATTCTTCTACCATACATTATTAAAGATATTAATAATATAGTGAGCATTCAAAAGAACAACCCATATAGAAAAGAAACTAAAATAATATACTATATGAAACTATATTTAAAAAATAGGGGTGCTACACTTTGAGAATATATGACTTCAAGTGGGAATTTTATTGTATTGGAACCCAGTGCTTCTGAATCATCTCCCACTCCTCCATACTTCTCTTTAATTCATTCTTCAGAAAGCAACCATGTCTGATCAGAAACATTTGAGTTTCCCCATTGCCTATTGTATAATATATAACATCCATATGCTGTCATAAAAAGCCTTCCATAGCCTCACTTTAATACAGGATTTCAAGATTATTTCACCCTAATTCTGTTAATCCATGATAAATCTTAGTCAAATTTTACTATCAGCACTATCTTTATATTTTATAATTCTTATCTCCCTTTGTTGGTTTACTTAGGCTGCCCAACATACTTGTAGTGAACTATATTCATGTAATTCCCAGCATGAAATAATCTATTTTTAGATACAGTTTAGAGGGGGCTTCTTCCAAGAATGCTTCCCCAATTTCTGCTCTCCTTACCTTTCATTTGTTATTGTTGTTTTTGTTGTTTTCTTTCAGGGAAATGAGGGTTAAGTGACTTGCTCAGGGTCAGACAGCTAATAAATGTGTCAAGTGTCCAAGGCTGGATTTGAACTCTTGTTCTCTTGAATCTAGGGACAGTGCTTTAAGCACTGTGCCACCTAGCTGACCCCTCATACCTTATATTTGAAACAAACTTTCTTCTCAAATGTCTTATAGCACTTTCCATTTTATTCATATTAGATTCCAATCAATGGAAATCAATAAATTCAATAATGTGGATGCCTGTGTTAGAATTTTCACTATTCAGAGTTAGAAATTTATAAAATAAAGTCATTGGCTTCAACCCAATGGAAATATGCAGAGGAACTTTGAAGAATGACCATTTCACAGGGGATACATTATTCACATTAATCAGGAACTACCTATATACTTATTTATATGCTGTTATTTATTTTTTTTTTGTTCCACTGTTAACTTTTAACATCTTGGGAGGATGAATTACTTTTTACTTTGATAGTTGTCTGACAAATCATATGCAATTAATGGATGGTTTCTTTTTTACTTCAATCAGAAAAAAACAACAACCTTGTCTCTCTTGTACCTGATCCAACTTTCCCAAAGGAAAATAAAACCTTGTTTTAAACATGTATAGACAAGCAAAACAAAATAATCTATATCTGTCTGTAGGGATAGATAGATAGATAGATAGATAGATAGATAGATAGATAGATAGATAGATAGATAGATAGATAGATAGATAGATAAACCTGGGCTTCTTTGAGATTTCTCAGTTTATCTAACATAGAACCTTTGGAATTACCTATCATTTGAGAGGTAGCCTATAGGACCAACTGCCTGTATCTTTAAAATTGTGAAACTGAGCAGGATACTCTTTCTGAGATCTTTATGGCAGCACTTTTTTCAGTGACTCCTATCTATTGCACCTACTCTGGGCACCATGAAAGTGAGAAAAGAGCAATTTACCTTCCCTACTTTACCTCTTTTTTTTATTCCACATCCAAGAAATGGTCCTGTAGCTATTAGTTTCTGTTCTTTTTGGTCTTTTACTCTGTAATCTGCCACCTGAGAAGGTGATTGTGTCATGGCAACCTTGGAGTTGTAAAGAATTAATTGTTATTTGAGGTTTTTATGCCTCAGGGCACATCGGCCTGGGGCTCTGCAAACTGCATGGTGCTCCACCCACTGGTTGTAGCCATTGTCATGGCGCTGGCACCTCACCTCATCACTACTCCCTGACGCCTGCATGGGCCTGGCAAAATTATAATGAGAAGGAAGCCTAGTGAGGGCAGTCATGTGACTGTCAGAGTGGCCAGACAATTGGTTGGGGGCTTTGTGGGATTTTGGGGAACGGGGAGAAGTCCCCATTCTAGCTGGAAGCTCGAAGGGGACAAGAGCGGGGTTGAGTATTCTCAGCTGATTCCTGGTCGGTGGTATTTTTTTCAGGTTGTATAATTTCCCTTTCCCCATTTTATTTCCTTTCCCTTGATCCTACTAATCCTGTTTGTGTGTGTGTGTGTGTTTTAAGGTTGTTCTTGTTAAAATAATCCTGTTCTGTTTTGAGTGAGGCTGCCTGTCTCCTTCCTTGCCCCAATATTGCATGGAGCCGCTTAGATAAGACTCCCCAATTAAAAATTGGCCCCCACAGAGTAAATATTGCAGGCGGGGTGCCCTAGCCAACTAGTTCAGCATGGAAACAATGAGAAAATAGAATTTCTGGATTTCAAGAAAGAGGATGGGTTTTGGACTTGAAACTGGAATAATTCTCTATGAAGCAAGCTAATCTGTGAAACGAGACCTTTTCCCGAGTGATAGAGGTAATTTTCCACCTATGTAAGGCAATTGTGCCATGGCAACCTTAGAGTCAATATTGCAAGTAGAGTGGCCCACCCAATGAGGTCAGCATGGAAACCTTGAAAAACTAGAATGATAGATAGAGGGACATATTTATTACTCTAATAAAGCACTTCTAATATTTTTTGGGGGGGGCAATGAGGGTTAAATGACTTGCCCAAGGTCACACAGCTAGTAAGTGTCAAGGGTCTGAGGCTGGATTTGAACTCAGGTCTTCCTGAACACAGGGCCAGTGCTTTATCCACTGTGCCACCTACCTGCCCACTATTATATATATATATATATATTTAAATTTAGTGACTGTATATTAGCTTCTTGCAAATATGACCTTGGATCAAAATCATTAATCCATTCTACTTTGTTGTAATATTAGCTGGAATGGTAATTTAAATTTTACCATTTCTTCAAGTCTCAGTTCAGTTCTGACTCTTCCTTGAAAACTTTCCTAAACATCTCAAGGCAAAATAATCACACTTTCTCCCTTCAGTGCTTATAATACTTTTTATCTACAAAAGATCCAGAATCTTTAGTTATATTTTTATCTATATGCTCTACCTTGTCAAAGAGATTGCAGGTTCCTTGAGGGCAGAACTATGCTTTATATACTGCACTAAGAAAACAAGGCCAAGGTCTCCTACTGCATCCAAGGGTATTGCCAGACATCTTGACCTGTGTCTTGCTACTAGACTCTGAAAGACTGAAGGAGTGAGGCATATGACTGCACAACCTTGTGTCACTTAAATCCACTTCACTTGCAAGTTAAGACATCACCCTCCTTATGTCATTGGTCCTTGTCTATAATGAAAGACAATCGACAACAACAACAACAATCCTGCAACAAATATAGGCTGGATAATAATGCTGATGTTGTTGATGTTCATTATTTATCTAGGAGGCTATCCTGAGTGTACCACTAGGAGAGTCTGATCAGTATTGTCTGAGAATTAGAATGTCATCCCCTGCTGAGAAGCACATTGTGAGAACCAGGCCTGAAAAGAAAACATGTGACTTAGTGTCCGGAAGCAGCCTGGCATCCAGAAGTTACCACCTGTTAGTAGTGTCAATAAGTGCTGCCAGCCAATTAGATTGGAGGTGTGTGTGTGTGTGTGTGTGTGTGTGTGTGTGTGTGTGTGTGTGTGTATGTGTGTGTGTGTGTGTGTATGGCCCTGCTTCCTGTTTCAGAGACGGCTTATGGGAGAAGCTGCTGAGAAGCGGCTTCTTTTTGTCTGGAACTGGCTTGTGGTGGCAGAACTTCACATGGGCTGTGAAGTAAAGGGAGGTTTACTCTCTGGCTAACCTGCATAGATCTAAGCTAGGGTTTTCCTCTCTCTCTCTTCACTAACTTCTAATATACTTTAATAAATACCTAAAAGCCTAAACTCTTGCTGAATTGATCAGTAAATCTTAGCTAGTTTCTCCCCAACACTGGGGTCAGGTCAGGGGATCACACATTAGATTTTAAACATCACAGCTAGAATATTAGGCTTTACAATTGAGAAACCATCATAATAATACCATAGATAGAGGAATGGCTTGGAGTAAATGACTAACATGATGGCATGATGGTATGATGGCATACCATTGAACACTGATTTTAGAGCCCCAAAGACCTCTTTTCAAGTTCCATTTTTCACATGATTGTTGTATGACCAAGTAATATTTCAGTGACTCAGATAATTAAGATTTTCCAATCTGCATTAATAGAGGATATTTTTATGCCAACATAATCCTCAAAAAATTGAAACAAGTCTAGAATACCTTTCCCTCTCAAAAATCTTGGGCCAAACATATTTATTCAATAACTATGACAATAATTTCACAATAAATATAAATTTTACTTATCATTATCATCAACTCATTTTTGGGAATTACCTTGTGAGAATCAGAATACCACTACCCTGCTGAGAAAGACATTGTGAGAACCAGGGCAGCTCTACCCTGAGGAGAAAACATGAACCTGCCTGGCATCCAGAAGTTATGTCTATTCATAGATCACCTGTAAGTCATGTCAAACAATGAACCAGCCAATTAGCTTGGAGCTGCATGTAAGGACTGCCCCTCTTCTGGTCCCATAGAAAACTTCTACTGGAATGTACAGAGGAGCACCCATTTTCATTTGGGAACCTGCTGGTGGCATCAGGGGAAGCAGAGTAGTCAGAGCTCCTTTCTCCATGTGTTCTCGTTACTAACCCCTAATATACTTTAAAAAGTATTTAATGCACAAAGATTGGTGCTATATATTTCTAATTTAAGGTGACCACACATTATATATTTTGACATCACAATTAGATTTTTTAAACATCACACTTTCTTAGTGATCTTGGACAGATCACTTATTTGCCTTGGGTCATAGATTTTTCTATTGTAAAGTGAAGGGTTTGCATGAGATGACCTCTGACGTTCCTTCTAGACCTAGATATCTAATTCAATGATCATCATGCCAGTATTGATTTTATCTGAATCTTAAAGAATATAGTATAGGAGGAATAAACACAACAGGCAAAACAAAGAATTATATTGCATTCTTCTTATATACTTTATTTTTTTTTTTTGGAGGGGGGGTGGAGTGTTCTTCAATTCAATTCAAATATGTTAGATAGGGGGCAGCTAGGTGACGCAGGGAATAAAGCACTGACCCTGGATTCAGGAGGACCTGAGTTCAAATGCAGCCTCAGACACTTGATACTCACAAGCTGTGTGACCCTGGGCAAGTCACTTAACCCTTATTTCCTTGCAAAAAAACCAAACAAATATATTACCTAAGCATTCATAAACTTTTACTATGTAGAAGGGACATATTTATTGAGGGAAATACACAAATAATCAAAACATGATATCTATCCTTAAGGAGCTAGTAGTCTAGTAAAGAAATAAAAACAAAGAATTATAATAAAAACTTAAGCTATGTTATGAGAAATTTGAAGAAGGAAAGACTTTTCCAGTACATACATTAATTCATATGATCATCAGTAAACCTCTGTATCTCTTAAAGCGAGAAACATTAAGAAAAGAAGAGGACTTGAATGTGGAGGGAGTGGGGTGAGTGTAAAAGACATTGGCATTAAAACATCTGGGTTAAGGGGCAGCTAGGTGGCGCAGTGGATAGAGCACCGACCCTGGATTCAGGAGGACCTGAGTTCAAATTTGGCCTCAGACACTTGACACTTACTGGCTGTGTGACCCTGGGCAAGTCACTTAACCCTCATTGCCCCACCAAAAAATAAATAAATAAAAATTAAAAAAAAAAAAGATCTGGGTTAAGTTCTAGCTCTGCCACTACCTTTAGGACCCTGAGGAAATCTCTTAAATTAACTAGGTCTCAGTATCCTCACTTATAAAATATTCCTTTCATTTCTAAAATTCTATGGTTTTCTACATGAGATCATGGCCAAAAGATAGTTGCAAATATTAATAAATTATTTGCCAAAAGGAAGCCATTATAGACAGCATCCTGTATTTGATTCAGAGGACCTCAATTTAAATTCTAGCACTCTCAATTATTATGTGTTTGAAATAGGTTTGTTTCCTCTTCATTTGTATCCCTTTGAGGGTTCCAAAAGACACTGTTTACAAAGCAGGTAAATAGCTTAATCAAAGAGAAATCTCCAATGATCTAACCTTGACTTCACCATGTTCTAAATGTTTGCCTTCAGTGTACAGTATTTAGACATAGAAAGTCCTGTCTACTGCATTGAATCTGAATTACAGTTTTTCTGAGATGAAAGAGATTTGAGTGGTTTTGTTGTCCAGACTGTATGGAAAGTCATATATCCCATGCAAATAATGGTGTAAATCATGACATATAAGCTTTTGACTGGTTGAAAAATTAGTATTATTCCTAATTATCAATAAACCAAGAACAATTGGTTGAGTACCTGTACAATATATGTGAAAGGAGGGGAATATGCATTCTTACCAGACAACCCACACTTCAATTTGCAATCATAATTCTAATTATTAGGAAGTTATAGTAAACCTAATTTTGCTTTATTTTAATTCTGCCCATTGCCTTTATGGATTCCTAATGTGGGATCTATGAATTCAAAATATTTTGATAACTATATTTCAGCATAATTGATGTTCTTTATAATGCTTTGTATTTTTATTCATCTAAAGTGTTCTTATAAGGGACCTATAGGCTTTATCAGACTCCAAATGGATGCATGAAACAAAAAGTGTTAAGAACTGCTGAACTAGATTTATTATTTGTGGGAAAACAGAATACCTGCTGTTTCCATGCAACACATTTTTAAATGTTTGAAGATAGTTATTTAGTTAGTGTCTCCCTGAATATGATCTCCATTTCCAGTTCAGATTCACCCACCCAGAAAGGAAATCCATGCAGTTGTTATAGGATCTTGTGGCAACATCCAATGTACTTATTATGCATATTTGTTCCCCAATAGCTTAATGGTCAATAGATAGAGAAATAACATTTCTTAAAAGAAAAATTGAAAATATTAAGGATTAAATGGAACAGAATTTAAAATGCCAATAAGAAGAGATATTTACATCAAAAGAACATTGAGGATTCAAATTCATACCTAGTTAATTAGCAAAGATGTGTGGTAAAAAATGGAAGTTTTAGCTGAATCATTTGTCAGTTGAGTGCATGCTACTGATGTGGCTTTTAAAGGACCTCCCTTTTGGGGAGGAGTCCATGATGAACTTCCAGCACTCCAGCTTAAAACTGAGGGAGGAACAGAAGTTCTCTCTCTCTCTCTCTCTGGCTTTTCATCTTAGCCCTGGTGGTGCACATGTTTGGTGTTTGGTGCTGGTTCTTGGCCTGGCAGGCAGTTAGGGATTTGGTGAGTTTTATAAAGGAATATAGACTAAGCTTAGATCTAAGATTATTCATTTGTATTTCTACTTTCCTATTTCCCCAATTGGTATCACATTTTGTTGTCTAATTAATTCCCAAGCAATAAAAACTAATCCCTCACTGATTAAAGCTCAGAGGCTTCTTTTTCTTAGTGGTCTGGGAAATATATATGTATATATATATATGAAAAGTTAAAAGGGGGAGTTTATTGCTTGTATATCCAATTTTAAATATCACAGTTTTGGCAACCATGAAGGGCTCTTAAGGATCCTCCCACCCTCCCTAGTTTAGCCACAAGCCAGCTAATTTGGTGGATTTACCAAATTACCCCCCACACTGATTTTCCCTCATTTGCTTAATCTCCCTTAAAGCCTTTAAGCCTCTAAAAGCCTTGCTTTAAAGAGAAAAACAAGTCGATTTTAAAGGGCAACATGTTTGAATAGTTTTTCTTTCCCATGCTTTCCCTCATTGGAGCATTTTGGGACTACCTAACATCCAAATTCTATCAGATGGCCTACTCAGTCTTTTCTCTTTGTCTCCCAGTCTTTTTCCTCATCTATTTAGGACAAAACCTTTGGCATAATGGAGTGGGAGAGTCTGTCCCCCCTCACCGGGCATATGTTTAATGTTACTGAGAGTATCATAGCTAAATTTGAATTTTACTGTGAAATTATAAACATAGCTCAAGTGATTATACTTTTAATCCTCTTTATTACCAATGTTGTGATGTGGCATTTTTTCATAAAGATATGGAAAGAGATTAAAGGGATGCCACGTGGTGAGAGAGAGACTAGGATAGCTCCCTCTGCTGGAGATAACCCAACTTCAGAAACAGATATTGACCAATCTTTAGAATCAGATCAGCAGAAACTGCTCCCCCTGCAGGAAGCTATAGAACATACTAAAAAAGGAGCACCAATTCAAGTTAGAAAATATAGCCCCTTTAAACCAAGTGACATGAGCGCATGGAAAACAATCATCCCTAGTTTTGAGAAAATCCAAACACTGTAATTTCACAGTTAAGGACTATATTTAATACATATCAACCCACTTGGGCTAATGTTACTCACCTTAGGGAAACTTTACTATCCCCAACTGAGATTTCAGATATTATCTCAGCAGGAAATGCCCTTGTTGTGAAGGGTCACGCTGTTATGGCATGGCCTCTAAAGGATCTGGAGTGGAATTATAGTAACGGCAGGCAATTCCAAGAATTAAAAGATGCTAGGGAAACACTTCTGAAGGGAATGGAATCTTGCTCTAGAAAACCCAAAAACTGGCTGAAATTTTGAAGCAAACTTCAGGAAGCTAACGAAAGACCAAACAGATTGTATGATAGGCTTTGTGAGGCCGCCAGGCAATATACCAGATTGGAACCAATAGATTTAAAGGATTCCTATATTGTTCTCAATACATTTATTTATAATTCACTGCCAGAAATCAGCAAGTATTTTCTGACACAATGCCCAGACTGGAGGACCCTCACAGCTGATAGGATTAAGGACCTTGTGAATTATGTCTTTGACTCATGTGAGGAAAGTCCACATGGCCCTAAACAGAGCATACTGGCACCTGCAATTCTTAGTCAGCCATGTAAATGCCAAAACAAGGGCACTAAGATGTGTTATTACTGTGAAAAGGAGGGGCATTCATTGAGGGAATGTAGTACTTGGAAAAGAAAATCTAATTCCAAGTGAAATCAGAATAGAAATAGATCTTTTCAGGGGAATACAGAGAGACAGTATCATAATAACTATAGACCCTATCAGAGAAATACAGAAAGACAGTACCAGAATCATGGTAACCAAGGTCCCCCTAGAGGGGGGGCAGGATTGATGGGATGAAGGGGAGGAATGGAGACTAGATAATGAAAGCCACATATTCCCAGATCCAGATTTTTTTGATTGCCCTTGTGCCAGTCCATTCACCTCCCCAGAGTAATGAACCTCATGTGACCCTCAAAGTGAGAGATACCTATTATGACTGTCTGCTAGACACAGGAGCTTCTAAATCAGTATTAGTAAGCAAACCAGACCTTGGGTGTAGAGCTGTAGGATCTTTGAATGCAGTAGGAGTCTCGGGAAAATCCCAAAGAGTGGCAAAATTTATTCCTTGCATGGTATCTATGGGGCCCTTAACAGTGGAACATTCCTTCTTGCTCATGCCTGATGCCCCTGTAAATTTATTAGGTTGTAATCTCCTTTGCAAGCTTAGAGCAACCATATCTTGTGCTCCAGATGGGGCTGTCTCCCTACAACTGCCAGAGGATACTGTTCATTTATTACCAATTTTACTTATGGAAGCTCAAGGAACAGTAGAGGAGGTATTCACAATTCCCTCAGACATTCCTGAGTTTTTATGGGCCTCATCCCCTACTGAGGTGGGGCTCCTTAAATCTGCCATGCCTGTTACTTTTAAAGTTAAAGGGGGACCACCCCCCTCCATTCCACAGTATCCATTGTCTAGGGAAGCAATAGAAGGGATCACCCCTATAATTGAGGCTTTGAAAAGCCAGGGTATTATTATTCCATGCCATCACTCTCCATGCAATACTCCCATTTTGCCAGTTAAAATACCCAAGCCTGGGCCAAATGGTAAACCTGTTTATCGTTTTGTGCAAAATCTTATAGCGATTAACAATCATGTTATCCCTAGGCACCCTATAGTCCCTAACCTGACTACATGCTTCACAGTGGTAGATCTCTGCTCTGCCTTTTTCTCCATACCAGTACATGAGGACTTTCAATATTTATTTGCTTTTACCTGGAAAAATAGACAGCGGACCTGGACTAGACTCCCACAGGGATTTGTAGACAGTCCCACATTATTTTCCTACATTTTAGAGCAGGATCTAGCCTTCATTACCTTTAAAGGCTCCACACTAGTACAATATGTTGATGACTTACTTTTGGCCTCCCCTAATGCTGAAGTTTGTCAGGAACATAGCTGTCACTTACTACTAGAGCTGCACAAGAGAGGCCACAAGTTGTCCAAGTCAAAACTACAATGGTGTCTGCCCCAGGTAAAATACTTAGGATTTATTCTGGCTGCTGGAACTCGCTCTGTCTCTTCTAAGTGAGCCCAGGCCATTCAACAACTCTCTGCCCCCACTACGAAGAAGCAGTTAAGAGCCATTCTGGGAGCAGCTGGGTACTGCAGACAATGGATACCCTCTTTTGGTGAAATTACTAAACCTCTCATAGCTCTAACAAAAAATTCTGTCCCAAACACTTTACAGTTGGATCCCCAGCATCTCTCAGCCATAATAGAATTAAAATGGGCCTTGTTATCAGCATGTGCCCTAGGACTCCCAAATTATAGTAAGGCCTTCATTCTCTTTGTACATGAACAAAGGGGGGTGGCTTCTGGAAATCTGACTCAATTTCTGGGGCCTAACCAATATCCCATAGCCTACTATTCAACCCAGCTGGACTCTGTAGCATCTGGAGCGCCACCTTGCCTTAGGGCAGTGGTGGCCACATTGGTAGAAAAAGCCTCTGATTTGGTCCTAGGTAACCCTCTAACTGTGCAATGCCCTCACGAAGTAGAGGCTCTCTTACTATGTCACAGGACACAAGCCATTTCAAATCAAAGGCTAGCTAAGTATGAAGTAACCTGTTAGGAAACAAGAATATCACTCTAAAACGCTGCACAGTCCTTAACCCAGCAACACTACTCCCTAACCTACCACTCTCAGGGGAACCATTGCATGACTGTGCTTCTTTAGTTGATATGGCTGAGAAACCCTGTGATGATCTTTGTGATACACCTTTAGAAAACCAAGATCTTGTCCTCTATATAGATGGTTCTTCATTTATGAGAGAGGGGACCCGTTTCACTGGAGCTGCTGTAGTGTCTGATTATGACACTGTCTGGGCAGCTTCTCTGCCTTCCCATTTTAGTGTGCAGGCTGCTAAATTTGTGGCTCTTACACAAGCCTGTAATATAACCAAAGGGAAGAGTGCCACCATTTTTACTGACTCGAAATATGGTTTTGTTATATGTCACTCAATTGGTATGCTTTGGTTACAACAAGGTTTTTTAACATCCTCAGGCAAGGTTATTGCTAATGGGGACCTTATTAAGGACCTCCTAAATGCCCTGAAACTGCACTCTGCCCTAGCCATTGTACATTGCCCTGCCCACATGGGGAATAGTGATCCTGTTTCAAAGGGGAATGCACGAGCTGATTCTGCAGCCAAGCTCGCTGCATTAGAAGCTCCTGAACATGTATTTAACCTTTCACCTTCTGAGGATATTCCTTCCAACCTATCCTATGATGATTCTGAAGTATAAAAGTGGAAAAAGAGATTTAAGGTGAAACAGATCAATGGTGTCTGGGTGTCTCCAGAAGGTAAGCTACTTCTTCCCCAGGAATTCAACCACCAGGTATGCCTCTCTGTTCACAAAAAAAGGCCATTTTGGTACACAAGGCATTGTAGACTCTATTTTTTTTTTTTGGAGAGGCAATTGGGGTTAAGTGATTTTCCCAGGGTCACACAGCTAGTAAGTGTTAAGTGTCTGAGGCCGGATTTGAACTCAGGTCCTCCTGAATCCAGGGCCAGTGCTCTATCCACTGTGCCACCTAGCTGCCCCTGTAGACTCTATTAAGAGAACCTGGATAGCACCAGGTGTGACTAACACAGCATCTCGAATCTACTCGGGCTGTTCCACATGTCAATCTTATAATCAGCATGTTTTTAAGGCCAAAGCTTATGGAGGATGTCCTCTATTATATACACCCTTTGAGCAGTTACAAATTGACTATATTACAATGCCAAAAGCAGGATATTATAAATTTTGCCTTGTTATAGTTGATCAGCTCACTTGGTGGGTGGAGGCATTTCCCAGCCCCTGAGCCACAACTATCTTTGTTGCCAAGACTTCTTAAAGAGATAGTCCCTCATTTTAGTCTACCAGCCCGTATTGATTCTGACAAAGGCACACATTTTACTGATTCAATTTTATCCCATATCTACTCTTTCTTGGGAGTAACTCCAAAATTCCACACATCCTACCAACCACAAAGTTCAGACCAGGTTGAATATATGAATAAAGAGCTTAAGAGTATGGTTGGCAAATTATGTACTGAAACCCATTTGAAATGGCCTGATGTTCTACCATTGGCATTATTCTATCTATGCAGTAGACCAAGAGGATAACTTCATATATGTCCTTATGAAATGCTTTTGGTCACCCTCCTATCCAAGCTAAAACTTTTTTCCCTAGTTTATACATCACTGGTAGGAAGTGATACTTCTGTTGCCTCCTATATACAGGAATTACAGACTAGTCTATGTGAACTCCATGAGGCAGGAGCTATGGTCCAGGCAGGACCCTTAGACTTTTCATTGCATAATTTAAATCCAGGAGATAAAATTTATGTAAAGAATTTTCAGTGAACCAGTGGAACCTAGCCCACTTGGGAGGTACTTTTTCAGGTATTATTGACAACTCCTACTGCCATTAAAATTGGTGAAAAGGACTCTTGGATTCATTGCTCTCATGTGAAGCCTGCACCATTCATAGGTAAAGAGATTTCATATAAACCTCAAGTAGACGCTAAAGAGCAAAAGACCCTAACAGTAGCAACTGTTGAAGAGCAAAGAGAGCCCAGGGGCAACAGACGGTTCCCATTTGATAGTCCCACTGACCAGTTACATGCCTTGGGACTCAGTCTCCTTAAAGTATTGGGAGATGGAAATTGCCTTTTTAGGGCTTTAGGAGATCAGCTACAAGGTCACTGTAGGAATCATCTCAGACATAGACAAGAATCTGCTTCTTATATGCTTAACCATAGATCTGAGTTTGAGTCTTTTAGAATAAATGACTCTCCTTTTGAAGAATATGTTGACGAATTAGAGAAACTTGGAAAGTGGGGAGGAAATGATATGATTGTAGTGTTTGCTAGACAGCATCAGCTGAATGTTACAGTTCATTAATTGAATCAGCCCTTATTGAAAAATCAGTGGCACAGACAAAGCTGATTGTACAGAACTCCACATTTTCTACCATAGAAAACATTATGAAAGCATTAGAAAAATCAATGACAATCAGAAACCCCTGCCACTTTGGCATGCAAAGAATTGGGGAACCAGTTAAAACAATGTGGCATACCCCAAATTCTAGCAGCTTAAATACCTTAAAATTTAACAAGCATTTCCTTCTACAGGCAAACCACAGAAGCACATGGTCTGGTTTTCTGGCCCACCTCAATCTTCCCCCACCCTTTCCCCTACCTGTACCTATCCTTTAATTCTGTTTTTTTGTTTTGTTTTGTTTTGGCTTTTGAAAGGCACTGAAAAGGCCTGGAAGTCACCACACCTTTAAGTTCTTTGAGAGCACAAAAGAGTGCTTAGCAAATCTTTTGCTTTTTGGTTATGATTTTGGCTTTTCTTTGTTTTTTGACTTCTGTTTCTTTTGCTTTGTTTTAAATTCAGTTTTGTAAACTAAGTGACTTTTCAAAGACATCTTAAGTATATGCTGTGGGTGGGGCCATTGGGCCTCAGAAACTACCAGAATTCTTTTTTTCTAGGGTTATTGAACCCTATTGTTTGATCTATCAGTGAACATATTGAATATTGAATCTTGCTGATTGAAGCCTTATTCTTTTTGATAAATTGATCACCACTTTAAGTATCTGCTACTGTTATACTAGAAAATTCATGTATAAGATAATGTGGTTTACTTGCTAAAAGAATATTATGTAATACTGTCTAATATAATCAGCTATTTATATTCATTTATTATTTATATGTCATTATACTCTGGGTATGGTTTGGAATTTTTGTATATATCACTAGTATATCCTCAGTTATGCAGCATAGCACACATTTTTACCATCATACTGTCTTTGGTGAAATTAATATGAGATTTAGGAAGTATGGAAACTTATCATTTCAGAGACTAACTTACTGTAAACTTTAAGGCAGGCCCTGGAGAGAATATATGTGCAACAAAAGGAGAGACAGGGATACATATGTCCATGGTTTGCTTATGATGGTGACTATGTAGAGCACAATTGCTAGACACAGTCTAGTTTTGTCCTCTCTCCTTCCTAATATAACCTAATTTAACTGAACTTGTTTTCTTTTTGTCTCACTCAGTTGAACTCACCTGTGGCCTAGAACAATCACTGGCTGTCTTGCAAACCATGAGATATAGTATGATAATATTTCCATAACATTTTTCAGGTGTAATGAACACATACTAAATTTGGCTTTGATCCAGACACATGGTGGTAAGGAGTGTTATAGATTGCATAACTACCTCAACCGTCTATTATATGAAGGAGGGAATGTAATAAAATTTATTAATTTGATCATTGACAATGCTATGCTAAGGTTTAGTAAAAATCCAGCAATTCAAACAGTTAAAGAAGAGAATCCAGCTTTCCAGACCAGAGTCCAAAATACAGTTTTTCAGACCAGAATCCAGCTTCCTCCTGATGCCATCTTACCACTTCAAGAAGACAAGAGAACTCAGAGACTTTATATGAACAGTTTTGTTTTGTTAGTTTTTGTTATCTCCTTCTGTTATTATATACCATCTGTAACATGTACTCTCTGCAGAGGCCCTCCCTCTGCAAGACCAATGTCAAAGCATCACATTCATGAGGGACTGTCTCTCTGGACAAAACTTTTTTCTCTCCCTTTTTCTATATTGATATTAACATATTATCAGTTAGCATAGGATATTATTTTTGGCTATTTCATTGAGCAAACTCATTCATTTTTCAAATGAAACAAAGGGGGGGAAATGTGGTAAAAAATGGAACTTTTAGCTGAATCATTTGAGAGTTGAGCACATGCTACTGAAGTGGCTTTTGAAGGACCTCCCTTTTGGGGAGGAGTTGGCAATGAACATCCAGTATAACAGCATAAAACTGAGAGTTCTCTCTCTCTCTGGCTTTTCAGCTTAGCCGTGGTGGCACACATGTTTGGTGTTCAGTTCTGGTTCTCTGCCTGGCAGGCAGTTTGGGATTCAGTGAGTTTTATAAAGGAATATAGACTAAGTTGAGATCTAAGATTATTCATTTGTATTTCTACTTTCAGATTTACCTAATTGGTATCACCTTTTATTGTCTGATTAATTCCCAAGCAATAAAAACTAATCCCTCACTGATTAAAGTTCAGAGGCTTCTTTTTCTTAGTGGTCTGGGAAATATTTATATATATATATATATGTATGTATATATGGGAAAAGTTAAAAGGGGGAGTTTAATGTTCATATATCCAATTTTAAATCTCACAGATGACAAAAGAAGGCAATGATCTGTGTTGTTGGGGTTTTGTGAAGACATTGAAACTATTGCACTATTGACAAAACTGTGGGTTGATCCAACAATGGTGGAAAGCATTTTGAAATTATGCTAAATAAAAAATAATTTAAAATGCCTATGCAATTTGGATCAGAGATTCCATTTCTGGATATAGATAACTATTTGCTTTGTTGACTTGGTCTCTCCTGTGAGTATTAATGATGTATTATCAACTAGAGCAGATGTTCCTAAAGGGCAGAGTTCATGTTCTATGCTTCTAAATTCTCATACTAGCCATCAATCAAACAAGCATTTATAAATCACCTGCTACATGACATGTGCTGTATTAGATGATAGGAATATGAACACAAAAGTGGGAAATTCTCTACTCTCAAGGACTTAGATGCATATTCTACTACACCAAACATCATACCTAAGGATTACTCAGTCATTTGTTTTTGATTTGTTGATAATTAAAAATTATATTAAATTTTCCAACTAGTCAAACCCATGAAAGTCATGACCTATGCCAACATTCTCATTGGATATATGAATTAACTTAAGAATTTTACAATGATATTAATTGGAGAGATGGGGGAGATCCTCTTTTATTATAATTTTAAGGGTCTGATCTGTGGAAGCTTCATTATTCTTTTGGAACCTTGTTCTGAAAGTTGGGCAATCTGAGGCTTTTCAGTCAATTTTACACTCTCCAAATCATTCTGACAAAGAAAATAAAAATTGCCTTTTGAGAGAAAAAATTAATTAAAATGTTTTAATTTTTTAAACAATGATTTTCTGAGCTATATTACTCTTTTAAATTAAAACACTTAGCAAGACATATTAAGGATACTATTTTCTAGTGCTAGTAATAGACCACATTGCAGTCAGAGAAAGTAATTCTATAAACTCAGCTGGCATCAGCATACCAACACTGTCATTTCAGAATGCTTGTAATTGTATAAAATGTCTTTATACTTGCACTGCTTTTTTTTTGCATTGCTTTAAATGCAAAATATTTTTGCATTGCTTTAAATGCAAAATATTTTTTCTTCATACCAGTACCAACAATCTGTTTGAATATTGGCGATGCTGCTAAGGAAGATTTGCTTGAAACAAGGACATAATCGTTTTAGGAATACATAGGAATATAGGAATGTAAGAAAATGGCTCTTTTATTTATACAGTATAGCCTATGATCAGAAAGGAGAAATTTGCTTATATGATTAGGCTATCTTTTCACAAATATAAATAGCATTTATTCATAGAATGAAGAGGTAGTAGGAGGAGATATTCTTGTACCATAGTTAAATTTAACACTTCGATTCAGTTTAAGAAATATTTATTAGATACTAGTAAGTAGTATGCTAAGTCTATAGAAATTACCCCTGCAAAGTCACTATCCCCATGTAGTTTGAATTCTTTTGTGCCAAATACAAAATTCAAAAGTATAGAGTACAGATTAGATTGAGAAAGGATTAAGCACCAATTTTTTTAGGGTGGAAGTCAGAGAAGACTTCACTGAAGAGGAGGCACCCAAAACGGGAAGACAAGGATTGTTTTTTGTTTGTTTGTTTTTTGTTTTTTTGTGGGTCAATGGGGGTTAAGTGACTTGCCCCCAGTCACACAGCTAGTAAGTGTCAAGTGTCTGAGGCTGGACTTGAATTCAGGTACTACTGAATCCAGGGCCAGTGCTTTATCCACTGTGCCACCAAGCCGCCCCCAAGGATTGTTAATATAAAAGATGCAGAGGGAGTCTATTGCAATCATGGAAGTTTATGAGAATGTATGCAGGTGGTAACAAGAAGGTAGATTGCTGAGTTCTGTGAACAAATAAGATGGAATTCAAATAAAATGTAGAGTTTGGGAAGATAGTAGAATAAAGCAAGCCTGAAGGTATAAGTAGAATGTGTAAGGATATTAATGATAGTCAAAGAGATGACATTATTCTGCTAGGTTGCAAAGGGGAATAGACTGTGGGATTTGGACTAAGAAAGACAAACTAAAATCTTGTCTCAATTACTAGGTATGTGGGTCTGGACAAATCAATCTCTTTCCACCTTAGTTTCTTCATCGGTATAACAGATATAATAAAAGTACCTACCACATAAGGCTGTTGTGATGACCAATTAAGATAATGTATGTCCAACACTTTGTAAACCTTAAAGCACTAAATAAATGCTGGATGGTGATATTATGGCAGGCATTGGAGGTGTTATGGTAGACATTATGGTAGGTATATTAATATTATAGGTACTGGAAAACATTTTTGAATAGGAAAATTATATGATCAGTTGTGTCCTTTAGGAAAATTATCTAGATGTGATTTTGGAGAATGTGTTGGAGAATGGAGGAACTGGAAGTACTGACACAAATGACCAAATTTATGAAATTGTATCACTAGAGATTAGCATAAAGCCTGACACATACTAATTAATAATAATTTTTGACTAAGTCTAGTAGTTTAGAAAAGAAGTGAAAAAAATGTCAACTAGATGTCATATAACAATGTATTAAAAACTAGAATTTCCTTGAAATTTATTAGTCCAAGGACTTCATTTTATAGAGGATTAAATTACAGACACACACATTTGTTTCAAGACAAAGGTGGGAATTGTACCTGAATTCTTTGAACTATGTGTTCAGAGGTTTTTTTTCCTCCACTAGTGCCATACCGTTTATGATTTCAGATTATAGCCCCAATTTATGGGTTATTTCTCCTTGCAATTTTGAGTAATGGTTTCTTTAAGTATTCAGATGCTAATTCAGTTCATATGTATTATGTATTGATATTGATTCATTATCTATGGTTCCTTAAAGCATAATGTAATTTCCCTACTTTTCTCTTTTTCATTATTTCTCATTATTGCTGTCTGATCTGAAATTATGATTACTCTACTATTTTTTTGAGTTCACTTGAAGCATAATAGATTTTGTTCTAACCTCTTATTTAGCTCTTTGTGAATCTTAATATTGCTAATGTGTTTCAAGTAAGCAACTTATTGTTAGATTATTCTTTCTAATTCATCCTGCTATCTTTCATTCTGCTATCTTCTTTCATTTAATGGGAAAGTTTATCTCATTTACCTTTATGATTATAATTTTTATAAATTTATCTCCATTGTATCTTTTTATAAACTTAGCCCTCCTCTTTACAACGTGCAAAAAGGTGGTGTGAGATAAGGTATTTTTTAGCCCAATTATGCAATGATTGAAAGGATCTGTTTCTGCTTCTCTATTCTTATGCTCCCCCTTTTCTTTCTCCATAAAGTTTTATTTTTCTTTATTTTTAATCTCACCAACCCCTTTCCAATTTTCTTTTTGATGATGGATATTGTTTTGCTTATGACTACTCCTCTACTAATCCTATGTTTAATCTTACACTTGATCTCCCCTCTTCCTTTTGCTGCCTATAGCCCAGTTAAGTATAATTTATTTCTACAGCAAACTCTGCATATGGGAAATACAGAGACAGAGAGACAAAGTCAAAGACAGAGACATCCAAAGACAGAGATAAGAAGAGAGATATAGAGAGAAGCTCTTCCATCTTTTTTTATGTAGTTCAAATCAAAGTGAGGTATATGTATTTTTTTGCTTCAATTCTTCCACAAATGCATTCTCTTTGTCTTTTGCATCTTAATTATGTGAAACACTAGGTTTTACTCCTTCCTTCCCTTGTTGCTGATGTATATTTCTTTTCCTTTCCCTTATATTTCTTCCCTTAAAACAATCAAAATAAAATCACCCCCAGGTCCTTCATAATTTTGATTTAACTCCCTTCAGGCCCTGTTAGGGGCCTAAATATAAGGGTTAAAAAGGGATGATTTTTTCCTACCATAAAAATATTATAATTTTATCATCATATGTCCCATTTCAAATATGAAATGTACTCTTTTTTCAGTATGCTCTTGACTTCTATTGTTCCATTTTAAAGTTTTTAATCAACTTCATATATTTTTTTATAAATCAGAAAATCTTGAATGTCCTTGATTCACTGAAGATTACTTTTATGTTTTCCATTTAGGGTTAGCCTTTGTTCTTTGGGGTAAGTTATTCTCAGTTTCAAGCCTTTGCCTTTTGGCTTTTGAAATAACATATTCCAATATTTACTTATCTTTATTGTGGTAACTACCCAGTTTTATTTGGTTCTGACCTTGTTTCCTTAATAGTTTGACTATTTAGTTTTGATTACAGTATTTTTACATTGACTTAAAAGGTGTTGATTTGGACTATGATAATTTAGCTTCCCCCCAACCCCCCACTCTCCCCAGGAGAGGAATGGTGAATTCTTTCTGTTTTCCATTTCTCTTCTAATTCTAATAGATAAGCACAGTTTTAACTTGTGATGTCTTGGGATACAGTATCATTTTCATTTTTGAGACATAGGTTTGAAGCAAGTTTCTTCTTCGAATAGTTTTTCATTAATTACTTCCTTGTCATTTATTTTTGATGAGAAATACTTCATATTTTCAATACTCTGATTTTTTAAATATTTCTGGATTTCTTATGGAGTCATACTTTTCTGATTGGTTTATTGTACAATGTAGGAGTCTATTTTTTGGGTAAAGCTTAACCAC
Source organism: Dromiciops gliroides (assembly GCF_019393635.1). Taxonomy (NCBI): domain Eukaryota; kingdom Metazoa; phylum Chordata; class Mammalia; order Microbiotheria; family Microbiotheriidae; genus Dromiciops; species Dromiciops gliroides. The sequence goes on from NC_057863.1 coordinate 516,375,390, forward strand.
TTTATTTTTAACCTATCACTTACCCTTTGTATTCTCTCTTCCATTGGTTTCACTTCATTTTTTTTTGATCAATCAACATTTATTAATCTTATTAAGTATATATGGACTGGGTAGTAGGGATACAAATATAATCAATGAAATAATCCCTACTTGAAAGGAGTAATGTTAAGGATGATTTCACTTTAGAGGGGGCAGAAACAGTATTTAATTTCCCCTAAAGAAAAGAAGGAAGAAGGAAAAGGGTGGGTTTTGCTATGTAGAGTAAAAGGTAGGAGACTGGAGCTGGAGTCATTTAAAAGTGGGGAGAAAGGAAGGAACTCCCTCCCTGCCTCACTCAGTAGTAGTTTGTGGTCTGTGAAATCCAATGTGTAGGGGGTTGGAGGTTTCCAGATGAGGTTTGAGGGTGAAGAATCCAGATTGGGAGGAAGCCAGGGTATCAGGAGAGCCAGGCTGTGTCATTCAGGAAGCTAGAGTCTAAGGGTCTCACACTGGGAGTAATTTTGTCTATGGTTTTACATGTAGATTGGTGAGATTTCTTTCCTGATAAGGGTTAAGCCCAGAGAAGCAACAGCAGTGTCAAAATCAAGAAGGGGAAACTGGCCTTCCAAATGAAGATGCCTGGGTCAGAGCCAAAAGCATAGTATGTAGCCACAGCTTCATTGGGGTTTCCCTGGGCTAGGTCAAACCACATCTGAATACATTTGCCACTGCCCCAAGCCAAAAGAGCTTGGTTTGTAAAAATGACTCCAAATATTCTCACATAGGGAGGCTGGTGTTGGAAAGTAAAAGTTGAAAGGGTGACAGACAGCCTTAACTGGGCCCTCGTTAATCCCTGAATCCAATTCCAACCTTTGTGTCGGTTCTCTTTGCAGGTATAGGAGGTTTGGCAGTCCTCCCACCACTGGTTATAATCTTCCTTGCACAGGGGAACATTCAGGATCTGTTCCTTTCTCCAACTTGAGGACACCAACTGGATCCAGGATACCAAGTTGGGGGAGCACTCATAGAGACATGTGTCCTGTATAAAGTGGTCTTTGCAGGCTGGCCTCATCATCCCACAGTGGTTATAGTTGAAGTGGTACAGGTAGGAGGTGTCTTCACTTCATTTTAAACAGCATATATATATATATATATGTTCCATTTATATTAGAAATTCTTATAGTCGTTGTGTTTAGGACAACGCTTTTTTTTTTTGAGGCTCCATTTCATTGTTATGGAATAACAGTTCTTCTGGGCTTAACTTTTGAGTTTCTCTCCTGCTGCATTACTTTTTTTTCAATGGGTTTGGCATTTTCTTCTGTTTATTCATATATCCAGTCTCAGTTTTTGGATTGATTTAACTCTTCCTTGGATCAAATTCTGATCCCTCCCATGCTCTAGTTTCATGTAGACATGCTCTGCTTGGTCTTAGATATATGGTGGCTGAGACTAGACCCAAGTCTTTTCAAGACTATTTCTGCTTTGGTTCTGATGTGTGGTGACTTAACTTAGCCCTTAGTTCTTTATCTATCTTCTTATCCTTTAACATTTCATAACCTAGATTTTGTTCCTGTGATCAGGATGGGTCTCAACCAGGTGTTGTTGATGATTATGGTAGTAAATCACCTATAAGATCCCAGTCACTGTGCTTTTCAGGTGTCCCTCCAGCATTTTCCATTTCTTATGGAGTAGGCATGGGCTACCTTGATACCATGCTATCTGATCAATGGTCTATCCTTTGTGTTGCTGTCATTCAGCCATAAAAACTACCTGGGCACCAGTACTGCTTTATCTACTTCTGTACTTATGTATTGTTTTGAATGCTTATCTACCTTGGCATTAATCTAATCCTTTCCCCTACTATAGATTTAACATAGGTTACTTAGGTGCTGAGTCAGGCATGGGCTGTCTGGGTAATAATCGACAATGTCTGTTGCTGTGACTTAGGTTTACACTGCCTGGGCAATGGGCTTCTTGGCACTGGTCTAGTCCTATCTATCCTCCAGGCTATGTGAAAGCTATGCCTTTTATGAACCCTTGCTTATCTCTGCTCAGAGCTTCTGCAAATTTCTGGCAGTATTCTCATGTAGTCCTGGACTGAATGATACATATTATAGCCAAAAGATTATTTGTCTTTGGTTTTCTTTACCATGGTTCCTTCTGGTGTATTTTTAGATGTTTTGTTTTAGTTGCTTAGGGAGGATCTGGACTCCTTTACTTATGTTCCAATTTCTACTTCAACTGGAAATCTCACTAAGTTTCCTCTGTACAATTTCTACTAAATCATGAATTGAATTGAATTGATTTTGTTCTCAGTTCCTTTTTTTCAATCATTTGCTTTTGATAAACTAAGGGGAAAATAAGACAAAGTGTAAAACTACAGATATGCTTCCTTCACTGATGAGTTAACCTCAACTTTACCAAAACTGAATAATCACAGTTAAGTATAGTTTAAAGCACAGAATACTTTAAGCCTGTCAAAATGAAAGACATTTCCATTAGTGTATATGACCCTTAGTGTTTCATGTTCAGTTTGCCAAAGATAGCATTAGAGATGTCTATTGTCAACTTTTATGGCAATATTTAAAAAAAATAAATAACAAATTAAGTTGTTCCATAAAACATACACACATGCTTAGCACATATATTACTGGTACCCTGCTTGAGTGGCACTTTATGCACCATTGTCTCAAACTTTTAAAAAAATATATTATTTCTTAAAATCTCATCTGATTATAATAGCCCAGAGTAGGCCATCACATCCTTTTTCTGTTTGAGAAGTTAATTCCCATTGGAAGGCATTGTCCTTGCTAACATTTAAAAGATCTTGCCCTCTGGAAGCAAGGCAAGCTGCAAAATTTGAGTTGGCAGGTGCTATCAACCTGTGAACACTTTCTACTCATCTCCCTGGGGCAACCCCAGAACGCTATCCCCTACACCACAGATCTTCACTTTGGAAAGTTTTAGCTGCTTACTTTCAGCAATGCGTTCTCAGAATTCACGATTAGGACTGCTGATTTGCAGACAATGAGGAATTATTTCTGGAAGTGCTAACATAGCACTTTATCGCTTGACTTAATTTTATATCACTAGTTCTAACTGTTTAATGGATGTCTGATAACCTAAGCACTAGAAACAAAGTCTACCTCCAGTGTTACTCCCAGGGTCACTTGAGCTATATTTTCCTGTAATGTCAGGGAATACTGCCAAATTCCTAGTCAACTTTGTAGATTCATGGAATAATATCAGGGTTATAAAACTTTACTTGATATTCTGCCTATGTGTATAAACTTAGCCGTAACATAAAATAACCAGACAGCTGGCATTAGGGAGGACCATCAAAGATTTAAATTTCTGGCTCTGTCCTCTTTCCAATAAACAACACTTATACAGTCCTTTGAATATTTTCATATATTAATTCATTTGATCCTCATAACAATGTTGTGTAGTAGGTATAGCAAGTATTAATTGTGTAGTAGGTATAGCAAGTACCATTGTGAATATGAGAAACTGGAACATGAATATGAGACTGAGAGAGGTTAGATGACTTATAATGGTTTATATAGAAAGCATCCAAGGCTATATTCAAATCCATGTCTTTCTTGACTCAAAAATCACCACAACAGCAATAATGACAACCACAACTACAATGCCCACTATCACCAAGAACTGTTATTCAGTTTTTATAACATGGAAATAAATGTACTCTGGTCTGGGGATAAATAGAAAAGCAAGAAGAATAGCAGTGGCTCCATTAAGCTTACATTCTAATGGGGAATGGCAACACATATCAGCAAATTGGGAAGTGATAAAGGAGCTACCTTCACAGAGGCATGGCAACAAAATCCATAGAATATAGTAGATTTGGCCTCAGCTCTTTCCTAAAATGGAGGTTCTGAAAAGAACTAACCAGTGGGAGAAGAGGACCATAGTCAGAGGGATTTGTGATGACCCTGGACTCTGCTGATCTTAATTGCTGAAGCTTTATAAGAAAAAAAAAAAAAAGAAAGACAGAACAACTTCCTCATCCTGCAATCATAGCTCTACTTTCATCAAACCACAGTGCTTGTTATTATCTATCATCTACATTTCTTGATTATTTTGCATATTCTTCCCTTTTTTGTCATTTTCTGTTTCTTTTCCTCTCAGTCTTCTTGACTCTTTTCTTTCTCTTTAGCATTTGAATTGGCCTTAAACATTATTTATTCTACCTTTTCCTGAACAGGAGTCTTCTCTGCAATATTCCTGACAAACAACCAAGCATCTCTTGGATGAAAGCTTCCAGTGGTGGTAATTTCATCATAGCCTAAAGCCAGCCTATTGCTCCTAGTATTATACTCCAGGGCCAGGAAGAAACAATATAATCCCCTTGCATGTGATCATGGGCTGTATTAAGAAACCATGAATTCCAGGAACATAGAAATTACTGTCCCATTTTACTCTGCTTTGGTCATATTACATGTTTGGTTCTCTGTATCAAAGCCTTAGGAAGAATATTGAAAATCTGGAAAATGTCCACTAGAGTGCAGCTAATATGATTAAATCACCCAGTTATGTGTAAGATGATGACTATCTAAAAAACTAGGTAGAGTTAGTTATTAGAAAAGAAGTCATGATAATGTCTTCAAGCATTTTGAAGTTTATCATTTGAAATAAGAATTATATTTGATTTCTCTGGCCCCAAAGGGGCCATGAGGAATGCTGGGTCAAAGTTGGAAAGAGGATATTTAAATTTCATATCAGGAAAACAACAACATTTCCTTAAAATTTGAGCTATTTCAAGGTAGAATGGACTGCTTCAGGAATGAATGGATTTCTTTTTCTTAGAAGTCTTCACTTAAGAGCTTGATTATCAATCATGCCATATATTGTACTGGTGATACCTTTTGGAGAATTGGTTAGATTGGAAATTGAGGCCCTTTCAACCCAAAATGCCATGGTATAATAATAGGTGCTCATCTCTAAGTGTCTGACCTTCCCATAATGAACCTTTCTGTACATAATCCAGCACACTAACTAACCACTCTGAAATAGAAAAATTGTAATTTATACATGTGAAAGGCATAACAATAATGAAATAATACTTTTTGGAGTATTTGTATATGTGTGCTTGAATGCATATTTCTTTATATGCATACGTATGTTTAAATCCTTTGAAATCAATATAAGAAAAAATAGAAAAAAAACTATTGTCTCTTATGTGATCAGTCAAAAAACTGTCATTTCTTTGGTAAAAATGAATATACTCTTTCATTTTACGTAAGATATTCTTGGTCATTCCTCTGTAGGGGATCTATAGGAAAACGTGGAAAAGATTTTCACAGGATGAGAACTCACATCTTTACAAATATAAAGAATATTTTCATCAATTTGATCACAGAGCTATTGATGTACAAGTGACAGTTGTTACCTTCTGTAATAGAATAAAATTATGTTTCAGTACTGTTGTTTCCTTGATTTTTGAGTTAGGAAGCAATAATTTACTGAACTATTTTCCATAAGTGTTTCCTAATTCTCTAGAACTTATAGTAGAAGCAGAGGAGAATAGTTTATACCTACCCTCAACATCATTAGGTTATGACCTAATAAACTGCCTACCATATGATAATTTATTTGGGTATTCAATTGAAAACACAAAGACTTGAATTCAAATCCTCCTTCAGATAATTACTGTTGGGGCAAGTTACTTAATATCTCTGTACCTAAATTCCCTCACATTTATTTTAATGATTCAGTATGTATTTAGACACTATCATTTCTTTCTCTGGAGATGAATCACATTTTTTATAAGTCCCTCAGAGTTGTCTTGGATCATTGCATCGCTGAGAATAGCAAAGTCATTCAAAGCTGATCATCTTAAAATATTGCTGTTACTTTGTATATAGTACATCTCACTTTGCATCAGCTCATGTAAGTCTTTCCATTTTTTTTTGTCTGAGAGCATTCTGCTTATCCTTTCACAGTTAGTATTGCTAACTGAATTTTGCTCCACCCTACTCCCTCCCCATGTCATTTAATAAATTCTTTATCTCCTTTCACCCTTTCCCTCCTCAAAGGTGTCTTGCTTCTGACTACCCCTCTCCTAATCTGGTCTCCCTTCTGTTACCTCTCCCTCCCCCTTATCCCTTCCCCCTACTACTTTCCTGCAGGGAAAGATAGATTACTATACCTAATTGAGTGTGTATGTTATTCCCTCTTTGAGACACTTCTGATGAGAGTAAGGTTCACTAACTCCCCAGAACTTCCCCAATTTTCCCCTCTACTCCATAAGCTTTTTCTTGCTTCTTTTATAAGAGGTACTTTACCCCATTCCACCTCTCCCTTTCCCTTTCTCTCAGCTCATTCCTCTCTCACCCATTAATTTTATTATTTTAAAAGATATCATTCCTTCATATTCAACTCACACCTGGGCACTCTGTTTAAATACACTCCATTCACCTGCCCAAATAATAAGAAAGTTCTTATGAGTTACAAATATCATCTACCCATATAGGAATGTAAACAGTTTATGCTTTTAATATGCCTTATGGTTTCTTTTTCTTATTGATCTTTTTTTATGCTTCTCTAGGGTGTTGTACTAGAAAGTCAAATTTTCTATTCAGATCAGGTCTTTTCTTGAATAATGCTTGAAAGTCCTCTAATTCATTGAATTCCCATTTTTCTCCAGAAATATTATACTCAGTTTTTCTGGGTAGGTGATTCTAGGTTGTAATCCCAGTTCCTTTGCCCTCCAGAATATCATATTACAAGCCCTCTTATACTTTAATGTATAAACTGCTAAATCATGTGTTATACTAACTAGGGATGCACAATATTTGAATTGTATATTTCTGGCTGCTTTTAATACTTTTTCCTTGACCTCAGAGCTCTGGAATTTGGCTATGATATTCCTGGGAGTTTTTCATTTTGGGATATCTTTCAGGAGGTTATTGGTGGATTCTTTCAATTTCTATTTTATCTTCTAGTTTTAGAATATCAGGGCAATTTTCCCTGACAATTCCTTAGAAGATGTGATCTATGCTCTTTTTTTATCGTGGCTTTCAAGTAGTCCAGTAATTTTCAAATTATCTCTCCTAGATCTATTTTCCAGGTCAGTTGTTTTTCCAAGGAGATATTTCACATTGCCCTCTATTTTTATATTTTTTTAATTTTGCTTTATTGTTTCTTAATTTCTCATAAAGTCATTAGATTGCATTAGTTCAATCCTAATTTTTAAGGAGTTATTTTCTTCAGAGAGCTTTTGTACCACCTTTTCATTTTGGCCAATTCAGTTTTTCAAGGCATTCTTTTCCTCACTGGCTTTTTGTCTCTTTTACCATTTGGCCTAGAATATTTTTAAGGTGTTATTTTTTCAGTTTTATGTCTCCTTTACCAAGCTTTTGACTTTTATTCATGATTTTCTTTCATTACTCTCATTTCTCTTTCCATTTTTGCCTCTACCTCTCTTACTTCTTTTTCAAAGTCCATTTTGAACCCTTCTATGTCCTGAGACTAATTCATATTTGTCTTGGAAGCTTTGGATGTAGGAGTTATGACTTTGTTATCTTTTTCTGAGGGTGTACTTTTTTTTTGGCAAGGCAGTTAGGGTTAAGTGAGTTGCCCAAGGTCACACAGTGAGTAAGTGTCAAGTGTCTGAGGCTGGATTTGAACTCAGGTACTCCTGAATCCAGGGCCAGTGCTTTTAACCACTGTGCCACCTAGCTGCCCTCTGAGGTGTATTTTCATCTCCCTGATCACCATAGAAAATTTCTAGGGTCAACATTTTTTTCTGTTTGCTCATTTTCCTAGCCTATTTCTTGACTTTTAACTCTTTGTTAAAGTGGGTTACTGCTTCCAGGGTGGAAGGTGCACCATCCCAAGCTTTGTGCATTTTGTGTAGATGTTTTCAGAGATATTTCTAGGTATTTTTAAGTTTTTAGTTTTTCCAAGGTGGTATGATTTAAGGAGATGTATGTTTACTACTCTCCTGGCCTGTGCTCTGGTCTGCAAGCAACAAGAGGCCTGCTTTTCTGCCCTGGAACTATGAAGAGAATCCCTTTCCATTGTGGCTGTAAGCTCTGGTGTGCTTTTGCTCCTCCCCAAATTGTGACCACTATCCAGGACTGTTACCTGTATCTGAGTATGACCAAAAAAAAAAAATAGTCCTGCCTCAGTGCTCACAAAGAGATCCCTGTAATCTTATGGCCAATTTTTTGACCCCCTTATCATCTATGAGCTGAGTTCCAGAAACAGTACCTGCTGGTGATGATTCAGAGTCTCCCAAGGCCTGCAGCTGGTTTGCTGTGGCTGTGTCTGCACTGTAGCTGGGTCTGTGGTGACATGGCCTGCACTAGGCTATGTTCCACTGTCACCCTGCTAAAACAGACCTTTTCTTCTGGCCTTTTAAGTTGTCTTTGCCTGGAAAATTATTTCACCCTATATTTTTGTGGGTTCTGCTGCATTATTTGAAGGTATTTGGAGGGGTCTTGGGGAGAGCTCAGTAAAGTAACTGCCTTTCCTCTGCCATCTTGGCTCCACCACTTCATTCCCTCATTTTTTTTTTTTGGTGGGGCAGTGAGGGTTAGGTGACTTGCCCAGGGTCACAGCTCGTAAGTATCAAGTGTCTGAGGCCAGATTTGAACTCAGGTCCTCCTGAATCCAGGGCTCGTGTTTTATCCACTGTGCCAACTAGCTGCCCTTATTCCCTCACTTTTAAGATGAGTTCCTTAGACTTAGTGAGCCTCTCAAGTCCATCCCTTGTCAAATTTGTGGCCTCATGATCCTCTCCCATGAGAGTTCTGTTCCTTTCTTTGTATTATCAATTTCTTCAGAATTATAGTAGGTAGAAAGGAAAGAAGGTGATAAACCCTTAACCCCAACTCTATCAATGGAAAGCTGAGTCGAGTAGCCAAAAGCAAAGGGGCAATAGCACCCTTTACCACTTACTTAAGCACTAGGATTTATGTTTAGCCTGGCTGCTAGAATAACCTCAGGCATATTACTTATTGCAATGATTTAAACTCCCTCTGTGTGATATGCTTTGTGAAAGTGTGAAATCTTAATCATTTGGGGTTGCTTGAACATAAAGTTTTTTAATATTTCAAAAGCAGAAAGAAACACTAATATTCTGTGTGTACCCTTGACAAGGTCTGTAGGATTCCATTTTCACAACATAGGTTTTTTGATCAGGCACATTATAAAATTTTAGCTTTTTCTTGTGTGGTTACATCAGATTTACTCATTTTAACTCCTACTGAGAACTGCTATCCTTAAAGACAATCTAAATGTAAAAGGAATTTTAGAGAATATACAAATCCTAGTGGGATGAGCTACATTAAGGGCATTCATATGAAATGTATTTTTGGAGGATATATTGCTTGAAAAAAATTAAAGCCCACCTGTTCACTCATAAGCATGAAGATAATGATTTTTGAAACCAAGAATTTCTAAGACTCATGTGGTTTGGGAGGTAAAGAATGGATTTCTTAAGGAAAGCCATTTATCTCTTCTCCTTCCTAGGGCTAAGTTTTAGGACACATGGACTTCTCCTTCCTGGATAGTTACAAAGTACCTACTCATTCAGTCTGAAATAGATAGCAGGAACAGCTGGGAGATGGACATAGGGATGAAATGAAACTTCCTGACTCTTAATTATGAATGTACCGCCAAATGAGTTACTGAACTTAATTTGACAAACTATGCAACATCTGTTACATGTACAGCACTTGGTAAATATCCATCTGTATATCAATTTCTCATACAAAGCCCATCTTTGAAACAATGCATGTGTGGGCCATTTACAAATGTGATTTTTCTCATCTTTAATGTTTTGTTTAAAACAATTGCAAGTATGGAGGGGAGGGACCTGAAATTAGAAGAGTTGTTCTCAAAAAAAAATCGAAGATGTAATTTGAGAGAATTAACTTTAAATTTTCTCCCAAATTTAATTCCTTAGTGCTACTGGATTGTCACGTGTATGAGTTTTTAAAGAACCCATATAGTCTATTAAATTATTTTAAACATGATTATTATGAAATCTATATTCCATAATATTCCTTTTTCTCATCTGCACACATATATGTTTTATTTTCTCTGAATCCAAAACTGACCAATGAGACTATTAAAGGGTTTGTTCACGGGTTACATGCATATGCATTTTTCTATACTGTAGATTTTCTCATGTTACTACCCAGATTATTTATATGGTTCCAAAATTAGCAAACCAAACAAGAGGCTTCCCTTTTGGGATTTTCAGACTAATTAACATGGAGCCAGAAATGGATCTTATGCATTCATCTGACACACATTGCATCAAGCCTTGTATACAATATGTGCAAAAAATAACCCCTGCCAGCTAGAAAGAACATTGTAGTTGGAATCAAAAGAATTGAGGTTGAGACCTTGATCCAACATTTACTAGTATTGTATCCTTGGGAAAATCATCTAACCTCTCTGATTCAGTAGTGTCCTCATCCATAAAAGGAGGGGGTTAAATAAGATGACACATAGAATCTCTTCCTCTTTCAGAGCTTTTAGGATTCTATTTTGCAGTAAAGAGAGAAAATATACAATTACACTTTTAAAGAATGTCATATACTGTTCAGTGGCCTTAGCATTCTAGAATGAATACACACACACATATGTGTGTGTGTGTATAGTATATATGTGTCTATATAGAGAATGTATATGTATATATAAATAAACATATACTTTCTAATATAAATGCTATTTGATAAGAAAATATTATACACTTCTTTATCTTCCCACCCACTAGTACATTAAAAGTAACAGAAATTTTAAATTTAAAGGATTCTTAGAGATAATCTAATCTCTTACAGATGAGAAAACTAGGAAAAGAGACACAAGATCTCATGTTCAAATTAGTATACACTATTGCTAGTTCAGTGCATGTTTCAATACACTACAAATTTGTGAGCTCCAGTCACTAAAGAAGTAGCAATTCTTTGATAAATTTATCATGTTATTTATTTTTCTTCATTATTTATGAACATACATTTTAAAATTAATTTTAAGAACTTTTAATTCCATATTCTCTCCTTCCCTCCTTTCAACGCTATTTGAGAAGACAAGCGATTTGACCTAGGTTATATGTGTGCAACCACGTAAAACATTTTCATATTAGCCAAGTTGCAAAAAAAAAAAAAAGTGAAAACAGAAAACTACCCAAAGAATAATAAAATTTTTAAAATTATGCTTCAGCATGCATTCAGACTCCATCAGTTATTTTCCTGGAGGTACATAGCATTTTTCATCACAAGTCCTTTGGAATTGTCTTAAATCATTGTATTCCTGAGAGTAGTCAAATCATTTATCAATGATTATTGTATATTATTGCTGCAACAGTGTACAAGGTTCTCTAGGTTCTGGTCATTTCACTTTGCATCAGTTCACATAAGTCTTCCCATGTTTTTCTGAAAGTACCGTCCTCCTCATTTCTTACTGTTGCGTTTCAGGCATTTCAGTCATGTCTTACCCTTTTGTGAGCACTTTTGAGGTTTCTTATCAAAGATACTGGACTGATTTGCCTTATTCTTCTCCACCTCATTTTATGAATGAAGAAATTGAGGGTTAAGTGATTTTCCCAAGATCACATAAGTACTAAGTGTCTGCAGTAGGATTTTAATTCCAATCTCCCTGGCTGCAGGTTTGTTATTCATTACATGGGACTACCTAGCTGCCTGTCATTTCTGATATAGCACAATAATTTTCCATAAAAATCATATGCTAGGGGCAGCTAGGTGTCACAGTGGATAGAGTACTGGCCCTGGAGTCAGGAGGACCTGAATTCAAATCCAGCCTCAAAAACTTGACACTTACTAGCTGTGTGACCCTGGGAAAGTCACTTAACCCCAATTACCTCACCCCCCCATTTTTTTTTTAATCATGTACTATACCTTGCTCATCCATTCCCCAGTTGATGGGCATCCCTTCAAATTCCAAGTAATTGTCACTACAAAAAATTGCTATAAATGCCTCTGTATTTATAGGGTTTTTTTTTTTATTTCTTTGGAGTATAGATAAATTACTGATTTTGCTGAGTTAGTGGTTATGCAGAGTTTTCTAACCCTTTCAGCATATTTCCATATTGCTTTTCACAATAGTTGCACCAGGTCACAGCTCCAGCAACATTGCTTTAGTAGTTCAAATTTTTCTACATCTCCAAAATTTGTGATTTCCTTTTCTGTCATATTTGTGAACCCGATAGGTATGAGGTGGTACTTCAGAGTTATTTTAATTTTCATTTCTCTGATCAAAAATGGTTCAGAATATTTTTATACGACCATGGATAATTTTGACTTTTTTCTTCTAAAACCTGCCTGTTCATATACATTAACCATTTATAAACTGGGTAATGACTTGGATTCTTATAATTCTTTATATGTTTGAGAAATGAGGCCTTTATCAGATAAACTTTCTGTAAAAATATTCTCCCAGTTTCTTGCTTTCCTACTAAACTTGGCTGTTTTAGTTTTATTTGTATAAAAATTTATAGTTGATATGATCGCAGTTATCCATTTTACATGTCCTAACGTTCTCTCTCTTGTTAGGTAATAAATTCTTCTTTTATCTATAAAATTGATAGGTAAAATCTGTCAGGCTCGACTACTTTGTTAGTGATATCACACTTTATGTCTATATCATCTATGTGTTCACCTTATCTTAGTATATGGTGTGAATTGTTGGTCACTGCGTAGTTTCTGCCCAACTGCTTTCCAATTTTTCTAATAGCTTTTAAAAAAAGTGATTTCTGGAGGAGCAGCTAGGTGGCACAGTGAATAAAGCAATGGCCCTGTATTCAGGAGGACCTGAGTTCAAATCTGTGCTCTGACATTTGACACTTACTAGCTGTGTAACCTTGTGCAAGTCACTTAACCCTCATTGCCCCACCAAAAAAAACCCAAAAAACAAAAAACAAACAAACAAAAAAAACATAGTGATTTCTTGTCCCCAGAGGTTGCATCTTTGGGTATGTAGAAAACTACCTAATCATGGTCATTTACTACTGTGCATTGTATACTTAATCCATTTCAATGATCCACCACTCTATTTCTCAGCCAGTATTCAATTGTTTTGTTGGTTACCACTTTTTAATACAGTTTGAGATATTGTTCTACTAAGACACTTTCCTTTTAATTTTTTTCCCTTTGATTTCTTTGAAGGTCTGGATACTTCAAGACAATTAAAAAAATTTCTAGCTCTTTAAAATAATTTTAGTTATATGATTGGTATGGCACTGGATAAGTAAATTATTTTGGATAGAATTGTCATTTTTATTACTTTGGATTAGGTTATCTGAAGCAATTAAAATTCCTACAATTTTTTAGACCATAATTTATTTGCGTGAAAAGTGTTTTGTAATTTTGATTATATAGTTCCTTGGTTTTCTTGGTGGGTAGATTCCAAGTATTTTATGTTGTCTACAATTCTTTTAAATGACATTTCTCTTTCTATAACTTGGTGATGGACTTTCTTGGTAATATATGCTAATGATTTATGTAGTTTTATTTTATGTCCTGAAACTTTGCTGAAGTTTTAAATTATTTCCATTAATTTTAGCTTAGTCTCTAGGATTCTCAAAATATACCATCATATAGTCTGCAAAGAATAATATTTTTGTTTTTTCCTTGTCTTTCCTAATTCTTTAAATTTCTTTTTCTTGTTTTACTGTGATAGTTAGCATTTCTAGGACAATATGGAATAATAATTGTGATAATCCTTATCATATCTTTGTTTTACTTCTAATCTTATTGAGAAAGTTTTTTAGCTTATCTCCCTTACAAATAATGCTTACTGATGGTTTTAGAAAAACACAATTTATCATTTTAAGGAAATTTGCATTTATAGCAATTCTTTCAAATTTCTTTCATAGGACTGTGTTGAATTTGTCAAAATATTCTCTCTCTCTCTCTCTCTCTCTCTCTCTCTCTCTCTCTCTCTCTCTCTCTATATATATATATATATATATATATATATATATATATATATATATATATATATATATATATATATTTGTTTATTTTTGGCGGGGCAATGGGGGTTAAGTGACTTGCCCAGGGTCACACAGCTAGTAAGTATCAAGTGTCTGAGGCCGGATTTGAACTCAGGTACTCCTGAATCCAGGGCCAGTGCTTTATCATTATATATATATATATATAGTGATAATAAAGTGATTCTTATTTTTTTTGTTATTGATGTGATCAATTATCCTGATCATTTTTCTAAAATTGAACCAGCCCTGCATTCCTAGCATAAATCCCACCTAGTCATAGTGTGTCATTTTTAGAATATTTTGCTATAATCTCCTTGCTAGTATTTTATTTAAATTTTTGAATAAATATCCATTGGGGAAATTGGCTTATAGTTTTCTTTCTCTGTTTTCCTCTCCCTGGTTCAGATATCTGAATCATGTTTATATTTTAAAAGGAATTTGGTAGCACTCCCTCTTTGCCTATTTTACCAATTAATTTATATAGTACTGAAATTAATTGTTCTTTAAATATTTGGAAGAATTCACTTGAAAAATCCATTTATTCCAGGGCATTTTTTCTTAAGGAGAACATTAATGGATTGTTCAATGTATTGTTTTTCTAAGATGGGGTAATTTAAGTATTCAATTTCCTCTTCTCTTAATATGGACAAATCATATTTTTGTAAGAATTCATACATTTCACATAGATTGTCAGAATTGTTGGCATATAATTGGACAAAATATTTCATAATAATTTCTTTATTTTCCTTCTCTCTGGTGATGAATTCACCCTCTTCCTTTTTGCTGTTAATTTGTGTTTTTTTTTCCTTTTTTGCAAAATCAAATTAACAAATGAATTATGTATTTTACTGTGTTTTTAAAATAAACATCTCTAAGTTTTATTATTAGTTTATGTTATTCTTACTATTAATTTTATTAATTTCTCTATGGCTTTACAGGATGTCAAATTTGGTGTTTAATTGGGAATTTTAATATGTTCTTTTTTTAGGTTTTTTTATCTCTTGCGCAAATCATTTATTAGCTATTTCTCTTTTTTTAATTAATGTTGCATTTAGTGATATAAATTTCTCCCTAAGTACAGCTTTCGCTGCATCCCATAAAATTTGATACGTGCTTTCTTTGTTGTCATTCTCTTTAATGATAAAAATGTTTCTATGATTTATTTGTTAACCCACTGATAAGATTATATAGTTTCCAACAAATTAAAATCCATATTTCCCTTGCCTTTATTGAATGTATTTTTCATTGCATTATGGTTGGAAAAGTATGGATTTAATATTTCTGCTTTGCTTCATTTATTTCTGATTTTTTATGTTCTCATACTGAGTCTATTTTTCTAAAGGAGCCATGTACAGCTCATAAAAAGCTATACTCCATTCAGTCTAATTCATCCCCCATCCCCACTCCAAGGTTTATTATATCTATCCCTCTCTTTACCTTCTTTTTTATGGTTAGACATATCTAGTTGTGGGAGGAAAATGTTGAGATACCCCACCACAATACATATATTCATATATACATATATATATATATATATTTTTATTTCCTCCAATAAGTAATTTAAGAAAATGGATGGGAGGTTCCTAGGGTGGAGCCAAGATGGCAGAGAGAAGCTAGGAACTTGCTTGAGCTTTCCTTTATTTCTCTCAAAAACAACATTAAATCAAGCCTTTAAACAGAAAATGGAACTACAGAACCTAAAAAGAGAGACACGATCCTCTACTTGAGATAATTTAGAAGACTTCAGGAAAGGTCTGTCTCACATGGGTGAAAGGGGAGGGTGGCTCACCACTACTCATCTCAGCTGGCGGCTCAACTCAGCAAAGCTCGGCTTAGTGGGCAGCTCAGACAGTGCTGCAACTCAATCCAGCTGAGACTGGGGCAGCTGAGAGCAGCAAGAAGCATGCAACAGTGAACCCATTTCCCCTGGAGCAGACTTCACCTTTACAAGTTTAAAAATAGCGTACAACATGAGCAAGAAGCAAAAAACAACTTCTATGGTGAAAAGGAAGACTGAATCTCAAACTCAGATGAGTCAGAATTATCAGGTGAAGGAGAAAATACTCTAAGCAGCCAGAAAGAAACCATTTAAATATAATGGAGCCACAGTCAGGATTGCAGAGGAGATGGCAGCTTCCACATGAAAGGACTACAGGGCTTGGAACATGATATTCAGGAAGGCAAAGGAACTTAGATTACAACCCATGATCAACTATCCAGCAAAACTGATCATTCCCTTTCAGAGGAAAAGATGGACATGTAATGAATTAGGGGACTTCCAAGGCTGCCTGAGAAAAAGACCAGAAGAGAACAGAAAATTTGATCTCCAAGACTCTAGAGAAATAAAAAGAGGTAAACAAGGGTGGGCGGGGAAGGTTGTTCAATGATGCTCAATGGCTTGCATTCCTATGAGTAAGGATAATACTTTTAATTCTTAGGAACTGTATCTCTGTTAAGATAGTGTTATTAAATCAACTCTGATGTGATGATATAAAGGACCTTATGAGGCAGAATGAAAGAAGACTAGGGGAGGAGAGGAAAGTGGAGGTGGAATGGGGTTAATTACATAATATGAAGAGGCACAAAAAGAACCCATTACAATAGATGGAAAGAAGGGAGGGGTGGGCATTGTTGCAGTCTGACTCTCATCACATTGGGTTGAGGGAGGGAATAAAAAACATTTTCATTTGTATAAAGAAACTTAGCTTACTCTTTAAGGAAACAAAAGGGGAAGGGAAAAATGGGTGGTATTGATAGAAGGGAGGGCAGAAGTGGGGGAAAAGGGACAAGAAAAAGGACAGCTGATAAAAGGGAGGGTAGATTGAGGGAGGCAGTGGTCAGAAGCAAAACACTGGTCAAGTGCAATAAAGTGAAAGAAGGGGGGGAAAGTACAAACAAAGGGGGAAAGAACATTAAGGGAAACAAACAGTTAATAATTTTTACTGTGAATGTGAATGAGATGAACTCTCCCATAAAACAGAAGCAAATAGCAGAGTGAATTAAAAAGCAGAATCGTACAATATCTTCTTTAAAAGAAACACATTTGAAACAGAGAGATACACACAGAATAAAGGTAAAATGTTGGAGCAAAATATATCATGCTTCAACTGACATCAAAAAAGCAGGAGTAGCAATTCTTATTTCAGACAAAGCAAAGGCAAAAATATATCTACTTAAAAGAGATAAGGAAGGAAACTATATCTTACTCAAAGGTACTATAGATAATGAAGTAATATCAATACTAAACATGTCTGCACCAAGTGGTATAGCATCCAAATTCTTAGGGGAGAAGTTAAATGAGTTACGAGAGGAAATAGACAGCAAAACTGTACTAGTGAGGATCTGAATCTTCTTCTCTCAGAATTAGATAAATCTAACTACAAAGAATAGAGGTGAATAGAATGTTAGAAAAGTTATATATGATAGATGTCTGGAGAAAATTGAATGGGGATAGAAAGGAATTTACCTATTTTCTCAGCAGGAAATAGCAAATATTCAAAAACTGACCATGTATTAGGGCACAAAAACCTCATAGTCAAATTCAGAAAGGCAGAAATAGTAAATGCATCCTCCTCATATCATGAGGCAATAAAAATTACGTGTACTAAAGAGACATGGAAAGGTAGACTGAAAAGTAATTTGAAGCTAAATAATCTCATCCTAAAGAATGAGTGGGTCAAACAAAAAGTCATAGAAACAATCAGTAGCTTCATCCAAGAAAATGACAAAATTAAGACAACATACCAAAAATTATGGGATGTAGCCAAAGCAGTGCTTAGGAGAAATTTTATATCTAAATGCTTACATGAATAAAAATGAGAAAAAGGATATCAATGAATTGGACCTGAAATTTAAAAAGCTAGAAAAATAACAAATTAAAAATCCCAAATTAAATTCTAAATTAGAAATCCTAAAAATCAAAAGAGGAACTAAAAATATTGGAAGCAATAAAACTATAGAATTAATCACTAAAACTAAGAGCTGGTTTTATGAAAAACCAATAAAATAGATAGATCTTTGGTTAATTTGATTAACAAAAAAGAAAGAAGAAAACCAAATTACCAGCATCAAAAATAAAAGGGGTGGGGCAGCTAAGTGGCAAAGTGGATAGAGCCTCAACCCTGGATTCAGGATGACCTGAGTTCAAATCCGGCCTCAGACACTTAACACTTACTAGCTATGTGACCCTGGGCAAGTCACTTAACTCC
Source organism: Dromiciops gliroides (assembly GCF_019393635.1). Taxonomy (NCBI): domain Eukaryota; kingdom Metazoa; phylum Chordata; class Mammalia; order Microbiotheria; family Microbiotheriidae; genus Dromiciops; species Dromiciops gliroides. Next base: position 516,393,567 of record NC_057863.1, read on the forward strand.
AATTGCCTCACAAAAATAAACAAACAAACAAACATACAAAGAAATAGATAAATATATAGATAAATAAAGGGGGTGAATTCACACCAATGAAGTAGAAATTAAAGCAATAACTAGGAGCTCTTTTGCCATAATTTGCCCAATAAATTCAACAATGTAAATGAAATGAAATGGACAAATATTTACTTCTTGCTTTTTTTTTTTTAGCATTTTCTTTTGTGAGGCAATTGGGGTTTAGTGACTTGCCCAAGTTCACACAGCTAGTAAGTGTCAAGTGTCTGAGTCTGGATTTGAACTCAGGTCATCCTGATTCCAGGGCTGAGGCTCTATCCACTGTGCCACTTAGGTGCCCCAGATATTTACCAAAAATACAAATTGTCTAGGTTAACTGATGAGGAAATAAATTCCTTAAATAAGCCTATATTAGAAAAAGACATAAATTGAATAAGCTATCATTGAACTCCCTAAGAAAAAATTTACAGGGAAGAATGGGTTTACAAGTGAATTCTACCAAACATTTAAAGAACAAATAATTCCTGTCCTATACAGAATAGGTGAAGGAGTCCTGTCAAATTCCTTTCATGACACAAATATGGTGTTGATAGCAAAACCAGGCAGAGACAAAACAGAGAAAGAAAATTACATACCAATTTCCCAAATGAATATTGATGCAAAAATCTTAAATAAGATATTAGCCAGGAGATTATAGCAAATGATCACCAGGATAATACACTATGACCAGGTAGGATTTATACCAGTAATGCAAGGCTGGTTCAACATCAGGAAAACTATCAAAATAATCAACCACATCAGTAACAAAACTAACCAAAATCATGTGATTATCTCAATAGATGCATAGAAATATTTTGATAAAATATAACACTCTTTCCTATTAAAAACACTAGAGAACATAAGAATAGGTGGAGTTTTCATTAAAATAATAATCAGTATCTACCTATAAGTATCAGCAAATGTTATATGTAATGGGGATAAATTAGAGACATTCCCAATAAGATTAGGGATATCCAGTATGACCTCTATTTTTTAATATTTTGCTAGAAATGTTAACTATGAATAAGAAAAGGAAAAGGAATTAAAGTAATTAGAATAGGCAAACAGGAAACAAGACTTTCACTCTTTGCAGATGATATGGTATACTTTGAGAATCCTAAAGAATTAACTAAAAAACTACTTGAAACAATTAACAACTTTAGCAAAGTTGCAGGATATAAAATAAATCCATACAAAATATCAGCATTTCTATACATGACCAACAAAGCTCAGCGGCAAGAGATACAAAGAGAAATATTATGTAAAGTAAGGGTAGACAATATAAAATACTTGGGAGTCTACTTGCCAAGATAAACCCAGGAACTCTGAATTGAATTTCAAAACACTTTTCACACAAATAAAATCAGATCTGTATAATCAGAAAAAATATTAATTGCTCATGGATAGGCTGAGATAATATAATAAAAATGACAATTCCACCTAAATTCCTTTACTTATTCAGAGCCATACTAATCAGACTACCAAAAAATATTTTGAAGAGTTAGAAAAAATAATAACAAAATTCATCTGGAAGAACAAAAGGTCAAGAATATCAAGGGAACTAATGAAAAAAATACACAGGAAGGTTGGCTAGCTATACCAAATTTGAAAATATACTATAAAGTGGGGGCAGCTAGGTGGTGCAGTGGATAAACCACTGGCCATGGATTCAGGAGGACCTGAGTTAATATCCGACCTCAGACACTTGAAAATTACTAGCTGTGTGACCCTGGGCAAGTCACTTAACCCTCATTTACCCACAAAAAAAAAAAAGAAAAAAAAAGAAAAAAGAAAAGGAAAGAAAGAAAAGAAAATATATCATAAAGTAGCCATCATCAAATCTATTTGGTAATGGCTAAGAAATAAGAGTGGAGGATCAGTGGAATAGGTTAGGCACAGGAAACATAGTAGGAAATTACTGTAGTAATCTACTGTTTGATAAACCAAAAGACTCCAGCTTCTGGGATAGGACTCAATATCTGACAAAAACTTCTGGGAAAACTGGAAGATAGTATGGCAGAAACTAGGCATAGACCAACATCTTACACCTTATACCAAAATGAGTTCAAAATGGTTACAAGATTTAGACATAAAGGGGGATACCATAGATAAATTAGTAGAGGAAGGAGTAGTTTACTTCTCAGATCTATGGAGATGAAAACAATTTATGTCCAAATAAGAGATATAGACTATTATGAAATGCAAGATGATTATATTAAATTAAAAAGTTCTGTACAAACAGAAGCAATGCAGCTAACATTAGAAGGAAGGCAGAAAGCTGGGAAACAGTTTTTCCTGCCCATATTTCTGATAAAGGCCTCATTTCTAAAATATGTAGGGAATTAAACCAAATTCACAAGAATGTATGTCATTCCCCAATTGAGAAATGGTCAAAGGATATGAACAGGCAGTTTTCTGATGAAAAAATCAAAGCTCTCTATTGCCACATAAAAAAAAATGCTCTAACTTGCTATTGATTAGAGAAATGCAAATTATAACAGCCCTGAGGTACAACCTCACACATATTAGATTGGCAAAAATGACAAAAAAGGAAAATAATAAATGTTGGAGAAACTGTAGGAAAATTGGAACCCTAATACATTGTTGGTTGAGCTTTGAACTGATCTAACCTTTCTGGAGAGCAATTTGGAACTATTCCCAAAGGGGTATGGGACTGTTCATACTCTTTGACCCAGAGATACCATTGCTGGGTATATATATATATATATATATATATATATATATATATATATATATATATATATATATATATATATATATATATATATATATATATATATATATATATATATATATATATATAGCTACTCTCTTTGTGTTGGCAATCAGTTGGAAGTCAAGAGAATGCCCTTCAATTGGGGAATGGCTAAACTAGTTGTTGTCTATGAATGTAATGGAATACTATTGTGCTGTAAAAAATGATGAGCAAGAGGAGTTCAGAGAAACCTGGAAAGACTTACATGAACTGATGATGACTGAGAGGAGCAGAACCAGGAAAACTTTGAAACATTGCACACAGTAATAGCAACATTGTGTGATGAATCATGATGATAAACTTGGCTCTTCTCAGTAGTGCAAAGATCCTAAACAATTTCAAAGAACTCATGATAGAAAATGTTCTCAACATCCAGAAAAAAGAACCGTGAATTATGAATGCAGATTGAACTATACTGTTTCTACTTTTGGAACTTTTTAAAAATTCTCTTCTTTTTTGAAGTTTTTCCCTTGTGCTCTGATTCTTCTTTCATAATATGACTAATGACAAAATGTTTAGTGTGATTGTATATATATATATATATATATATATATATATATATATATATATATATATAACTATATCATATTTCTTTCTGTCTTGGCGAGGAGGGAGGGAAGAGAAAGTGGGAGAAATATTTGGAATTAAAAATCCTATGAAAAGAAAAAAATTATACCTCTTTATCAATTTTTCCAATTCTGATTTTTAACGCAGATTTTTTTGTGGCTTGTTGTGCCTCTTTTACCAGTTCGTTAATTTAGCTTTTGAAGGTGTTGTTTTTTTGAGCTTTCTGTGGCTCCTTTACGAAGATGTTGACTTACTTTTATTTTTTGTTTAATTTTTAGTTTATATCTCTTAATTGAATTTTAATATTCTTTGACCTCTCACAGGAATTATTTTTTGTAGCTGTGACTAATTCACATTTTTCTTTGATGTTGTGCATGTAGGTATTTTGACTTCATTGTCTTCTCCTAAGTTTGTGTCTTTATAACCCTGTCACCATATTGATAATGTCTCTTTGGCCAATATTTGCATAACAGAAGTACCCCAAGACCCACATTTTAATATAGCCCATCTCCCATTGTGTTAACCAATCAGAGTTGATTGTCATCCCTCAGGGACACTTATTCTTTAAAGGGCACATAAAAAGTGAGCCCACTGCAAATAGGTGTTTTTTGTTTGGGAGATGGCCAAATGACTATCCTTTTATTAATATGCTGGTATTATTAATAACATGGTTCAATTATCAAGAAACTATGTTTTTCAGAATTATTTTAATAATCACACTAGGATTAGATATCTAGTAAGTGTCTGAGGCTAGATTTGTACTGAGGAAGAGGAGTCTTCCTGACTGTAGGCCCAGCATTCTATCTACTGTGCCACTTATCTGGCACTAGCCTACCATTTGGCATGCGTTTTACTTCACTTCCCTCCATGACCTTTCTATCTTGTCAAACTAACCTAATTACTTTTCTGAAATCACAGTCATCTTCTATCTCCCTGCCTGTCCTATCATCTCATTCACAATGCATCCTCATCATCTCAACTACTTAGAATACCTCTGTTCCTTTATTTCTCAGCTAAGGTGCTGCCTCTAGTCCAGGAAAAAAAAAGTTTCCTGATATGTTTTGTTTGTTATTGTTCTTTCCCGCTTAAAATTAGCATATATAGTTATCTGTTTATATGTTGCATTCTTCATATGTAAAATGAAGACCGGAGAAGCAGAACTGTTTTTTTTTTTTACCTTTTTTCTATATAAAATGCCTAGGAGAGAGTTTTTTGTATATTAATCAATTAATAAATGCTTGTAGATTTGTTATCAGACTTATAAACCTTTTTTATGAATCTGAAGAAAAGAGTCTTAAAATATGTTTATGTTTTTTCCAAATTGTGAAAGTTTTCTAGTACCCTTAGCATTTGAGGAAATGTAGAGGGCACAGACATAGAAAGAAAGAAATATTCTATCTCTCATTATACTCATAATGTTGCCCTAATTTCTCCAATACATTTCCTCTGATACTTTCAAACACTGTAATTTTGTTAATGTGAATACTTTCTCTGCTTGTATAATCCCATTATAATTTAATAGATGGTTTTGAGAGTGACTAAGAAAGGATGGAAGAAAAAAATGAACAAAGAAAGGAAAGGAAAAAGAGAAGAAAGGAAGAGAGGAAGGATGGATGGATGAAAGAAATGAAGGAAGGAAGGAAGGAAGGAAAAAAACAAAGAAAAGAAAGAAAAGGAAAAGAAAAAGAAAAATCACCTTGTAGTCAAACTGATGACACACCTCCCCAAATGGAACTAAGCTGGTCCTCAGATATAAATCTTTCACTGATAATGATACTTTAAGCTTTTCAATATGAAGTATCTGATAGAGGTCATACTGCCCTGATATATCCTAAGGAAACATCTAAATAAGAATAGATAGAGGACATTAGTCAAGATATAAAGTAATTTTTGCATAATAATTCATATAATGATTAATTTTTATAGTTTTATCACTTTAAGAAAGGTGATCATATTTATTCCTTAAAAAAACAAACAACAAAAAAAAAACTTTAGTACTTAGCAATAGGCTTTATACACAGTAGGTGCTCAATTAAAATTTGTTTACATAAAGACAGCAATGGCAGATGAGGCAACATTGATGATAGAGAAGTAGTTCCTAGTCTATACATGTATCATTTTCTGGAATGGAAATGAGATTTCACTTAAAATATGTATTCTAGTTCAAGACTGCTGCCTAGAGGTAGTTAGAAGGGGCAGTGCATAGAACTTTAGACTTGTAAAGAGGAAGACCTGAGTTCAAATCCAGCCTCAGATACTTACTAGTTGTATGATCTTGGGCAAGTCACTTAACCTCCATTACCTGAGTTTCCTCAACTGTATAATAAGATTAATGATGACATATCACATGGAGTTGTTATGAGAATAAAATGAAAATATTTTAAAGCATTTAGCACAGTACCTGGCATAAAGGGGTGTTTTATAAAAGTTTATTCCTTTTTCCCCATCTCTACAAACACCCAAATATAGTCTGTGAATTAGAATATGGTGATATTCTCCATAACCATACAGTCTTTTGTTTTGTTTTGTTTTGTTTTTTGGTGCAGGGCAATGGGGGTTAAGTGACTTGCCCAGGGTCACACAGCTAGTAAATGTCAAGTGTCTGAGGCCAGATTTGAACTCAGGTACTCCTGAATCCACGGCCGGTGCTTTATCCACTGCGCCACCTAGCTGCCCCCCATAGAGTCTTAATAGTCATTGAACTCTAGTTTAAAGCCAGAAATTTTAGCCTAAATTGAAAAGAGACAATTTCCTGAAAATGATTCAGTATGCCAAAGTTTTCAGACACACTATAATTCATTAACATATTTACATTATTAAATTGTGTGTGTATAATGTATATATAAAGAATCTTTCTCTTCCTCTGTCCCCACTGCTCATCTAATTAGTAATTGAATCTTACCAGAGGCAATGAGAAGTCTTTTTAATACTTATAATTAGGTATTGCAGTGGCATCATTATATATATATTTTTAATAAGAACATAACCAGAAGATGTTTTAAGTCATATGAGAAAAGTACAACCCTCTCTTTTTTCCTCATAAAACTCCTGTTTCTACCCACAATGTAAAATTCAGATAGCTCTCTCCCTGGACCTGCACCCACTAATATTAAATTGACCTTTCTAGAAGAGTAGTTCTGAGTGTAGTTTGGAGAAATCATAAATATATGAAAATTATTGTTTAGAGTTTACAAGGTTCCCCATCCTAATTCATAAAGAAAAAAATGATAGAAAAATCAAAAGGAGAAAAATGGTTATTAAATATGTTTTTTTTTCTATCCTGGACAAGACCAGTGAAATATGGATTTACAGGTGGGAGTGTAGATGGAGAGGGTGGGTGGGTGGATGGAGATTTCAAATACTGAAATTTTCTTTTCAATGTAACCATACACTGGAGTATAAAATCCTTGGGGGAGGCATTCACTGAATGTTTTTGGCCTTTCTGTACTCTGCAACTAGTATAAAACATTACACACAATAAATTATTCAGTGCATATTGATTGATCTGTGAATGAATGAAGTGATCAGCTATCATTATTTAAAAGTACCACAAAAAAAATACCACCCATTTATTGATAGGTTGTTGTTATTGTTGCCTGTGTTTGTGTGTTTTCTTTATTTTTCCACTTGAAAGTTTACAAAAAGAACCAAAAGTACCAGAGAAATAGGTCCTGCAAGGTTTTCAATATTTAGTACTTTGTCAAGATACCGACCTGTTTGCATTAGTTGCATTTCCCCCAGTGAAGACTGATATAGGGGGGAAAGTGTTTTAAATGAAATTTGGATTCTAGTCAAGGGCATTTTCCATATACTCAATATAAGTTGTTGTTGTTGTTGTTGTTGTTTTGATGGGCAATGAAGGTTAAGTGACTACTTTCCCAGGGTCACACAGCTAGTATGTGTCAAGTGTCTGAGGCTAGATTTGAACTCAGGTCCTCCTGAATTCAGGGCCAGTGCTTCATCCACTGCATCACCTAGCTGCTCCCACTATCTTTGTTTTTATAAATCCCCATGATATTATCCTGTTATGACTTGTTCAAAATGTGCTATTTCTTCATAAATTAAAGGTTGGGCCTTTTAAATATAACTAAGCAGAGGCCCATTCAGCAACATGACTGCATGGCTAATCTAAATTAAAAATGTCTGCCCATGAATTTTTCTTCAAATGAGATCTACCAATAATCACTATTGTCAGTTACAAGCAAATAGTGTATTTTCAAAGTGACATGTAATCAATGTTAGCATTTCAAAATATACTAGGAATACATTTTACTTGAAAACTAAGTGTCCTTGTGATGACTAATTAGGTATCAGTGATGATATCAGAATAATTCTGTAAAAGTCATTATGAGAGTTCCCTTACAATCATTCATACCCTTATGTTAGAAGCCTCAATGAGGAATTTTCGTAATAGATGTTTTGGAACTATTTCATTTAATGAAAATTTGGAAAAAGACATGAATTTTAAATGTGAAAAATAAGAATTGTAGATTTCAAAATTTGTTTCAAAGAATATATCTTTATGCATGTTTATTTTAATCACTGTCAAACTTTATGTATCTAAGAAAACAAGTTTATATTAATGGTTATGATGTGGGTGTACTTGGGCTAAAAGCAAGTACACAAACAAGGCTTGGTTCTAGGGACCATAGATATGAGCCATATGTATTATTATTATGTATTATTCTCTTTCTAACACAGAAATCTGTTTAGAGATGGCATGGTTACTTCGGAAACTTTGAATTTGCCAAATTAATATTCTTCTTTTTATTTCTGTTTCAAAATTCTGATGAGTCAATGAAACACCAAAATCTGGCAGTAAAATTTTTTTGCTTGATATTTCTCTATGTGTTGCTTTAAACAAATGTCCTTAATTTTTATTTTTAAAAAATTTTCTTGTAAAAGCACTGAATGGATTCTTGAATGTCAGAGATAGAAACAGATGGCCTTGAGACTTCCATTCCTTTGAGGGCTTTTACAGAATTATAGCTGTCCAGCATAATTTATATTATACAGAGCCTCTTTTGATTTTGGCTAGCTATTTTGATGTTGAGTATGTGTTTTCCTACCTCTTCTACAAAAGAATTCAGTCCTCTTTTAATGACCACTATTTGTAATGTACTAAGTTGTGTGATGATACCTTGGAATATTTCAACATGTCCCCATAGATGATTGGTTAGATTGGTAGATAGAGCACTGATCATGGCTAGGGTCAGGAAGATTAGAAGGACATCTAGATTGTACAGTGGATATAATACCAGGCCTGGAGTTAAACTGAGTCATATTTCTGAGTTCAAATTTGGCTTCAGACACTTACTAGCTGTGTGACCATGGCCAATTCACTTAACCCTCTTTATCTCAGTTTCCTCATCTATAAAATGAGCTAGAGAAGAAAATGGCAAACTAGGGGGCGGAGCCAAGATGATGAAGGAAAGACTGTGAATTCCCCAAGCTGCTGATAAACCCATCCACAAACTCCAAAATAATGCGATAAAACAACTCCCAGAGCAGCCCAACAACTCACATAAGAACAGAGTGAGATGGCAACTGGGATCACCTGCTGATCAGCTGAAAGAGGAGGTTAGCATGAGTTCGGTTCTGCACCCAGCCAAGAACAGAGCACACCTCCAGAAGCTCAGTGCCAGTAGCTTCTTCTGAGGCTTGGCTTGAGGTACAGTGAGGGGGTTCAGTAGTTGGCCAGGGTGAAGTGTCTGTGGTCTCTGCTGGAGCTAGGGCAAAGCACCCTGGTTCTGAACCAGGGGTCTGAATCAAGTGGTGGGGGCCAAAGTGAAGGGGGGCAGAGACACACCAAGCTTCTGACCACAAAGAAACAGATTTCAATCAGACATCTCCTTCAGGTTGAGATGAATAGGTGAAGAAAACAGCAGATGTTAGCTTTGTTGTGGAAAAGATAGATTAGAATACACCCTCAGAAGAAGATAATAAAAAAGTCAAGGCTCCAAAATCCAAATCTTCCAAGGAAAAATATGAATTGTTCTCAGGCCATGGAAGTGCTCAAAAGGGACTTTGAAAAGAAAGTAGGAGAGATAGAAGGATGATTTAGAGAGGTGGAGGAAAGAATGGAAAGAGAAATGAGAGCAATGCAGGAGAGCTATGACAAAAAAGTCAACAGCTTGAACAGCCAAATGGAAAAGGAAATACAAAAGCTCTCTGAAGAAAATAAGTGCCTTATAATTAGGATTGAACAAATGGAAGCTGGTGACTATATCCAAAACCAAGACACAGTAAAGCAAAATCCAAATGAATAAAAAAAAATAGAAGGCAATATGAAATATCTCCTTGGAAAAACAGCTGACCTTTAACATTGATCCAGGAGAGACAATTTGGCTTTAAAATACAGACCCTAGGGGCAGCTAGATGGCACAGTGGATAGAGCATCGGCCCTGGAGTCAGGAGTACCTGAGTTCAAATCTGGCCTCAGACACTTAACACTTACTAGCTGTGTGACCCTGGGCAAGTCACTTAACCCCAATTGCCTCACTAAAACAAAACAAAAACAAAACAAAACAAAAATAAATAAAATAAAATACAGACCCTAGAAAAGCATAAAAAGGTAAACAGGAAAAAGAATTCATGAGGGTTATTAAAAGATTAAACTGTTTACATTACTACATGGGAAGATACTTCTAACACATAAGATGTTTCACAGTATTAAGGTAGCTGAAAGGAATGTACTTAGACAGAGGGCACAGGTGTGAATAGAATATGAAGGGATGATATATATAAAGCATTTATTTTTTGTTTATCCTTGTCTTTTGTGGATCAGGCATGGTGGGATAGCTTATGTTTGGGGCCAGATCTGAGCTTGGGGCCTTCTGTGTCCAGGGCTGGTGCATTGTCCACTTTGTCACCTAGTTGACTCATGATAATAGCTTTAAAATAACATTAAGGGGTAAGAGGAATGCACTGGAAGAAAGGGAAAGGGAGACATGGACTGGGGAAATGTACCTCACATAAAATAAACAAGAAAAAGCTTATTGAGTGGAGTGGAAGATGCGAAAGGATTGGGGGAGTGAGTGAACCTTACTCTCATCAGAATTGGCATATGCACTCAAGTGGGTCTAGTAATATATTGTGCCATGAGGGAAATTGGGAAGGGAAGGAGGTAAGGGTGGGGGGTGGGGAGGGAGAATTGAAGGAAGGAAGGGCAGATTGGGGGAGGGGGCTGTTAAAAGCAAAATACTTTCTAGGAGGGATAAGGGGAAAGAAGATAGATAATAGAATAAATATCAAGGGGAGAGAATAAGATGGAGGGTAATACAGTTAGCAATAATAACTGTGAAAGAAATAATGAACAGCATGATATCGGAAAAACATAAAAAAATGCAAACCATCAACAGAGGACCAACTGATGGTACCTGAATATGGATTGAAGTAGAATTTTAGTTGTTAGTTCCTCTTTCTAAAGGTATTTTGTCTATTTTCTTTTTCCACCTGACTCATGTGAAGTTGTTTTTCATAACTGCACGTGTATGACACATTGCATTGCTTGATTTCATATGGAGGGTTAAGAAAGGAGGGAAGAAAAAAATTTAGAAAATAAAATTTTAAATAATCAATGTTAAAAGTAATGATGAACAGGAGAAGTTCAGAGAAACCTGGAAGGACTTCCATGAACTGATGCTAAGTAAGATGAGCACAACCAGGAGGACTTTGTACATGGTAACATCAACATTGTGTGATGAATAATGGTGATAGACTTGGCTCTTTTTAGCAATGCAATGATCCAAAACAATTTCAAAGAACTTGATGATAGAAAATGTCCTTAACATCCAGAAGAAAGAGCTGTGGATTATGAATACAGATTGAACCATACTGTTTCTACTTTGGGGCTATATTTTTCCTTCTTTTTTGAGGTTTTTCCCTTGTGCTTTGATTCCTCTTTCACAATATGACTAATGCAGAAATATGTTTAATGTGATTGCAAATAAATAACCTATATCAGGTTGCTTTCTGTCTTGGGGAGGAGGGAGGGAGAAAAATTTTGAACTAGATATCCTATGAAAACAAATGTTGAAAACTATCCTTATATGTAACTAGAAAATAATAACATACTTTTATTGAAAAAAAAGAAAATGGGAAATTACATTAGTATTTTTGCCAAGAAAACCCCAAATAGGGTCATGAAGCATCAGTCATTATTGAAACAACTGAACAACAACAAAAATGGAGATAATAATAATGTCTATTTCATAGGATTTTTATGGGGATTATATGAAATATTTTGCTTAGCACAGTGCCTGGCAAATAGTAGGCTCTTAAGAAATTATTTCCCCTCTCTCCTTCCTTCAACTCTTACACTGACTTTATAAAAATTAAATATTATTAATATTTTTACAGAAGATACAAAGAGGTCAGGATGGAAAAACATTTAAATGTTATTTAAGTTTTCCAAACAAAGAAAACACAAAACTATACAGGTTGATTTTACATTTACAACAATGCCCAATACTATAAATGTGCTTTTTCATAGATATATATGTTTGATTTTAGGTAAGATAAACATGGCATTAATTTGTATGCTTTGAAGCTTATATTTTGAGATCTAGAATCTTTCCCACATTTTTCACATTTTAAAATTATGTCAGCATCCATATTTGTATAAAACACAATTGTTTAAAGAGGGTATTCCTTGAAATAGATAGTGGCATAGTGGATAGAGTAGAGGACTTGTAGACAGGAAAATCTAAATTCAAATACAACCTCAGACACTAGTCATATGACCCTGGGGAAGTCTCAACTTCTGTATTTCTTAGTTGCTCCTACATCACAGGATTGTTGCGAATGTCAAATGAGCTAATATTTGTGAAGTGCTTAGCACAGTGTCTGGAAAATCATAGGCATTATAAAAATGGTAGTTTACTACTACTACTACTACAATATAAAAGTATAGAGAAGATAGAGGTCATGAGAATTGAGACATTCATGAAATTGCATAGGTAGGGTTTAAGTTTCCTAGGGGAAGGATTGGGGAGGAAATGAAAAGACCATAAAACAAATGTTGTAATCATTCAGGAAGGATGAACAGAGTCCTAGTGGTTGCTGAATGACTGTGACAAGGATTCAGACAGTGCTGGCATTTTGATCTCTTGCAACCAGGACAGCTGTCCTATGATGACAATAAAAATAAGATAAGTGAATTAGCCATGGTTACTGCATTAGTGTGTCTACTAAGGTCAAGTAGCCCTCAGGTGATAGAGAAAGCCTTCTGGATTTGTATTTTTAAGATGATTTTGTCTACAGAGCTGCTTGTCTTGGAAGGAGTTCCAGAGTAGATTTCTTCATGGTAGAATGTTTTAGAAGTTGTATTCTTAAATGGCTTACTCTGTAAGTCTCTATTTCCCTCTGTATTACAGGTGTTTCTGGGCATTTCTTGCACACTATCTGAAGTCAATCAGCCTGCATTGTTTAAGTGCCTACTATGTCCCAGGCAAGGTGCTAGATGCTTAAGATACCAATTTAAAAAATGAAATATTCAGTATTTAGAAGGTGCTTATATTCTAAAGGGCAGACAGTAAGTCCACATTTAAATAGAAAATGTGTATAGAGAGAATAAATACAAAGTAGTTATTTTTAAAAATAGTTTTGTAAGTTGTTCCAAAGGGGACCTCTTCTAGGGTACTATAAATTGGAGCATCAGGGGAGGTGTCTTGAAAGAAGAAAATAATACTATGAGGGAAAATAGAGGAAGGAGCCCATTCTAGGTGTGGGGCACAGCCAGTAAAAGTTTTGAGTGCAGAGAATACAAAATGGTTTAGGTGATAATTGGTAAAAACAATTATTTGAGGGATCTAAGTCAGAAGATCAGTGATTGCTACATCCCTGTCTTCATTTTTTGAGCTCTTGCCTATTCTCTTTTAGCTGTATCAAAAGACTTTGGAAGTCAGGATAGGTGAGATTTTTACAGTTATAGTAAAAATTGATTTTAAAAGATGACAGGGTATTTATTGATGGAATGATAGTGGGCAGGAACAACTGGATAAAGTATTAAACTGACTCATCCTGTAGACTCTATGACATGGGGGAGCGGGGAAATGAGTAGTCAAGATATGAGAAGCTTACTACAACTTCAGCGTCATCAGAGGGAATCTAGGTACTTTTAATGATTATCTAGAAGGAAAATAAGGAGAGAGAAGAGTTTATGAAATGGGATGATAGAATATTCTAATTCAGAGCATATGGCAGATGGGATTGACAAAACACAAAAAGCAGTGGTAGTGTGTGGCTGAGGTGAAGTGGGAAGAGAATATAGGAGTTGGTGCTAACCTTCTTAATCTACTTGCTAACTTTACTGATCCCATAGCAAAACACTCTTTCTCTTGACCTCCAAACTTTTTGGGGGGATGGAGTGGGGCAATGAGGGTTATGTGACTTGCCCAGGGTTACACAGCTAGTTAAATGTCAAGTGTCTGATGCGAGATTTGAACTCAGGTCCTCCTGAATCCAGGCCCAGTGCTCTATACAGATCTCCAAGCTTCTAAATCCTCTGTCAATCAACCAGACGATGTTCCATAAATACAATTTCCCTCATAATATTTTCCCCCTTGATTTCTTGAAAGATATCTCTAGTATTTCAGTAAAGGGAACAGATGTTAAGGTTGAGATTATTTGACAAGTCTTAGAAAGCAAACATTGCTTCAGCAAAGATATTATAATTGGCAAAATGTGGCCAGTTTTCTTATATAACATAAGCACACACATATCATTTACCATTCAAATTTTAAATGTGTAAGCAGAAATAAAGCAAGAAAAACTTCCATAGCAATGTTATATATGAGAAACTTATGTCATCCCTGATTAAATTTTAACCTTCCATCTAATTTTCAAGCATGTATAACATTTGCATTATCCATCAACATGAGTCTAATAAGAGCTCAGACTTTCATTGTCCTTTACATTTAGGGATCCTATCACTTTTTTCACTTCCTTTAATCTTCATAATGGAAGCATGAGACAGGTATTAATTAAAAGCTATGTTAATCCCATTTTATAGATGAGGAAAATGATACTAAAAGTTGTTTGAACCTGAAGGTCAGAAACTGATAAGTTGCATTAATTTGCAGTATTATGACTTTAAATCTATTGAGCTTCCCATGGTACCATGCCAAATTGAGTAAGATCTAGCAGAGACTATTACATTTCCTAAGTATCTTGGATTAAAAAAATAAATGGAAGAAAATTCACATCTCAATTTATCAGAAAGAAAATGAAGCTGCCATTTTATGTTAAAATGGCTTTCATTTAAAACAATATAGTCTTTCTTCACCTGCTACTTTTTGTGGAACTACAATTTGCATAATTAGGCTCACACAAGCAAAGCTTTCAGGTTTTCAACCCCATAAAGAAAAGATAGGTCTGTTTGTGTATTTTTCCCTTAATTGTTGCTACTTTTCGATACTCTTGAAATGAATGCAGGGTACCAATTCTGTCTACTCAGTTCATGACTTTCCCTCCCTTACAACTCTTGAATTGACTAGTGGTTCAATTTCTTATGCCTAAAATCTATTTTTTTTTCTTGACAAGTAAGCTTAGGCTTACTTCTGTCTTTCAGAATTGTGATTGATGTTTCTTGTTTGATCATACTGCAAACAATGGCCCTTGGGAAATTGGAATATTTATCTGCAATCTGACAAAATACTTAAATTTTGCTATTTGTGAAGTAGGTGTGTTAATGGTGTCACATACAGAAGATTTCAAACACATATCACTTGCAGGTTTCCCTGGGAAATTCTTTGAGTGACATAGATGTATAGGCAATCATAATATTCTATTATTTGTGTCACTTACCAAGAAATACACCACAGACAGCTGAATATTTTTAAGTTGCCAGTTTCTTTTAGCATTTTAAAAAAAGAAAATATCATAATAGCTGAAGTCTAGACAAGTGGGGGGGATAACATTAAGAAATCATAATTTGCTTTCTGTGCTACCAAATGAAAAAGAGAGAGGTTTGTTAGCAGGCCCAAAAGAGTAAAACATGAATACTCAGAAGCTGAATAATTTAAGCTATCAAAATTCATTGATAAACAAAAGACAGGTGGGCATATGGGCACAGTTAGTGATTATACAGTTTAATTACTTATGATTACAGTATAATGATTAATGATTATACAGTTCCCAGTTCCAATTATTTGAGAATCCTCCTGTATTCTTCCTTTGGTTATCAGTATTTAGTAGTTTGCTATTGATGGGGTAGTTATTCAATACATCTCACTATGAGCTTGATTTTTTCTGATGTTAGGGAGAACTGTAGGCCAAATATCTCATTTAACATATAACAACACTCAGGCTAAGAGAGAGGAACTGGCATGTAAGGCAATTGAATCTTCTTGATGCCATTAAGTCATGCCACCTTTGGAGCTCAGCAATAATAGATTACATTCTATAGCACTTTAAGGTTCACAAAGTCCTTCACTCACACACCAAAATTACTACCACCAACAATACAGGAGGTAGATTATATAGGCATTATTATTCTTATTTTACATATGGAAAAACTGAGGATCTAAGAGTTTAACTGGCATGGTAGTAAGTGACTTAAGGCATTAAAGTGTCTGCATGGTGGAAATCCATCTTTCCTTATCCTAAAGAGATTTCCCCTATATTGCACTGCTTTCTAACCACTGAATCATCACCTTGCTTCACCTGAGGAAATTGAGAATCTCTCCAAATCGTCAGATAAATCGAAAATATGTGAAGAGCAGGAAGAGACCGTGAGGCATTTCCTTCTATCCCCTCATTTGTCACATGAGGAAACTAAGGTCTAGAATGGTTAAGATTTTATGACCAATGTCATACAGATGAGCAGAAAAGCTAAAAATTAGGTCCAAATACTCTAATTTCAAATTTAATGTTCTTTATACTGTACCATGAAGCCCTTCCCTTTTTTATTTGTTTGTTGTGTTTTGATGTCTCTTTTAGAATTTATGCCATTAGGAAAGAGATAAGGTATTTGAAATAAAGCTGCATTCCTTAGGAGGTCCCTGTAGCAGATCATAGTATCAAGGTAGAAGGGTCCTGGCATCCCCCAAATAGGATCTAATGCCAGAATTATGTACTAATGATGCTTCCAACGTTGTTAGCTGACATTAATACATAAAAAGGGGTAACATAATCACTTGTTCTTTCACTTATACCAATTCCTTTGGCTAACTGAGATGGCAGTCAACAAAAATATATGTATAACAAAAATATAATTATTGTCATACTATTGCTAAATAGTACTAGTGTTGATTGACAGTTTCACTAAACTATGATAAAGGGTCGTTGGAACACAAGCCACATTCTTCTCATTTTATATGAATGACAGGTATCTATTATGCTGGAAATGATGTAGCAAACACACACACATACACACACACTAACAAATGCTCCGACTTCTGCTTTGCTGTTCCGGACATAATTTTATTAGGTGTTTGGTGAAGAAAATGGGACATTTACCTGGTGACTTGTATTATAAAGTAAGGTCATTATTTCATGATGATCAGCAGGTTTACCTCCCTCAATCCAAATCAACTGATTAGGAGTCCTCTAAAGTTAAAGCTTAGACTGAGGTTGTTTTTCACTTTGAAACTAAACATAAAACCAACCCAAATACTCCTGACTTTCCTAGGGTTTAGGAAACACACAAGGATCTGACAAAACATTCCAAGCTGGAATGCTTAATTTTTAATCAAGAGAGGACTACACTCAAAACTCACCTCAGATAATTACTAGTTCTTTGACTGTAGTTAAGTCACTTCACTTCTCTGAGATTCAGTTTTCTCATCTTCAGAATGGAGGTGACTTTAGTACAAAAATTACAAGGATAGTGTGGTCTTCAAGTGAGATAACATAATGCATATGATAGAAAGTTTTGTTACATGAATACCACTCATTGTTCTTAATATAATTATTGTTTCCATTGTGGAGAAGCATCAGGGTAAGATTTATTTTTTTCCTGATGCAGATTAATAACACACATCTAATATTTCACTTGTGTAGGATAGTGAAATAGTAAGTGATTCGCCCAAGATTAAAGAGCTAGTATGCATTTGAATTAGGATTTTAGCCCATGCCTTCCTAATTGTATTGTTTTCTTTTTCATCATTATCATCTTCATATTTCAGCACTTCTTCCTACCACACAACTGTTGATTTTATGTCACAATAACTAGAGCAAAGCAAAACAACAAATAACAACAAAAACTTCCAGAGTGACAATCCACCACATTTCTATCACATGTGGAAGGGGGATCGATTATATTTACCTGTAAAGTAATTTTCATTTTCAATCTCGTTTCTTTTCATAGGCATTCCCTCACCTCCCAAACTTAATTTTTAAAAACAAATTAATGTTAACTTTGGTTAGGCCCCACAACTTCCATTTATTTATCAGTTGAACATTTTAAAGTTCATTCTTTGTCTGACTATGTTTATCTTTCCAATACTATTAAAGTAAGGAGTGTTATGTAAATTTTTCCCCTCCCAAGAGTAATTAATGTTCTGAAGTGACTGAATGAATCAAAATTAGAGAAAATCCATGGCATTCTCACTTCTGTCCTGAATTCTCGTGTTTCATTTAAAAGGTTTCCAATGGGGGCAGCTAGGTGGCGCAGTGGATAGAGCACCGGCCCTGGAGTCAGGAGTGCCTGAGTTCAAATCCGGCCTCAGACACTTAACACTTACTGGCTGTGTGACCTTGGGCAAGTCACTTAACCCCAACTGCCTCACTAAAAATAGAAAAAAAAAAGAAAAAAAAATAATAAAAGGTTTCCACTGTGGGAGCCGGGAGGGGGAATCTTTGCATCAAAGTTTTCAGATAATAACTTGATATTTAAGAAACATATATAAGACCAAAATATATACCAATAAATAAGAAGTAAAATTATACAATTAAACAGTTCATAAAACAAAAACTGCAAACAATTAACAATATGAAAGATTGTTTCAAAACCCTAAAATAGGAGAAATACAAATCACCAAAATCCTGAAGCCTTATCTCAGAAAATTGGCAAACTAGAATAATCACCGTCGGCATGTATATGGAAAAATAGGCATGCTAATGTGTTGGGGGAGCTGTCAACTGGCACAATAATTTTGGAAATCTATATGGAATTATAGTCAATCTTCAACATTTACCTGTTTGACATTCATGACTTCAAGCATTTTCATGATTTTATTGGTAAACTCATTTTCACTTTTGTTTTGGTAATCACTCACATTCCTGGCTATGTTCAATAGGGGAAAAAAAATATGCTTGATGCTTGTAAGTTTGGCATCTGGCTGATATCCTACTAAGTGCTTCACTAATCTTGTTCAGCCTCCCATGAAAGAGTTTCTCATTCATTGGCTGAGTATTTTCATTGCTTCCCTTTAAATTTCTAATTTGACATTAGTTATTCCCCTAAATAGTACTGAAAATCCTTTGGGCTCCAAAACCAAGCCTACAAAGTGAATCACTCACTTTGCTAGATAAACTTTGTGCCTGAATATCTGTAGTTGCTGTTGGTTGGGAGACTTAAGGATTTAAAACAGTGCATTACACAGATGTGGTTAGTGCATTATTTCAAGCTAGTCAATTTTTCAGTATCTCCGATGCCATCCACCAAGCATGGAGAACAGAGTTTCTGAGGTTTTGTTAAGATTTCACCAGTCTTACCTTCTTCTGACAGTAGTGAATAAAGTCTCAACAACCTTTCCTTTGGTTTTCAGAGGGTGGCCAAGGCAGAGAGGTTTACAACAGTATAGTATAGAGTACAATGTCCTTATGTCACCATCCAACACAGTATATGGTAAAAGTCAGGTTAAAAATGTTTAGCATTAAGAATTTTATTTGCTGTATAGAATATATGGTATTTTAGATTTCATGTGTTATAAAAAATGAATATTGTCTGAACTAAACATTTTTAATTGAAATGTTAACACACAAGGTCCCAGAATTATAGGGAATTACTAGAGAAAAAAAACTGTTTTGCATGTTATCAATTTTATTTTGTTTAATGAATTTTATAGTTTATTTTCATAGTCATTGTATTAGAAAAATTATTATCAGAATTGATGTTTTGTTATAAATAATTGTATGCAGGAAAGTGCTTTTTTAGCAATCTTTAGTGTAAGATTAGCTCATGGGAACCTAACCTCTTATTTTCCATGGGGTCAGTGTATCAATATTAGCATTTTGACTTTCGTACAGTTTTCTAAGAATGTTAACCCTGCTAAAGTTGAAGATTGACTATATGTACACAAAGTAGCTAAAATACTCATCTTTTAGCATTAAAATTCCATATACCTATCCATGTACAGGAACTAACAATCCCCAAAACAACTAGGATGAGGAGCAAAGTGGGACTCCCAACAGATTTTATATGACTGTGGCTCTTTGCATTGTCTCCCCTATCCTTTTTTCTTACCTACTTAATGAGGCCACCAACTGCCAACTCTGTAACATTGTGTTATCTGTTTAGGTTGGAACAGTTAGGGAAGCTCACATGTTATTTGGGAACACCAGGACCAATACCAAAAAGGTTCATGCCTTTCCTGTGTAAAAACAGTATTGAACAATAGGGAGGTGGGAGATCTTATTCTACTGACCACAGATACACAGATACATTGATGTGTAGCTTTTTCAAGTTAAATAATTTACCGTCAGTATGGTACCTGACTTTGATGCTGTTTTTGTTCTTCTTGAAAGCATCTAACAACATCACTGAAAACATCATGCCAAAAAGCATGGGAGCAAGCACACAGGCCTGTTTTCCATTGGTGACTGGGAAAGTGGAAGAGCATTGTCTATTATCCAGAACCTGTGCAAGCATTCCATTATGAAACCGACATATAATACTAATGAACTCCAGGCAACCAAATCTTGTCATTACCTTCCACAGGCCCTTGATCAGACTGATGAACTTGTGAACATTGTGAATTGTCTTAGAAAGATTCCGAAGAAAACCTGGCAAGATAAGGTATTAGATATTGAGGTTCTTTCTTAAGCTTAACTGCCTAGCATTCAAACTCTACTGCAGAGAACATAACTCTGATGTGCTGACCAAGTCATTAAACATTTTCATTACTCTCTGCCAGACTATCCAACATTTCTTAAAATTTCACTAAGATATGAGTATAGCAAACTGGACTTCATATTCCAAAAGTATCCTAATCATTGGTTATTGCAAAAATAGCATTATTTCGTAGGTTTCATATACCATCTCCCTATGTGTAGTTCCCATGTATATGATTTCTCTCAATAAAAACATGTTGTGACTAATTGCTATAGAGATTTGTGGTTATCAATTTTGCCCATATTGATTTTCCCACCCAAATTTGATACATCATCTGTCTTTTTGTAGCCTTGCCTTTGCTGTATTTATGAGTGGAAAAATAAGAAGTAAGTTATTCTCTATACTACTATATGGACATTTTGAAATTCAAAAATCAGTGATGTTGTGGAAGAAAGTTCAGTTTGGTGGCATCAGAATACATAGAAAATGAAAAAATATTGAATAATACTGTAAAATGGTCCAACTCCTCTGTCACATTATGCAGCATGCCTTCTTCACCATATCATGAAGTGAACACTGAGCCATTGATAATTAATAATTACCTTCGGAGATTCTAATATATCCTTAGACATATACTAACTGAGTGACCCTGGAAAAGTCACTTTAATACTATTTGCCTTAGTTCCTCAACTGTAAAATGACCTGGAGAGGGAAATGACAAACCATTCCAGTAACTTTGCAAAGCAAACCCTGTATGGAATCATAAAGAGTAAGACACAGCTGAAAATGATTGACTAAACTGATTTGGAGATTTTACAAATAATCTTTTAATCTCTGTGATATTGACTGACACACAGCTAGTACATGTTATGTTTTGCGTGTTTAAAATTTATTTTTGTAATTGCTTGTTTTGTTTTTGTTTGTGTTTCTATTCATTAGGTTGTGGAGGTTTACATTTCCCACCCTGTAAATATGAGACAAACTTGCCTCTTGGTTTCCTGAAACTGGAAGCTTTTCACCTAACGTTTCTTTCTACCTTAAACAAGGTTGAACTTAATTTTAAATTCCAAAGATCTTGTTTCTTTTCTCACTTATTTTACAGCTCCATTGAGTTTACAATGTCACATTCTTGCAGTTGCGTTTACCCTAAGGTCCTATTCTACCTGATACATAGAAGGAACATATGTAGCTTATACACTTTGGAGAGCTATTGGAAGGAGCAGGGGAACTGGTTTACATGCACAAGGTCAGGAGCCGTCTCAGTCTTTCAAAAAGGTGTTTCAAAATATCTCAAGTGTTAGGTAAGGAACGAGAGTTGGGAGAAAAGAAAAAAACTTCTCCTTGTTTCAAAGTTTGATGATTAAAACTAGGAAACAAACTGATGGAAAGGAATGAGTGCTGAATTTAGGATCCAGAAGAGTTGAGTTCAAATCTTACTTCAGAAATTAAGCTATATTTCTCTTTGCAAGTCATTTAAGCTTTCTCTTTTCCAGATTCTTTATCAGTAAAATGAGAATAATAATAGCAATATCTCAAAGCCTTGCTGTGGGAAATAAATGAGCTAATACAGGTAAAGCACACTGTATACCTTAAGCACCATATGATTGTTAGCTATTATAAAAGGCCTCCCCTAAACACCCACTACCCTGCCCAGTCCCATGCAAAGATTATTAGGATGAGCATGAAATAAGGAATTTCCCCAAATGACTATCTCCACTTAGAAAAAGGGGGTTCAATTATTCTCAATGTTATTTTTCTGGAGAACCACCTACAATGACTAAAGGT
Source organism: Dromiciops gliroides (assembly GCF_019393635.1). NCBI lineage: Eukaryota > Metazoa > Chordata > Mammalia > Microbiotheria > Microbiotheriidae > Dromiciops > Dromiciops gliroides. Next base: position 516,415,742 of record NC_057863.1, read on the forward strand.
GTTATTACATTTCATATTATAAGGACCTCATCCTTCTATCTGTCAAGGAAGAAGTTATTCATACTGGATTTTTCCCATCATTCCAATCATTGAATGAAAGACTTTAGTGTCTCAGATTTCAATGAAACATTTCTTATAGTTTCTTGAAGAAACTGGAGTTGGTCTTCAAGTCTTTTAATGGAATATTTCTGTCTTCTAGCTTCAAAATATATTTTCATCTATATTTACTTATATTTAGGATAGAGAACCTTAAGTTTGGTAATCATGAAACTGAACCAGTTAACTCACCCAGTTTAGTCATCAGAAAATAATGAAAATGGCTATATGGAAAGATATTAAGAACAGTATGAGCCACATTTTTTTAACATTATATGTATTTTGACTTGGTAGCCATTCATAAGAGCATCATTAGTATTCAGAAGAAATTATAACAAGATAATGACTGGAAAATAACCTTTCTAATGACTGTCATCACATTTTAAAACAATGATTCATAAGCAGTAAAACTTTAAAAATCCACTGCATTATATATCTTAACCAACATGAACTTACATATTAGCTAGTTTCAGACAAATGTGCCCAAGGAATGTGGACTTCACCTGACAAGGAACCAAGCTCATTACTGTTAAAGTAATCAATAACCTCTGCTAATGTGTTCATCTGGCGACACAGACCAGATCAATAAAACCTGCCACATGCTTTTGTTTTAGGAAATGAAGCCTTTTAGTTCTTAATTAAGGGAGAGACCTCACATCCTTAATGATGTTTGTAGTGAATGTTGCCACAAAGGACAGGGGATTGAATCTGAGGTTTGCATTAAAAGACCTTGTCAGAGGGAGGAAACGGGTTAGGAAGACAGAGTGAAGCATTAAGTTGAAAATGGCTGCATGTTTGGTTATTTTTTTGTTAGATTTTTATTTTTAAATTCAAAAGCATAATAAGTGATTTTCACATCTCAGTATGGGTATACAAAGTAATATATTTTGGTTATGTGTTGGCAGAATGGAATTATGTGAGTACTCACAATCCTCACAGTAGTGCTTTGACTGGGCATGCTTATTAAGGAGATACCAAAACATCAGGGGCTTGGAAAGTTGTTTTTTTTATTTTGGTATCACTAAATTAGGACATATCACTGGAGGTGGCCATGTCATGTAAAGGAACCATATTCCTTATATATAAATGAGAAATAAGGACATGGGGAAAAATGAAAGTAATGCATAGCACTAGAAAGCAATTCTAATGCAGCTGAAAGAAGGCATTATCTTATTGATGTTTTAAAATCTGCTTCCATAAAGAAAGTAACATTGAAATTTAAACAGACATATATTGCTACTTCTGTAATGTTTTTCAAGTAGAGTTTAGCATAAATTGGGCCTGTCTTGAGGCTCTTGATCACTGAAAGATGAAAACTTTGTTATGAAGACAAAGAGCCAAAGATAAGAGGCTTCTCAGAGTTGATCTCAAGGAGATCTTCATAGTGGTAAGCATCATATTATAAAGGATAGGTTATTGTAAATATGTATAACTTTATTCAAATTTACCCTCATGTATTTACTAGCCAAGTGGGCTTGTATAATTCATTAAATTTTCTGTGCATCAGTATTATCTTTTAAATGATGGTATTGAAGCTTCTAATATCCCTTCTAGGTCTAAATGCATGATCTATGAGCTTCCATAACTGAATGATCATCCTAGTATAGAGGAAAACATACAAAATTTTTAGACTGACTTCCATGGATGACACTAATTTTTACATTTTGTAAAAATCACTTAATTTCTCTGAGCTTTAGCTTCCCTATTCCCTATCTGTAAAATAAGGATAATAATACCTGGACCAACATGGCTCAGAGAGTAATTGAAAAAAAATAACAAACTTTTATAAACTGAAAGTTGCAGCTGCAATATACATGTAAACTATCATTATAATTCCAATGTATTAAAAGTATAAAAAAGGTTAAAAAGTCAAATAGTCATTCATTCTCCCCACAAAATCTTAGTGTTTCATTAATATCTCTCATAAGAAAAATGATAATATTCAAAATTTAACACCAAAAATAGAGTATTTGGGGTGCAAGTATTGTTGAGAACTATTGCTTTTATTCCTACTCTGACCATGCTACACTTTTGTTTGATTCATCTCCAAGTTTCTAGTGTATTCTGCCAATCCTGGAGTTTCCAATTGATAACCAAATAACTGAATGTCAAATGTTGGAGATAAAGGGTTAAGGGTATTATAAAATTGTTGGTTTCTCAAATTACATAGGGAGTTGTCCTTAGGTAAAGGCAGAGAACCAAGCATAGCTTAAGGAATAATTGAGCTAAAGGGGACCTTAGTGATAATATAAACCAATTCTCTTACTTTTTTAGGTTAAGAAATAAAGAAGTTGTAACTTACCCAAGGTCACAGAGGGATAGAGTGACAGAGACTATTTAATTTCAGATGTCTTGACACTCAGTTGCATATTACTTTCAAAATACTACCCTGCCTTGCTTCCTCACATGTTAAAATGTTCATTCTTCCTGTTCTCTGAAGTAAATTGTGTTGACATTTTTTGGCAGTTTACTGGCCTAATTCTAATCTATTTGAGAGAGATTCTGAAATGAGCTTTGATTACCTTTCCTAGCCTGTTGCACACCCTTGCCAGATTTATCTATTACCAAACTTGGGCTCTAGCCCCTGGGACCACCATGGATTCTGATAAATGTTCTTTTGCCTTATATCATCTAGGTCCAAAATTTCACCTCACTGCTAGCCCATCACTGGGCAATTCTTTTTTCTACTCTGTACTTCATTGCAACCTACTATACAACTGAAACTTGTATTCCAGTTGAGCTAATTATTGGCTAGGAGGGCTTGCCTACTATCATGCTTAGATTTATGTCTTCATCTTCTGTCCCAGACACCTCCAGACCATATTTTTGTGTTCAAGCCTTTCTCTGTAACACATTAATTGTTATAATCTCCCTTATAATGTAAGCTTCTTGAGAGCAGGGACTAATGTGTTTACCTTTTCTTTGTATTCTTAGCATTTAGCATATTACCTGGAACATAGAAAGCATATAATAAAATGTTCACTCTATAAAATACAAACTTCTAAGGATGTCATATAAATCCTTTCAGAATTTGGTTTCAACTATCTCCATTGCTTTTGAAAAATAATTATTGCCTTTCATAAACTTTATATTACAACAAAATTGATTTACTTGTTGTTCCATAGAATCAAAGAATCTCTTTTCCCACTTTTGTGTAGATACCATATGCCTAGAATCCAGTTTCTCTTTGTATCCACCTTTCAAAATGCCTGATTTCTTTTTTCCAGGCTTGAGTTTATTTGCTACCCTCTACTGAAAACCTTTCCTTATCTCCCTAGTGTTAGTGACACTTTTCCTCAAATTATTTTTTATCTATTTACCTGTTTCCATGCTGTAGCCCTCAGTAAGATAAAATATTTTTGAGGAGTTATTATTTATTATATTTGTCTCTATAATGTTAATCTTTAACACAGTGCTTTGAATTTAGAAGACTCTTGATAAGTATTGGTAGAATTGAAATGGATTGAAGAAGATAATGGATACTTTTATTTTCTCTAATTTTAAGTAATTTATTTATTTTAACAGTTTTTAAAATTTGAGTTTTGAATTCTCTACTTCCCACTAAACTTCCCTATTGCGAAGGCAAGTGTGGAAATATTTTAACTAGTTGCTGGGCCTAATTCAGGGGCTAATCTGACTGGAGGACTAAATCTGAGGACTTTTGATTGACTAGCTATCTGACTGCTATTAATTTAATGTGGGCCATTTGTAAAGTTCCACCACACTACTCCCAAATTGATAAGCAAAAGATTAAGAAGCCTCATAACTAAATAATCAAAGCAGAGTTTATTTATGAGTTACTATTTAAAATTAAGAATACAGGGAAATAAAATGTACAACCTGACTGCATTGTGTGTGGGGGGGTCTCTTTCCACTGCATCTCTTTCCCACCTGCTGTGCCTGGAACTTTTTTTTTTTTTAATATAATAAGGGCCATTGCCACCTCTTGCCTTAGGGTATGTTCCACTTTCCCTACTCAGTTACTTTCTTCTAACTTTCCTCTTAATCTTCTGGCCTCCTTCCAGCCTCTCTAGTCTCCGTTCCCTTAAAATCTTGTCAGTCCTCCCCTCAATTTTGTCCCCAGGTCTCTCTATCTTGTCCTTTGGCCTCCTTCCTTTCTTGCTCTTAGCTTTTTCTCTTTCCCCAGTCTCTTATTGCTGCAGCCTTTCTGCTCTTTTAATCTCATTAGTCCCCTCTCTGTTCTTCTAATCTTGTCAGTCCCCCTTAATCTTGTTCACTGGCCTCCTTTCCTGTCTGTCTGCCTGCTCCTTAAGTCTGCCTCCTGCCTCTTTGCTGCCCCTCTAATCTTGTTAGCCCTCCTTAATCTTGTCCGCCAGCCTTTTCCTGTGTACCAACTGACCTTCTTCTAAATGGAAAGCCCTTTTTCACTTTTTCTAGCATCCTTGTAGCAGCCTCCCTGTCTATCTTCTCCAACCTTTGCCGCCCCTCTAATCTTGTCGGTCCCCCTTAATCTTGTCCCCTGGCCTCTCCCTCTGTTCTTGTTCCTTCTCATCTGCTGGCCTCCTTGCCATCTAACTCCCAGGTCTATATATATCTTACTACTCTCCACTCAAATCTCAGAGCTTTTTGTGCCCCCACAGACCCCAAGCTAATCTGCCAGCCAGGGCTTCAGCTGGGGGGATGGGGATGCTCGAGTGTCTCGTGCATCATTTGGTATGTCTCACTTCACTTTGTATCACTTCATGTAAATCGTCCCAGATTTTCTGAAACCATCACACATGAATAATATGCCATTCTAATCATATAACACAACTTGTTCAACCATTCCCCAATTGATGGGATTCCTTCAATTTCCAATTCTTTGTCACCTCAAAAGGAGCTTATATATGTACTGAGAGGTACAGCTTAGAAACAGGTAAATAGATACAAAATAATTTGAGGAAAAGTTACTGACAACTCCATCAATAGTACATTAGTATAGCTATTTTTCCCCATCCCCTATAGAATTTGTCTTTTATTCCTTTTTTTGACATGTTGGCCAATCTGATAGATATGAGGCATTACCTTAGAGTTTTCTAACTGACAGTGATTTAGAACATTTTTATATGACTATGGATAATTTTTTTTTAGTGAGGCAATTGGGATTAAGTGACTTGCCCAAGGTCACACAGCTAGTAAGTGTTAAGTGTCTGAGGCTGGATTTGAACTGAGGTACTCCTGACTCCAGGGCCGGTGCTCTATCCAATGCGCCACCTAGCTGCCCCTGACTATGGATAATTATGATCAATTGGGGAGTAACTATTTTTTAAAATAAATTTGACTCAGATTCCTATACATTTGAGATAGGAGGCCTCTGTCAGGGAAAAAAAAAAACAACAGAAAACCAACAAAAACCCAAAAAACCTTGCTGTAATTGTTTTTCATTCCTTTGTTTTCTGTGGTACCTTTTAGAAACATGTAATTTTCTTCGATTATCTATTTTAATTAGGTCTATTTTCACTTTTACTTTGTCTGAAATCATGATTGCTACACTTTACGCTTTATGTGTTGTAACAATTGCAATGACACCACCTGCTGGAGAGGTACTGTAGGAAAGCTCTGCCCAGAGGAGAAAGCATCTGAGGGCAAGCCATGTGGTCAGTTTCTTGGCATCAGGAAGTGACATTTGCTCGTGGGTACTGTCTATCAAAGCTACCAGTCAATCAACTTGAAGAGCCTCCCATTTCTGGGAGGAGGACATGAAGTAGGAAGCGGACGCTGGCGGAGGGGTTCTTCCTCTTTTGGTTCCTGACCTCACCATGGCAGGTTGGATGATGGGGCCTCTTAGAAATAGTTAGATTTTTACCTTTCTCTCTGATCCTAATGCTCTTTAATAAATACTTAAACACTTAAATATTCTTGCTAAAGCTTATAATTTATTGCCGACCACTCATTAGATTTTCCATCTTCCCATATAGAAATGTAAATAGTTTAATCTTATTGAGTCCCTTGTGATTTCTCTTCCTTGTTTATATTTTAATTATTCTCTTGATTCATTAGATTTTCATTTTTTCCTTGGAAGGATTATGCTGTTTGGCTGGCTAGGTTATTCATTTTTATAATCTCAGGTATTTTCCCTTCAAAAATACCATATCCCAAGCCCTTTATTCCTTTAAAGTGAAAGCAGATAAATCTTGTTTGATCCTGATTGTGACTTCACAATATATAAAATGATTTTTTTCTGGCTGATCACAATATTTTTCCATTTTCCTTGGAGGTCTGTAATTTAGCAATAAAATATCAGATGTTGCTATTTTGAGATATTTTTCTTTAAAAAATTAGAAACTTTTTTTTACATTTTGAACAACTTGTTTATTTCATAGTTCATAAAAAAGTTTAAGGAAATCCAAGACAAAAAAAATTGTACAAGACAAACAAAAAACATTACTGAAAGCTAACTTTCATTTACAAATAAAAGTGTGGGATTCAAACTCTATCACAGAAATATTTAAAGCATGAATTTTGATGTCATGTAAGCATTTATTCAAACTGGTGTAGTCTAGTTTTTGTCTAAGAAAATGTGCATTTGTAGTAAATGACATTAATAATGTAGTGTTTGATAAACCCAAAGACTCCAGCTTCTGGGATAGAAAATCAGTATTTGACAAAACTGCTGGGAAAACTTGAAGATAGTATGGCAGAAATTAGGCATAGACAAATATCTTGCACCTTATTCTAAAATAAGTTCAAAATGGCTACATGATTTAGACACAAGAGGTGATACCATAAGTAAATTAGGAGAAGAAGGAATAGTCTACCTTTCAGATCTTTGGAAAGGAGAACAGTTAATGACCAAAGAAGAGATAGAGAATACTATTAAATACAAAATGGATGATTTTGATTATATTAAATTAAAAAGGTTTTGTACAAACAGAAGCAACGCATCCAAAATTAGAAGGGATGCAGAAAGCTGGGAAACAATTTTATGGCCAGTACTTCTGATAAAGGTCTCATTTCTAAAATATATAGGGAACTAAATCAAATTTATATGAATCCAAGTCATTCCCCAATTGAGAAATGGTCAAAGTATATGAACAAGCAGTTTTCAGATGAAGAAATCAAAGCTATCTATTCCCATATGAAAAAATGCTCTAAACCACTATTGATTATGGAGATGCAAATTAAAACAACTCTGAGGTACCACTTGACACCTATCAGATTGGCTAATATGACAAAAAAAGGAAAATAGTAAATGTTGGAGAAATTTTGGAAATGTGGGAAAATTGGAACACTAATGCGTTGTTGGTGGAGCTGTGAACTGATCCAACCATTCTGGAGAGCAATCTGGAATTATGCCCAAAGGGCTATAAAGATGTGCATACCCTTTGATTCAGCAATACCACTTTTGGGTCTTTTCACCAAAGAGATCATAAAAAAGGGAAAAATACACACACATACAAAAATATTTATTGCTGTTCCTTTTGTGGTGGCAAGGAATTGGAAATTGAGGGGTTGCCCATCAATTGGGGAATGGCTGAACAAGTTGTGGTATATGAATGTAATGGAATTCTATTGAGCTATAAGAAACGATGAGCAGGCGGAGTTCAGAGAAACCTGAAAGGACTTGCATGAATTGATGATGAGTGAGATGAGCAGAACCAGAAGAAAATTGTACACAGTATCATCAACATTGTGTATTGATCATCTGTGATGGACTAGATTCTTCTCACCAATGCAATGGTACAGGAGAGTTCCAAGGCCCTCATGATGGAAGGGGATCTCCAAATCCAGAAAAAAAAAAAAAGTACTGTGGAGTATAGATGCTGATTGAACCATACTATTTCTTTGGTTTTTGGTGCTGTTGTTTTTCTATTTTGAGGTTTTTCCTCATTGCTCTGATTCTTCTCTTATAACATGACTAATATAGAAATACGTTTAAGGTTATTATATATATATATATATATATATATATATATATATATATATATATATATATATATATATATATATATATATATATATATATATATATATATATATATATATAACCTATATCAGATTAGCTGCTGTGTAGGGGAGGGGGGAGGGAGGGGAGGGAGGGAGAAAAAACTGAAATTGGAAAGCTTGTATAAACAAATGGTGAGAACTATCTTTACATGTAACTGGAAAAAAATAAAATACTTTTATCAGAAAAAAATGTGTATTTGAATATTCTGTTGTGGTCCAACTTTTTGATAGCGAGCGCCAAAAGTTAAAAGTTACCCACAACTTGAGTACCAAGTAATTCCCACTTCTTAACAATCTATGCTCATTCTGCATTTTAAACCTAGATTATAGTGGTTCCTAACAAGATATTGATCTGTCAAGGGTTCTTTATTCCCATGTCCACACATACAGTGTCAATATCTATTTTTTCTTCTTTTTGTCTTCATATTTTGGTAGGTATGTGGAGAGTTCCCTGTGCAATTCACCCATCTCCTTTAGTTCAGCTTTTTGATATTTTGCCATCCTTTTCTTCCAGGTTATAACCACAATGACAATTCCAGCAATAACAGTGAGAATTACAACCACAAGGACAGCAATAACACCAGCTTTTAGTTCTTGCATTGAAAATTCAGGTGACTTTTCATCAACATAATAGATAATACTTTCAGCAGGATCCAGATCAAGCATCTCACCATTTACATCAAGATTAATTTTACTGGAATAAAAGAGAGATTCTCCTTTTACATCTTTCTTAAAATAATAAGCCACATCAGCTATGTCCACATCATTAGTGCTCTTCTTTGTACCATTTTGCTCAGGTGAATAGTAATGATATCATTCTCGTACAAAATTTCTTTGATGAATTATTGGTTCAGTTCATAACAACGCTCAAATTCCTGTTTGAGGGAATTTCCTAAGATAGTACCATTAAAAGGTTTTTCTCTTGTTTTGTGTTTCAGTTCAATGATGATCCACTATGTCCTTACTAGCTCACTGCATCATAGTTTGGTATCCTTATCCATTCTTCTTACTCCAGCTATATTCACACACCAGCAGAGTTCAGTGCCATTACACTGGTGAGCTTTGAAGTGACCATGTGTATCACAATCAGGATCATATATTCCACCATTATCCTTAAAAGCTCCTACTGGTTTCTTCCTCCAGCCACTCTTTGAAATAGTCATTTCTGCCTTCATCACCAAACATATTGTAGCCAGTTTTGAACAGGTGATTATATTTGGTGAACCAATTGCCTGACATTGGCACTCATCAGGTGATATTTCAGTGCAGTTTGTTAGCTTTTTTTTTCATAGAAACAAGCTTTCTCAGTCGAGCTCACCACCATGGCCTTGGCCATGAGCAGCAGCTGGAACATAAGAGCCTGGGGGAGAGCCATGGTGAGTGCTCTGGCCAGGCTAAGGGGGCGCAGTTGTGCAGAGCTCCTCAGCTCATAGGAGAGGCAAAGTGGTTCTGACCAGTTCAAGCACCCTGGAAGGGTCAGGCTGGGAAGAGTGGGAGGGTCTCATGCCCCTCAGGGCTGGGAGGGGCTAGGAAGAAAGGTTACCTGGCTCAGAGATGAAAGAGGACCAGAGATGTGCAAGGGCAGAGAGAGTCTGGGAATAATAAACATTTTTATTCATAGTTTTGAGTTTCAAATTTTATCCCTCTTTTCTCCCCTTTTCTCCCCCCTCCCTGAGGCAGTAAGCAATCAGATATGGGTTATACTTGTGAAATTATATAAAAACATTACCATATTAGCATTATGTACAATAAAGCTTTAATAAAAGAAAAAATGAAAGAAAGTGAAATATAGCAAGCTTCAGTCTATGTTCAGTTAATATCAGTACTTTGGAGGTGGATAGTATGCTTCATCAGTAGTCTTTTGGGGTTGTTTTGGATCATAGTATTCCTAAGAATAGTTAAGTCATTAACAGTTCTTTATCAAACAATACTGCTGTCTCTGTGCACAACATTCTCTTGCTTCTGCTCACTTCACTATACATCTGTTCATACAAGTCTTTTAAGGCCTTTTTGAAATCATCCTGCTTGTCATTTCATAGAGTACAATATTATTCCATGATGAATACATACTACAGCTTGTTTAGCTATTGATGAGAATTCCTTTGATTTCTAATTCATAGCCAGCACAAAAAGAGCTGCTGAAAATAGATCTTTTTCTCTCTTTTTTTTTTTGGAAGTCTGAGATATAAACCTAATATGCACAGTTCTATAGATCTTTGGATGTAGTTCCAAATTGCTTTCCAGAATGGCTGGATGTTTTACAACTCCACCAACAGTGGATTAACATTCCATTTTTCCCACATCCCTTCCAATATTCAAATCCTTTTCAGGAGGTGATAAGTGGAATATTTCAAGTTTTATTTTACCCTTTGAATCTGAGATATTGGATTACTTTTCCTACATGATTTCTTGAAATATGTCTAAGCTCTTTTTATTTTATCATGGTTTTAACTAAATCCAGTAATTATTTTTTTAAATTTTTATTTAATATTTAATTTTGCCTCAATTGTGTATAAAGCAATTTTAACATTCATTTAAAAAAAATAAGGTCCAAATTCTCTTTCTGCTTTCTTCTCCTCTGCCATCATCAATTTGGTTTAGTTTATATGTGTGAAGTCATGCAAAACACATTCCTATATTAATCCTGGGGGGGGGGACATATGTCTTCCATCCTCCCCCCACCCCCCAAAAAATTAAATTAAAGTTTAAAAAAGTGTTTTTGATATGCATTTAGACACTATTAGTTCTTTCTCTGGAGGTGGATAGAATTTTTCATCATAAATCCCCTCTTAAAATTTATTACTTTCCTTTTCTGTCAGATAAGCCAAAGTGATAGGTGTGAGGTGGTATCTCCAAATTGTTTTAATTTGAATTTATTTGAGTAATAGTTGTTCAGAATTTTTTTCATATGATTATAAACAGCTTTGATTAGTTCATCTGAAAACTACCTATTCATATCCTTTGACCATCTATCAATTGGGAAGTGGCTCTTATTTTTATAAATTTGGCTTAGTTCTTTGTTTTTTTGAGAAATGAGTTCTTTATTAGAGAAATTTGTAATTTTTTCACATTAGTTGTATGTTTCCCTCTATCCTATTTCCCCCTTTTTATCCTACTCTCTTTCCTTTCACCTTATTCATCCTGAAAAGTATTTTTCTTCTGTCTATTCTCTCCCCTCATCCACCTTCCCTTTTATCATCTCCCACTCATCTTATTTTCTTCCCTTCTACTTTCCTGTATGGTAAGATAGATTTCTATTCCGAAATGAATGTGGATGTTATTTCCTCTTTGACCCATAAAAAAGCAACCTTGGTTACAGGGAAAACCAAGGTACAAACAATCTGATTTCTTGGAAGCATATTTCTCTGTAGTATCACCAACAAAAATCTTGCCACCTCACTTACATGCCTTTTTAAATTGAGAATGTTCACATTTTCTAAGTCTCTAGTCTTCCTGGAAGTGATACTTCTCCATGATTTTATGAGCTAGCATACCACCACTATAAACAAGGAAGGGATTTCTTTCCCCTGTTGGAAATTGTGTTCTCTTTCTTTCATCATAGACAGAGTAAGAAATAGAAGTTTTAGAAGACTATGAATGAAGTTCTGATTCCTTTTTAAAAAGAAAATTTCTGGGGAATTGTTTTTTTTCTTTTTCGAATGTGATAAAATAATTGAATTTGGCAGATGCTCAGGGGCCCCACCTGATTGATTTAGTATTGTTTGAATTGGGTGAGAATGAGAAACTGACTTTAAGTACCTACTTAAAGATGATTGGATGGAGGCCACATCTGGCCAGCCCTGAGTTATGTGTTGGTTACTACTAACATCAGCAAGAGACCACTCTCAACCAATCAGCTTGAAGGACCTCCTCTTTGCGGGATGGAGAGAGCAACTAGGAAGTGGACGCTTGCTCATAGAAGAACTCTCTTTTTGGTGAGGAAGGCATGCACGGCGGCAGAAGGGAGAACAGGAGCCCCCTCCTTGTCAATTGGGACATCAGCTTGGAGCCAGAATTTCACATGGGCTGGTAGGAAAGGAAAGGTTTCTGTCTCTCTGGCTATACCAAATAGATCCAAGCTTTAATAAATCTTTAAAAGGCTAAACTCTTGCAGAATTTATCAGTGATTTTAGCCAGCTTCCCCCCCCAAGACTGGGAGGGGGTACAGATTAGAACCCACAATTTAGAATTTTAAACAAAACACCATTAGATAAGTAAATATCAGACATCTGGGGACAAGTGGATAGAGTACGAAGCCTATAATAAGAAATAATCATATTCCTGAGTTCAAATGTGGCCTTAGGCACTTACATATTTCATGACCTTAGATAAGTTACTTAACTCTGTTTGCCTCAGTTTCCTCAACTGACAAGTGAACTGGAAAAGGAAATGGGAAACTAATCTACTGTCTGCCAAGAAAACCTCAAATGGCCCTGTGAAGAGTCAGACACAATTGAAAATGATAAAATAAAGTAGTTGTTGCAATGATAGCACTTCCCTTACTTCTTTTCATCCTTTCTCACTAATAATCTTTATCGTAATCACAATCTATATCTGGTCATCTTGAAAACCTACTGGATTCATGCCTGTCTTTATATCTATTTTCTATTTTTTCAGTCTTTGTCTTTCTAGCTCATGCTATCTTTGTTGTTCCTCACTTTGGAATTTTACTACTTTTTTATAATCAGTAAGAAACATGAGATCATATACATCAGCTAATGGAATCAAAATTTCACCTGTAGAAAATTCATTGGGTACATGCTCCTTTAAGCCTGCTGCTGCAAGAGATGCAGTATTTCTAATCTGCCAGTTTATCTAAAGAGCTCCCTCTTTTCAGATCAATCACTTGAGCAAAGACTAAAGTTTGTTTTGTTCTCTTGCTCTTAAATTTCATTTGTGTTATCGTTACCTTCTTGACTTCCAGTTAAAATTGTATCAGTTCAAAATTTTTAAACCAGCTGCTTTCTATTTCTGAATCACTTGTCTCCACTCCCAGGTCATTATATAAGGGATTTTTTTTTCTTTAGCTTAAACCTGGAAGATCTAGCTGAGTTTACCCATGAGCTAAAGCAACAGTGGAGCTAGAAGTGGCTGGGTTTTCTGAACCAAATTGTGCAAGCTCTGTACCTCCACCAACTCATTTAAAATTTCATTTTAAAAGGCAAATGGCAGACACATGGACCCTGACAGATTCATTGTCATCACTCTGAATGGTGGCGAATAGTGTATTGTTGCAAAGGTGTATAAAATCCTTCATTAGATTTGTAGATATGGACAAAAGAGAAGTGATTATGCTTAGCCTGCAGTATCTCAGTGCTATAGATGAGGATTTAAAAGTGAAAAAATTCAGAAAGGGAAAAAAGAATTAACTAAAATTACGGCAATGAAGATCAAAACTATTGTGTATAAATGTCAAAATGGAGGGAATCCTATTACTGATTGAGGAAATGAGGAGATTGATTTACAGGAAAAGATACTTCATTGAAAAATATACTAAATGTCCTCCTTTAATACAAAAGATAGTTGCTCTAGTGAGTAGGAAAGCAAATTTGTTAGGAAGGTATAAAAGGATTGCCTTCTTACAGTGAGAGTCCGATTGAGATTATAGATATAGAACTATTAACAAAAGAAGTTGCTGATTGACTTTGAGGGAATGATAACAGGAACTATCTGGTGATAAATCATCTAATAAACATCAGAAGAACAATGTATGAAGAATATAGAGGTAGCTATTTAAAAACTTAGCAATAACAATAGATAAGATTAGTGTCTTTGTGAGAACCATGCTTGGGAAGAAACAATCTCTCCAAATAACATTGTTCAAAATAAAGAATGCTGTATATGAGTCAGAGAATTTAGGTTCAAATCCCAGCCCTGTCACTTATTAAATGTAAGGGTTTGAAAGAGTTTTTAATTTTCTCTGGTCCTGAATTTCCCTCTCTGTAAAAATTGGGGAGGTTGGACTCAATCCAGTGACTCTATCATCTTATGACTTGTTAATGAGGATGACCATGCTCTTCTCATAGTGACTCATAGGTACAAAAAAATTGCCAGAAAAAAAATCTATAAAACATTGAGTAGGATTATGAATTCTAGGACAATGAAAAGAGAACTTTAAGGGAAAAATTATTTTGATCTTTACTGCTAATCAAGGATAAGAATTTTATGAAAAACTTACAGAAACTATGCAAATTTCTGGAGTATAACTTAAAACACCAGGCTTCTATATAAGAAAAGCTGAAAAATATTTTCCTAGAACTTTGAAAATCTAAAGAAAAACAGACTTTAGACAAAAAAGGAAGGTGAAGTGAGAAAATTGTCTACATAAATCCACCCGGCTTGATAACTCACTGAATATCTGCAGTGTCAGAAGTTTAACAATAGAGCAGTATAGAAATGCTCAGGAAACATAAGCCAAGAAATGAGACAATAAAGAAACATATGACTTTAATATCTATATGCTGTGGTAAAAAAATATGAAAGTTTTTTTTTAACAGTTGGTTAGGATAACTGAAAGACACCAGTGTTTTTTTGAAAGACCACCCTTTTGGGGAGGAGACCAAGTCTGCCTGCTGCGCACGTCAGACTACCTGCTATGCACTCGAATTCCGGGGTGCGAGCTTAAAAGACAAGGAGAGAACGGAAGTGAGGCTTTTTCCGGCTCTGCTGGTCTCCTGACGGCGCTGCACAGATGGTCTCTCTCTCTCCAAAGGTGGCCTTCTCTTTTGGTTAGTTTTATACGGAATATAGACTAAGCTTAGACTTAAGATGATTTGTATTGTGTTTCTACTTTCCTATCCTTCTAATCAACATCACCTTGTGACTACCATACAATAAAAGGTCTATCTAGAAAACCAGAAGCTTCTTCCATTTACTAGTCTGGGAGATAAATTAAGGGAAAGGTTAAGTAGGGGAGATTTATGATCTAATATCTAATTTTAAATCTCACAATGTTATTCCTTCAAATATTTACAATAAACAAGTAGACAAATTTACCATATTCTGCTAGGACCATATGATATACTTCTTTAGGGGATGATTCAATATTTGATGATTTTGCCTATCTTTGTTTATTATCATAAGTTCATTATAGGGGAGTTGGAAAACTGCTGTGATTTATAGACAAACTATAGGAACAAAATAAATAAATAAAGGTTACATGATTTTTTGACAGTCATATATATACACACATGTATGTGTACATAACACACATAGAATGTATATATATATGTATATGCGTGTATATGTATGTATGTTATTATTGTTTGTCCTTTGTTCTTGAAGTGGACCATGACATTGAGGTGTATGGGATGAGGATTGTCATAACTTACAGTGAATTGGATTTACATGAGGGAGGGCTGTGCAAAGTCACCAGCCTCACTCTCTCCTCTGAAGTTATCTGTGTCCAGTAGCAAGATATAGATCAGAATAACTGGAGATGGCCCTGTATGCAGTGGAATACCTTGGCCTTTTTAAGCTTTCACAGGTCTCAATTTGTCTGAGTCAATACCCATTCAGTGAATTAAGGCTAGGTAATAAATGAGGCAAAAAATGTCCTCTTTTACTTAATTAAATAAATTAATCAGTCTGGGAGGGGAAGACCCTCAGGTTTTCTGGCCAAATGAGAATCAATTGCTGTATGCATATGTATGTATGTATGTATAAACATACATATATATGTTTGCATGTGCTTGTATACATATATATGTGTATATGTGTGTGTTTATATATTTCTTTTGGATATAAGTGAAGAAATTTGTTTTACTTGACTGTACATGTTTTTATCATGAGTGTGTTTTTTATTTCATTCTCAAAGAGACAGAGACTGTAAAAGCAGATTTTTGGCGATTGAAAAAATATATTTTCCTATCTAATATGTAGATGAAAAGCTGATATTTCCTAAGGTTGAATTGGCACTGAATCTTCAGCAAAGTAAAAGATATGAGATATCTAAAAAGTGCTTATCAAACTTAAATATACTGTACAAGTATTCTCTTATTTTCCATTGCTAGTATAGTAAACTATGAGGCAGTTAGTGGCTCAGTAGATACATGAATGGCCTTGGAGTCAGGAAGACCTGAGTTGAAATCTGGCCTCAGTCACTTACTAGCTATGGGGTCCTGAACAAGTCAATTTGCATCATTTGTCTCAGTTTCTTAATCTCTAAAGTGAGCTGGAGAAGGAAATGTCAAAACATGCCAGTATCTTTGCCAAGAAATCCCCAAATGGGGATCATGGGAAGTTGCACACAACTGAAGTGACCAAATAACAAAAAAAAACTGTGAATTATAAATTATTGTCAAGCTTTTTTTGAAAGACTTCCAATAATGAGAAACTCATTACTTGTCTAGGAAGTTCATTCTATTTTTGGATAACTATAATGACAAGGATATGTTTTTCCTTATATGAAGTCTAGATACCCAGGTCCATAATTTTAAAATGTTATGTTTTGCAGTTAAGTTCAATTAATTTAATTCCTCTTTCACATGACAGCCTTTCAAATATTTAAAGAAAACTCTCGGATCCTATATTAAATCTTTTTTATTCAGCATGAACAAAATCTGGGTTCTTCCACCTATCCCCATATGCCATAGTCTATCTCATTACTGTACTAATTGCCCTCCTTTGGACTCAGTCCAGTCTGTTAGTTCTGCCCATTAGACCATGCTATGGCAAGATGTAAATTCAGAAATTACCAATTTATATGACTTATTTTTCTTTAGTTTTTCCAAAATTAAAAAAAAATAAGATATTAAATAAAAGCCTCCACCAAGTAATGTCTCAGTACAACACTGAACCATAGAAATGACCCTTGATTCTCTAAAATTATGTCAGTAGAGCACAAGATATGACATGCCCTCTAATCCTGGAAAGGTCTGAAGTATTATCCTGGCTGTAGATTATGTCTACTTTCCAAGGTCCAGGCTACTTAAGTTCAAAGAGACAGTGTTGAACAGCTGTATAAACAGGTATAGATCTGCTTTCTTGAATACACATGTGGGAAAATGTGACAAAGGGATAGAAGAGTGAGCCCAGAATTGAAAAGGAATACATGGGTTGCCTTAGGGAATGTTCAGTGCTTTCATGAGCTGGAACTTCTTGAAACAACGGCCCACATTTGTAACATGTATGCTTTACTGGTGGCACTACATGGCTTCAATTCAGAGAACATGACGTCTTCAAAGAATTAATGATTAGGGTCATACACAGGAAAGTGAAGAGGCTTGTGTTGTGTACATTAATAGTCCTTGATATATTAGTAATGTAGATATATCTGAGATAAAAATGTATAGAGAATATCATCAGAGAAATTAACCAGAAAAGGATGTGGGCTATGCATGTAGTGAAATGGGGATAATATTTGAATGGCCCAATGCATCGTTGGTAACCATGAAATTTCAGGAGGAAGGTCCTCAACAGTTTGCATATAACTTCTGTGGCAGATTTTTGTGAGCAGATGAATGGGAGTTAACATAAGGTATGTCAATATACATTCAATGCTTTCTGTGGCATTTAAGGAAATATCCACAATCTTTCAGTAAACAACAATAACAACAAGAAACAAAAACAAAAAAATCACCCCCAAAACACTTTATTGAAGTATAAATTTAAATGAGGTTTTTTTCAAACAAAATACTAAATAGGAGAAATGTTTTATTTAATATTGTATGTCATGGGATCTGTGATCTCTTCTGTTGAGGTTTCCATCCATCAATATAGATCACAACTTATCTATATCTTTTCATCCAAGTGATACTTACCCATGCTTTTCCATAGATCTACCATAGAGAGTCTAAGCAAAGTGATGGAATCCTTTATTTAGCGTTCCATTGGAGCCCAATGTTTTCCCTCTATCATCCACCATTTATAGTACATGTCTAGGTCAATTCCTTTTTCCTATTTTATAATTCATTTTCCTATTAAATCTCTAATTCTTATTATATTATTGATGCTATCCCTTATACAATGCCTTGGGCATAGGTTATCACTGGAAATGTATTGAATATTTTTGTGTACTCACCACTGATCTATCTATTGACCTTTGGGTCACCTGCAGCTTTATTTCCATGAAGATTTTAGCATTTTGAGAGGTAATTCTTTCATTAATATATGTTAAATATTTAAATGACTGAAGATAACAGCAGATAATTATAAAATTGGTCATTTTAATTATACATAATCTTATCATTCCTATCTGCATGTAGGAAAATTATTAGCAGTTGAACTTGAAATGTGCATGTTTCATGCAAACTCAATCATCTAATGTTGCTTCCATTCTTCAAAATGTACTTAAAAGAAAAAAAAACCCTAATGCACACACAACAGCTTGGTAAATAAAAAAGCAGTAAATCATTGATGAAATAGGTTTTATTTTCAAATGACCTGTAGGTAACTTGTCTCCTTTTTAATATCTATGGATACTGATATCATGGCAATTTGCAATTGGATTTTTCTTTTTATGGCTCCATTATTTGTTAGTGCTTCAGCAATCAATATCATCAGCCAGTGAACTGAGCTAGTGACTGACATAAGAGTCAATAATTCTGCCATATGCATTTTCGTTAAGGAATGTACCCTCTTAAATCTTAATTAAAGGCTACTCTTTCTTTCCCAATAGAGTTTTCCATCTATCCTACTAGAGAATATTCAAGAGGATTTAGAAAGAGATTAGCAAAGAAATTGAAATGTGGAAGCTTAATAAGTAATACAGATACGAGCTGAAATAAGGAAGACAAAAAGATGAACTTACAGCTTGCTTTGAATAATTACTGTGCCCTTTATTAACTGTGTGACTGTGGGCAAATGAATCACTTAATCTCTCTCAGCCTCAGTTTTCTTACTGCGAAATGAAGATTTTACTTGAATTGATTAATCATGGATTTGTTGTGAGGAATACATTTATATATCATAATGGATCATATAAATTTCCTTTCTAAATCCATTTTTTGACCTCAATTAAATCTTCAATCCATTCATCCATTCAGACTTGTCATGTCTACTACTCTTACTTCACTTTCCTCTTTCTCAAATCTCTAACTGATATTTAGCCATTTCAACTCTAAACTTTTCTCTGTTCCTGAATGTCATGCCCTCTTTTCCTATTACCAATAATCTCTAGCCAAACCTCAGCCCTGGATTATTACCATGATTTGTACTGGCCACTCCTTACAAGATGCTGAATGCAGCCGTGCACTTTCTAACAAACATGATTGCTGGACACATCCAAAATTCTTGTTATACAATTTCAGCTGGGCCTCACAGTACCAAGTCAGTCTTTCAACCCCTCTGTAATCTATTTTTTATCTCAATCCCTACAGAAACTGTTCTAAAAATTCTCTTCCTTCTGAAAGTCTCTCATATCTCTGAATTCTCCCAGAGAATTTTATATTATTGAGAAATCTGAAACCATTCTACATAAGCTGCTTTTTCTTCACTCTCCCACCATCTCTGTTTTTGTCCCAGTTTCTAACAAAGAGATTGACCTTTTTCTTTTTTTAACATGAATATTATTTTAAATTATATTTGAAAATAAACATGTTTGTTTAAACAGTTTTGCCAGTGTGTGCTCCATTTGAACTTCTGTCTTTTCTGCAAATATTTGAAGAATTCATTGTTTTCTTTCTCTTTGTTCCTTTCTTCTTTGTTGCTTCCCTCCTTCCCTCTTTCTCATCCTCCTTCTCTCCTTCCCTCCCTTCTTTCCTCTTTCTCCTTGATAAAAAAAAAAATTCCCTCTATTTTCTTGGCAGTCTTCTCTCCCACCTTCCTTCCTATCTGAGTGTTCCTTCTCAGTTTCCTATTATGGAACATCTAAGATGTTACCTCCCACCAAAATCATGTATGTCCCAAAGGGCTGTCCTGAGGCCTCTTTTCTTCTTCTATTCTATGACACTTGGTTATATCAGCAACTATGATGAATTCAGATAGCTTCTATATGACGATTCTCAAATCCAGTTATCCAGTCCTAATCTCTCTGACTTTATATCTCCAACTGATTTATTTGACATCTAAAACTTGATGTCCTACAGACATTTTGAACCCAACATGTTCTAAACTGTATTCATTATCTTTGCCCCAATATTTCGCGTCCTTCCAAATTTTATTACTACTCTTGAGGACACTACCATCTCATAATTTCAGGCCCAAAACCTAGAATCATCCTTGACTCTTCACTCCTTCTTTTTTTTTTTTTTTTTTTTTTTTTTTTTTTAGTGAGGCAATTGGGGTTAAGTGACTTGCCCAGGGTCACACAGCTAGTACATGTTAAGTGTTTGAGGCCAGATTTGAACTCAGGTACTCCTGACTCCAGGGCCGGTGCTCTATCCACTGTGCCACCTAGCTGCCCCCTCTTCACTCCTTCTTAACCTCCTCCCTCAAATCCAATTTCTTGCCAAATACCTTTTTCTTTCTCAAATACAACCCTTCTCTCCTCTGACACTTCTACCACCTTGGTGGAGGCTCTCATTGTCTCATACTGGACTGTTGCAATTACCTGTACATTTATCTGCCTGCCACAAGTCTATCTCCACTCCAATCCATCCTCCACTCTCCTGTCAAAATGATCATCCTAAAGTGCTGGTCTAATCACTGAAAGGTAATTCAGGTACAGTGGAAAAACCCACTGATTGAAATAAGAGGAAATTTAGTCATAATCACTGCATTAGCATCTTGAGGGTAAGACTGACTCATTTTCATTTTTGTATCCCCTGCATCTGGCACAATATCTTACACATACACACACACACACACACACACACACACACACACACACACACACACATATATATATATTACATACTTATTGTCACTGTGTCCCCAAAACCAATAAGCATTTATATCTTTACTACAGCCCTCGTTTTGTCTCACTCTATTAGAATGTTCTATGAGAAAAAAAAAGAAAGTTCTATCAGAGCACAACTGTCTTCTCCCCCACCCTCCACCCCATTTGTATCCTCAGAGCTCAGCACAGTATTTTTGTACTTGGTAACCACTTAATATGTTTTCATTCATTTCCTTCATTTTTCCTCCTTGTATTGGGGAATGAATGTTCTTTGTAATAAATTGCCTGAGTGTTTGTTGGGAAATGTTTTGTCAAAATATCTATTTATTGTCCATCTATTTATATTGAAAATTACTAAACATTTTTTAATGAATATTCAATCTCTGTATTCTTTACTATTTGGGTCTGTGATGTATAAAAAATCTGTGATGTCTAAAAATCTAATGTATGGTTGCTTTCAATTAGAAACTCATAGTACCAGTCCTTGGGGCATTAAGCATTTATTAACGTGTAATAGGGGTTAGTAAAGAGAAAACATGGAGAAAGATCTGTCTACTCTGTCCACTCTGTCTACTCTGCCTGCCTCTGCCTGCCTCTGCCTGCCTCTGCCTGCCTCTGCCTGCCTCTGCCTGCCTCTGCCACCACCAGCTGGTTCCCCAATGCAAAAAAAAAGGCCAGTCCTCTGTGGCTTACAGTAGAAGTTCCCTTCAGAACGAGAAGAGGGGCATTCCCCACACACAGCTCCAAACTAATTGGCTGGTCCATTGATTGGCATGACTTACAGGTGGTCTATGAATAGACATAAACTTCTGGATGCCAGGCAACTTTCTGACACCAATCTAACCTTCATAAATTCAGAAAGGCCACCTCATGCTTCCTCAGTTCTCACAGGTCATATTGATGAACACATAGTAAAATGATCAAGACCTCAGATATTTACTGGCTGACAGCTTGATGCAAGCCCTACTTATATAACACCATTACATACTAAGTTTGAAACAAATATCTGAATGTCAAGTTTGGTAAGTAAAATTTGAACAAATATTGGCCATACTTTTATTTATTAAACAAATAGAAATAGGGGCTGGATTTGTGGTTTCATTATTATGTAGAATTCCCATACATTTCTATTTCATTACTATACAGAATTCCCATTAAAAGAAATTACCTCCAATAATTCAGACAAGCATTTTCCCTACAACTTCTAGTCTTAGACAGTTTCCAAGAATACTGAACACTGGACACTGAAGCAAACATGGTCAGTAATTTGTCTGAGGCAAGATTTGAACCCAAATCTTCTTTCCACTGAGAACAAAGCTTGGGGGTGGGGTGGGATTGGGAAGATTTATGCAAAACTATGCATATTGCTTTAACATTCTTAAAGTGACAGTGAAAATAATTTCATAAAACATAATTTGACATTATATTATTAATGAAGAAAACTCTTGAGTTAGAGTGACCTGCCCAGGGACTGCTATTAGCCCAGTTTCCTTAATTATAGAATTTTAGCTTATTCCTCCTTAACTCAAATACCCTTAGTTGATGTGGCTAGTAGAATAGCTTACTGTATCTATTCTGATGCATTATTTCAAATTGTTGTAACTTAAAAATAGTTAATCGATTTTCTTTAAATATGGCATAATTTCCCTTGCTCAATGAGATTTGCAATCCTGTCAAGTTGGGAGCTATATAGCTTCAGCTGTTTCTGAATTATGGTAGGGGAAAAATGTTTGAAATGCTTTTCTCTAGAGTAGATAAAGTTTCTAATTCATGCTCATATTGCTCAAAACAGCTGAATGAATCTCACTTGAGTGCATCTTGGCAGAAAGAAAAGACTGGAAAAAGCAATTTGAAACAAGATGAATTTCTGTTCATCACAAGGTTTTGGGGGTTACAAAAGTTATGAGGAATTGAACAGAAACTACTTAACTACTATTTTTAGTTCAAAAATATTATTTTAATACTTTACATATAACAATATTAAAAAAGCAATTGAATCCTTCTTATCTCTTACTTCTTTATCCATGCTCTCAGAGAGATATAGAGATATGAAGGCATATAAACACACATAGATATACACATACATATGTGTATATATACATATTTCTAAATAAATGATAACTGACTACATAATGAACTACTAAGAGAAAGAAGATATTCATGAATATATATACACATATGTAATTAAATTTTTGTATGTAATATGTAATGTATATTATTGTATCATATTATTTATGTATCATGTTATTTTCTATGACACACATTTTATACATGTTTGTCATACAAAATAGTTACACGGTATGTAGTGGCTAGAAAAGGTTGGGAGAGTTGTTATGATCCATGAAAGATTCTTGAAAAGGAAGATAGAATTGGTGGTGATAAAAAGCGATCATTATGTCATGGAGTCAGTGAAAAGGGAACTCTAAAAAGAGAGCCTTTATTTACTTACCATAGGATATGAGAGTATCTTCCTGGAAGAACTGGAGTAAGAACATAAAGAGAAGACAACAATCATTTATTAAACAACTCAAATGTACTATGTGGCAGGCACTTTATGAATATTATTTCATTTTATCCTTACCTCATCCCTGGAAGGTAAGTCTTATTTTAATACCCATTTTTTAGTTAAGGAAATTATTGCAGAGAGAATTTAAGTGACTTGCTCAGGGTAATATAGCAAATAAGTGCCTGGGATCATATTACTCTTTTCACTGTTACTTAGCTACTAGGAGTAAGAGGCCTTAGTGGAATAGATACAGATTATAATTGCCTGTAAATGTTGTGGAAATTTATAAGTCCGACAAAGGAAAGAAAAAAAAAAAACAGCAAAGTCATCTCCAAGCCATAGAAATATAGGTTTATTTAGAGAGGGTACTATTCTCACAATAAAGCCAGTGTCTGGCAGGAGTGAGCCTGCTGAAAGACCCCAAGCCTAGGGATCCAGGGATTTTTATACCCCAGCAAGGCTAAAATGCTTATATACCCTACTAATTTTAGACATAACTCCATCATTATTCTCTTCTGAGCCTATTTCCAATGGTTCAGAATATGTACCTTTACATATGGTCATTATCTAAAAAAATCATAAACAGGAGCTTAAGGGTGCCCCATCATGGCTGGCAATCAGCCAAATATACAATATTAGAGACAATTCACTAAAGTTAAACAACCTTTAATGCTGATTGTTTCCTTCAATCCAAAGATACTATTTTTTGTACCTTATTGACCATTTAATAATATTACAAATAAACATGTGATGTTGGCCAAGGGACTAGTTCACAATACATAAGAACATATTACATAATATCTATTCCTATTTGTTACATTACTATTAATTTCAGCTACGAAAGTAATAGGTAAAGCACTTTACATCACATTCTTTTAGTCAAAGAACTAACTTAAAGGTTAAATACTGATTATAAACATAGTTGAATCACTTAACTCTAAGGGTTGGGGAAAATTTCACTCACATAAATCATGTAATCGTTAAATTAGTGAGGAATAGAAGGCTTGCTATGCAGCAAGGCTGAGGACTCAGAGAAATGGAAAGCAAAGGGGAAAGCATTGCAGGAAAGCCACATGCTATTACTAAAAGTATGGCATAAAGGGTGACCATGACATGATCATGTAAAGCCTAAAATACTAACTGTGATGTCTAAAAATCTGAGTGGTCACCTTAAATTAGAAACATATAGCACCAATCTTTGGGCATTCAGTATTTATTAAAGTATATTAGGGGTTAGTAAGGAGAACATGCATAGAAAGAATTGAAGCTGCTCCACTCACTACCTCCAACAGAAAAGACTTCTCCCTCCTTCTCCATAGCAGAAGCCCTCTGCGGGCCCACCCTGGTGCAGTCCCTACACACAAACACACACACACAGCTCCAAGCTAATTAGCTGGTAGCAGTAATTCACATGACTTATGGGCATTTCTATGAAGAGATGTAACTGTTTTCAGGTGCTAATCACATGCTTTTTCCTCAGGGTGGTTCTCTGATTCTCTCACTCCCCCCTGTGCTTCATGTGAAATAACATCATTTCCTTACGTGAAGCAATTACATTACAGATGCTTATGACTAACCAAGTAAAGGGAATTAAAGGAGAGAAAAAGGAATTGAGTGACACATAAACAAAGGCTAAAGGGGACACTCCATTTTAGCAGGTGGACATTACAAATAGAGAAAAACTAAAGGGGGCACTCCACTTTAGTAAGTGGACATTATAAAGAATATATACAATTGGGAAAAGGAAAACAGGAAAATGTCCATTTCAGTCTTTGGAAGTCTTTTCTCAGATAATTCTTGGGATGTCCTCTGAATGTACTTGTAGAATGTCTTTCAGGTGTGGATGCTGATGATCAAGTAACAAGTCTCAGCTGTAGAGTTTCAGGGTGTGATTGTAAAGTCCCTCAGGTGTTTTAAATACTGGTAATCAGCTGGGAAATTTTCCTACAAAATTGAGCTTAACACAACTTTAAATAGCTTTGCCAATAACCAAACCAAACAATGAGAGTTCTCAAAAACATGTTGTAAGGAATAGAGTGCTACCAACCTGTTGAGAAAGATACTGCAGGCAAGCTCTGCCATGAAAAGAACGCATGTGACTTAGTGTCTGGAAGTGACCTTTCTGGGATTTCAAAGGTCAGATTGGCATCAGGAAGTCATGTCTGCCACCTGTTAGTCATGTTAATCAGGGCTACCAACCAATTAACTTGGAGCTGTGTGTGAGGATGGCCGTGTTTCCTCTTTCACAGGAGACTTCTGGGAGAAGCTGCAGAGGAAGCAAGGTCTTTTTGGTTCTATACAGGGGCTTGGTGGCAGAGGGGTAGGGATAAGCAGAATAGGGAGAGTAGACAAATCTCATACTTTATCCATGTGTTTTTCTTTACTAACCCCTAATATACTTTAATAAATACTTAATGCACAAAGATTGGTGCTATATATTTTCTAATTTACGTCTACCATTTATTAGATTTTGTACATCACAGCCATAATTTTAGACCTTACAATGTCTAAGGAAATTCAGAATCTTTTAGAGATTTTACAATTATTGTCCAGTTGTTACACATGAAACATATAATATACAAAAAAGGGAAGCATTCTATAAAATTTAATATTACTACACTCCCCCCTGTGGAGAATAAATTGGGAAGACAATTGTGATATTAATTTAGAAAATAATTTTTATCTTTGTTTCACCACTTTTTGCATCATCTGCCTAATTATCCTAATGCCATTATGAGAAATGAAAGAATCTAATATAATTGATAGCAGATGTCAAGGCCAAATCCAACATTCTATTCATCATGACACCTGAGATAATTTTGAGGGTTACCATAAAAGAACAGAGAAATAATGAATAAATAACAGATGCATAGGATTGAGATGTCCATCATGGCAGGCATATAGGAGGGGGAATTGAAGTCAGGTGTCAAATGAGATTTCATAGCCTAGCCACCTTGTGCCATGTGGGGGAAATTTAAACCGAGAAAATCCAACCTCAACTTTTGCCAATAGCCATTTTCTAGGCCTTTCCCAAGGCACTGCAGTACCTGGACTTCATGTATATCTCCCCTTTATGTGACAGTTCAATGTCTGCTTTTGTATGTATTCCTCTTGTGATTGGATGGCATTTTGGCCAACTCACATTTGGTAACTCAGAATGAAGGCAATTAATGTCTTAAATGATAAATTCCCATAATCCAAGTCTCATATGGATTTAAAAATTGAGGATAATAATAATTGCAAAAAATGTGAATGTGCCCAGATTCAGAAAATAATATATAATTATGCAATAATTCCAAGTAATAACTGTCTTTACTAAGCATACAATTACCTTTGTGAAAAATCAGAATATATTTTAATACAAGTAAAAGCACAATCTTTAAAAAAAAGAATCTCTATAAAATTAAGCCCATACTATTGATTCAAAATGTAGTTGCAATAACATAAAAAGAAACCCTTATGTGACATTTGAACTGACTATTTTAGTAAGTCTAGAATATTTTTTATTTCAATATCTAAAATCCCCAAATCACATATTATCATATTATTATTTTGCAAAATATGTTCCTATTTATGATGATGATAATACATTTGATTACATGAATATGAAAAAAACTTTTGCCAATGCTCCCCCACTTTTTTATGCTTAGCAAAAATAATACTTCTAGAATTAATTTATATTTGCCATGGCAACCAATTTGACAGGGAAATGCTTTACAAAATTTGATCAAAAAATCAGTTGAAAAAACAAACAATTTAGAATATGGGAGCACAGTACTCCCAGAATTCATATTGCATTATGAAATCAAAACCATCTTGCATTGGTTCAAAATTGGAGAGATGAATATAAAAAAATACACATGGAAAAATAAGAGACAATGAAATTCAATGGTCTACATATGCTGGTACCAAGTTTTCGTGGGAGCAATGTATCAATGAGTTCTTCTCTCCAATTTTGATGGCAGTCAGAGTTGTTAGCAATAGTTAGCTGGCTGGGTTCCACAAGTCCACTGAAAATTTTTGATATATATATACTGTATCCTGGTATCAAATCATGTAAGGAGAAGTCCAAGGGACCAGCTTGTACTGCTGCTCCTGCCTCATGGAGTTCACATAGCCTGGCTTGTAATTCCTGTATATAGTAAGCAACAGAGGTATCTCCCCCCACCAATGATGTATATACTGGGGAAAAAGGTTTTGTTTGGACAAGAGGATGGCCAAAAAGCATCTCATGAGGTGATATACGTAGTTCTCCTCTTGGCATGCTGTGCAGGTAGAACCATGCCAAGGGTAGAATATCATGCCATTTCAAATGAGTTTCAGTGCACAATTTGCCAATCATGCTTTTAAGCTCTTTATTCATATGTTCTAACTGGCCTGAGATTTGTGGGTGGTAGGGTGTAGGGAACTTTCGAGTTACTCCCCAAAAAGTGTAAATTTGGGATAAAACAGAATCACTAAAATGTGTGCCATTGTCAGAATCAATGTGGGCTGGTGGGCCAAAGCAAGGGACTGTTTCTTTACGGAGGGTTTTGGCAACAAAGGCAGCTGCTGCTTGAGAAACATGGAAAAGCTTCTACCCACCAAGTGAGTTGATCAACTATAACAAGACAAAACTTATATAGTCCTGCCTTAGGCATTGTGATATAATCAGTTTGTAGATGCTCAAAAGGTGTATATGCTAAAGGTCGTCCTCCATAATCTTTAGCCCTGAAGTCATGTTGATTATAAGTCTGATAGACAGAACAAGAGGCACATTAGTAACTCCAGGGGCAATCCAAACCCTTTTTACTGAGTCTACAATTCCTTGTGTGAAAATGGCTTTTTTCTGTGAATAGACAGGCATACCTGATGATAGAAGCTCTGGGGAAGAAGTGGTTTCCCCTCTGAAGTCACCTAGACCCCACTGAATTCTTTAGCCTTGAATTTCTTTTTCCACTTCTCTACTTCAGACCTATCATAAGTAAGAGAAATGGAAATATTATCAGAAGACGGAAGGTTAAATACATGTTCAGTGAATTCCCAAGCAGGAAGCTTAGCAGCAGTGTCAGCACATTCAGTCCTTTTTGAAACAGGGTCACTTTTTCATGTATGATCAGGACAATGAACAATAGCTAAGGCATATGGGAGTTTTAAGGCAGATAGGAAATCTTTAATAAATTCTCCATTAGCAATAGCTTTGCCATCAGATGTTAAAAATCCTCTTTGCATCCAAAGCATCTCTACAGCATGAAAAACACTAAATGCATTTTTATAATCATTATAAATAACAGCACTTTTTCCTCTGGTTAGAGAACAGGCTTGTGTGAAAGCCACAAGTTCAACGGCCTGTGCACTAAGATGTGAAGGCAGAGAAACTGCCCAGATGGTATCATAATCAGAAACTACAGCAGCACCTATATAACTGGTACCCTCACACATAACAGATAAACCCTCAGTATAGAAGATAAAATCATGGGTCCCTAAGGGTGTGTCAAAAAGATCATCTTGATGTTTCTCAGCTATATCAACTAGGGAGGTGCAGTCATGCAAAGGCTCCCATGAGAGTGGTAGGTCAGGGAGCAGTGTTGCTGGGTTAAGGACCATTCAATGCTTTAAAGTGATTCTCTCATTTTGTAGCAGGGTTACTTCATATCTAGGAAGCCTTTGATCTGAAAAATCCTGTGTCCTATGACATAGTAAGAGAGTCTCAACTTCATGAGGGCATTGCACGATTAGAGGGTTACTAAAGACTAGATCATGGCAATAGCTGCCATCACCTTAAGGCAAGGTGGCACACCAGCAGCTACCAAATCAAGTTGACTGGAGTAATAAGCAACTGGGTGCTGGACAGGTCCTAATTTTTGAGTCAGGATCCCAGAAGCCACTGCCTTCTATTCATGTACAAAACGGGTAAAAGAGTTACTGTAGTCTGGGGGTCCTAGTGCAGGTGCTGGTAACAAGGCCTGCTTTAATTCTGTTATATCTGAAATATACTGGGAATCTAGCTATTAAGGTTTTGGGACAGATTTTTTTGGTTAGAGATGTAAGAGGCTTAGTAATTTCACCAAATGAGGGTATCCATTATCTGCAATATCCAGCTTCTCCCAGAATGGCCCTTAGCTGCTTCTTAGTGGAGGGAGCAGAGAGTTGTTGAATAGTCTGGACATGCTTAGGAGAGATGGATCAAGTGACAGCATCCAAAACAAAACCCAAATATTCCTCCTGAAGTAGACACCATTGTACTTTAGACTTAGAGACCTTATGGCCTCATTTGTGCAGCTCTAGTAACAGATGTCAGCTGTCTTCCTGACAAATCTCAGCATAAGGTGCAGCCAGGAGTAAGTCATCTACATATTGGACTAAAGTGGAACCTTTAAAGGTAATGGAGGCTAAATCATGCTGCAAAATTTGAGAGAATTGTGTAGGATTGTCAGAAAACCCCTGTGGAAGTCTTGTCCAAGTCTACTGTCTATTCTTCCAGGTAAAGGCAAACAAGTATTGGGAATCCTGATGTACTGGTATTGAAAAGAAAGCAGAGAACAGATCTACCACTGTGAAGCATGTTGCTTTATATGGGATTGAGGAAATGATAGTAGCAGGGTTAGGTACTATTAGATATCAAGGTATACCATGGAAATTAATTGCTCACAGATCTTGTACAAAATGGTAAACAGACTTGCCATCTGGCTCAGACTTGTGTTTTTTACTGGCAAAATAGGGCTATTACACAGGAAATAAGGACATGGGACAATTATGCCTTGGTTTGTCAAAGCCTCAATTATAGGAGAAATTCCCTCAATGGCTTCTCTAGATAAGAAATATTGTGGAATGGATGATGCTGGGCCATCTTTGGTCTTAATGATATCAAGAACAGCAGATTTAAGACCTACATCAGTAGAGGAGGAAGCCCATAGGGACTCAGGAATATCAGAAATTATTTCAAATGTATACTCCACTGTTTCCTGAGTGTCTGAGATCAAATTTGGCAGTAAGTGGACAGTATCCTCTGCATTTCCAGGGAAATGCCACCACCTGGAGAATAAGATATGGTTGCTCTAAGTTTACAAAGGAGGTCATGACCTAATAGGTTTGCAGGAGAATCAGGCATAAGTAGGAATGAATGTTCTACTGTTAAGGGGCCCAAATTCACTATGCAAGGGGTTAATTTTGCAACTACATTTAGAGATCAAATAGATGTACATTCTGGGTCAGGTTTGCTCACTAGGAATGATCTTGTGGCTCCTGTATATAATAAACCATCATAAAAAGTATCTCCAATCATAAGGGTTACATGGGGTTTGTTATTTTGGGGTGGGGAATGGACTGGCACAAAAGGGCTAAACATTTCAGGGTCTGGAAAGATAAAATCTTCAGATTCCACTGTCCTTTCCCCCCTACCCCCCCCAACACCATCAATACTCTATATCTCTCTGACCTGTACCCCTTTGAGAGAACCTGTACCTGTTTTCATTCTGGTCACCTATATCTCTCTGAAAGGGTCTATTTTGCCTCTGTCTGTCTGTACCCCCCTGAAAAGATTTATCTCTATTTTGCTTCTTCCTCTCTGTACTCCTCTGAGAGAAATAATATCTGTTTTGGTTCTTCCTTTCTGTACCCCTCTGAGAAAAAAAACAACTA
Organism: Dromiciops gliroides; assembly: GCF_019393635.1. NCBI lineage: Eukaryota > Metazoa > Chordata > Mammalia > Microbiotheria > Microbiotheriidae > Dromiciops > Dromiciops gliroides. Next base: position 516,446,689 of record NC_057863.1, read on the forward strand.
TCTCTTTTCGTTCTGTTCTCTTTTCATAGTCCTATAATACCACATTAAGTGTCCTTATTTATTGTAGTAATAGAAAAATCTGGGGAGTTGATATCAATACTGGGGTTGATAGTGATTCTCAACTTCCCAGCCTCACTGCCTTGTTGTTTCCTGTACTGAAGCTAAAAAGTGTTGTCTTTTCCTTTCTTCCCTCTCATTTCCTTCATAAATATATTTTGCTACGTCTTTAAGTCTCTCAGGACTCAAACAACTCCAACCTGGACACTGTATTTCAAAATATTTTCATATTTCTGGTAAGAACTGGTGTATAAAATGAGAAAAGATGACATGGGCATCTCGAGCGTCTAATAGGTCTAGTAAAGCATATTGCCTGGCATGCTTACACAACCTGTCATAGAATCTATTAGGTCTCTCATCAGGTCCCTGCACTGTATCTATGAATTTTTGTCAGTTATCAGTGTTTCTAATACAGGATTCCATTGCCTTCAACAATGCTTCTCTTGCTTCCTTCAAAATATCCAAATGCTCAGGGATATTAGGGTCCCAGTTAGGGTCTTCTAAAGGCCTTTCAATCTCAACTTTTCCTGTTGCTTCTAAGGAGTTTGTTGCAGCTATTGTATAAGCTCTTTCCCCTGGGGATAATTTCATTTCCATGAGATCAGTGACATCACTCCAAGTGGGCTGATATCCTCTGAAAATTTCCCTGAACTGGCTGATAACTGCTGTGGGATCCTCATCAAATTTAGGAATTTCTCCTCTCCATAAACTTAAATCTTTACTACAATACCCTTTTAATCATGGGTTGGGACTTCTTGAAGGGGAAGAATTTTTATCTTCTCTGTCTCCTTTACTGGTGAATTTTCTCTTTTTTTCTTTTTTATTTCCTTGGTTAGTGTTTCAGCCAGCGAGACAGGCTTGCATTCAAGCTCAGGCTTGGATTCCCCCTCTTTTTCCCCCTTTTTGGTCAATTCCTTACTTGCTCCATTCCATAGGTTCCAATAAGTTAAATCTTTGGGGGAATCAAAGTGTAGGATCATTTGCAAATTTTTCAGTGCTAAGTAGTCAAAAGATCCATTCTCTAATCATTGGCTTTCCAGTAAGCTAAAATATTTTTTATGCAACATAAAACAAAGTTTGATAAGCCTTGCTTTTTTCGTGCCTGGGCTGAATTGGTAGCTTATGAGAGTCCCATGATACAATTGTTTTTTTCTAAGTGAGACCCCTGTATTATGTGGTATGTTCTGGTATTCATAGTTTTCTTAGTGTTTTTAATTTCTTTGTATCATCAGTCCCCTTTTTGTAACTCAAAAATTTCTTCACTATAACAAAGAAAAGTAACAATAAAAATAAAAATAGAAATAAAACATTTGAATTCATAAAGACCGAGTGTAAACACAAGTTCAATCCTGGCTTAGGTGAACAACCAGGAAAAAAGCTCATGATACTAAAACTTAAGAGGCTAGGATACATTGAAACAGGTAAAGGGAGAGACATGTGGAAATAGGAGGCTAAAATTAGAAAAAGGGTACTTAAGAGGTAAGGTATATACTTTGAGGCTTATTTAAAACTTAAAGGGACAGCACATGAGAAATAGGGGAAACTTTCTTACCCAACCAGAATATCAGAAGATCAGGGTTCAGCTTTCTTCTTTGTGGTCAGCCAAACTGTAAAGCTTAAAAATCTAACTGTGATGTCTAAAAATCTAATGAGTGGTCACCTGAAATTAGAACATATAGCACCAATCTTGGGCATTAAGTATTTATTAAATTATATTAGGGGTTAGTAAAGAAAACACATGTAGAAAGAAGAAAAACAAACCTAGGTCCCTACTTCCAAAGGAAAAGAATTCTAACCCCTTCTCTGGAGCAGAAACCCTCTGAGATCCCACCCAGGCATGGTCCCTACATACACACACACACACACACACACACACACACACACACACACACACACACTCACACACACAGCTTCAAGCTAATTGGCTGGTAGCAGTGATTGACATGATTTATAGGTGTTTCTATTAAGAGATATAACTGTTTTTGGGTGCTAATCACATGCTTTTTCCTCAGGGTGGTGCTCTGATTCTCACACTCATGACCATGACATGGTGAGCAATCTGGACTGCCTAGAAGGAAGGACTTATGTAGGAAGTAATGAGGCATAGTATCAGAGTTTTTAATATCAAGTCAAACTATACATATATAAGGTACTGATGTGATTAGCTTACCATGCAACAGCTGTTAGAGATATTGCTTTCTTCTCTCTTTGTCCACCCTAGGGGGAGTTGTGCTGGAAGGAGCTTGCCTCATGCTGCCAGGTTTGCTATATTCCAACACTTTACTCTTGCTTATCTTGCTTTGATATTTCATGTTGAGTTTGGATCATAGGGGACACAGCTGACCTAGTCAAGGAACAAGATATGATACTTATGGCAGATTCTAAGATTCTAAATTTCTTAGCTATAAGAAATAATAAATATATACTTTAATTTGAGGCCTGACATGTGTCAGAATTTCCAAAGGATATTTAGGACTTTGAATTTAGTTTGCTATATTTTGTCATTCTCTATGTCTTTGGAATGCATGTGATAGAATTCATTGCCATTTCAACTGAGAACGTATTTTAGGCATATCTATATTATCTATATTATCTATATCAATAGATATACATGTGCATATATATGGCTATGCTCATGCATGTATATCTCTATATCTAGATGTATATATCATATGTAAATATACATATATGTATATATCTATATTTATATGTTAGAGAATAAGGGTTAGGAAGGAAGAGAGACAGACGGAGAGCAAGAGGCAGAGGTACGCAGGCAGGAGCTCTTGGCTTTTCTCAAACTCACAATACATCCATAGTACTGATCCAACTGAGTAGTCCATAATGTCATGGCTAAATTCTTACATGAATCCTTCTTTTGCATGCTGTCATCAGCATGTGAGGGGCTAGTAGGTAACTATCTCAATGAGAGATGATGTTAATGCATATAGAGTTTGGTGTAAATATAGTGAAAAAAAAGACATGGAAACATATAATACTCAGAGATAAATTCTCAGGTCTCATTGTACTCTATTCTAAAACTGGTACTACTAGGTACTTAGGAATCCAGGTGATAGAGTTGATACCCCTTTTACACCATGGGGTTATCAAAGTTATAGGGAAACAGTTAATGAATCCTTGGCAAGAGCCAAGCCTTGTAGATTTTTGTATTATCCTCAGTACTTTACTAGGCAAGGTGTTCAATACATCCTAATGTAATGAATGGCTAGACAGATTGACATATAAAATCTGTTGAATATCATACTTTTTTCTCGAGATCAAGTAGTTATGCTAGTACTAGCTTCCGTGTCCTCTTTTCTTACTCCTTTAATTTTTCAGCTGCATAAAATAAATTGAATAAAATTAAACCTATTATAAAACACCATTTTACATAAATTGTGATATGGCATGGGGTGAATGGTATACATTTAGCTCTGGCACAATGGCCATTATCATCATTGTCATGGCTTGAGGCCCATTATAATTGCAGAGAATCATTAATCTTCAAAACAATTACACAAAAGGGACCCAGTTAGTGATCAAACTAAGGATAATCTGAGGTCATGAATCACACAAATAGGCCAGGGTTCAGTAAACACAAAGAGTCAGCAGATCTGGAGAGGGTCTTGGCAGAATTAAATGTGCCAAGGCAAGGGCTTTTCTGATCAAATTCTGCTGGAGTTTGTTTCTGTTTATTCATGACTATCCATGACTACCTGGACTACATGATGGGCCCCAAGTGAGTACATAATTTCCCTTCAAATTATATTGGCAAATATTACCTTAGCATTTTAGAGAATCAAGTTTTTATCTTGAACAACAAAAATGGTTTATTACTATCTAGTTGCCATGAAAGGAAGAGAGGTATATAATTCTTCACTTTGGAGCTAGAAAGAACTGGGCTCAAAGTCTACCTTGAAAGTATACTGGGGGCAGGGGGTGGGTGGAGCCAAGATGGTGGATAGAAGCCAGCAAGTTGCCTGAGTTCTCCTTTGTTTTCCGTTAAAAGAACATTAAATCAAGCCTCTAAATGGATTCTGAAAATGCAGAACCAACAGAAAAGACAGAGGAACAATATTCCAACTTAAGATAATTTAGAAGACTTCAGTTAAGGTCAGTTTCAATCAGGGAAAAGTACAGCACTGTGTTCAGCAAAGCTCAAAATGGAGGGGGTCTAGGCAAGTCAGCAGGAGACTCTTGGCTTCAGCAGAGCAACTGAGGCCCCTTGATGCTGGCTCAGCAAGCTGGTGGCACAGCAGGCCAGTTGTAAGATCTACCAGCACCATCTGAGAGGGCAGGCTGCCAGCTGGAAGGCCACCCACAGGAAAGGCATGACTAGGCCTGCCCATTCCAGCACCAGGAGCAAGTGCAGGGAGCAAGCCCGGGGAGGTGATTAATTCACAAGCCACAGAGGCCTCAGAGTAGAAAGCCAGTGACACAGCCCCTATCTCCCAGCACAAGAAGCTTGAAACAGTGACCCTTGTACCCCAGGAGCAGACCTCAACTTAAAAAGAAATGAAAAGCCATAATATGAGTAAGAAACAGAAAAGAGCTGTTAAGATTGAGAAATTCTGTGTTGACAGGGAAGAGCAAAACGCAAACTCAGATGAGGACAATACTCTCAAGTTGCTGATATGTGAAGCCTCAATAGGGAAGATGAATTGGTCTTAAGAACAAAAAGCCTTCTTGGAAGAGATCAGAAAGGATTTTGAAAATCAATTGAGGGAGGTAGAAGAAAAAATGGAGAGAGGAATGAAAGCTTCAAAGAAAATTATGAAAAAACAATCAACAGCTTAGAAAGGAAGCCCACAGATTGACTGAAGAAAACAATTCCTTAAAAAATTAAATTGGCCAAATGTAAAAAGAGGTGCAAAAGCTTACTGAAGAAAACAATGCCTTAAAAATTCCATTTGGACAGAGGGACGCTAATGACTCCATGAGACACCAGGAATCTGTCAAACAGAATCAAAAGAATGAAAAAGTAGAAGAAAAATGTGAAATTCCTCATTAGAAAGAAAACTGACCTGGAAAATAGATCCAATAGGGATAATTTGAGAATTATTAGACTACCTGAAAGTCATGATCAGAAAAAGAGTCTAGACACCATATTCCAGGAAATTATGAAGGAGAACTGCCATGATATTGTAGAGTCATAGGATAAAATTGTCATTGAAAGAATCCCCCAATCACCGCCTGAAAGAGACCCCAAAAGGAAAGCTCCAAGGAATATTGTAGCCAAATTCCAGATTTATCAGCTGAAGGAGAAAATACTCCAAGCAGCTATAAAGAAACCATTTAAATATCATGGAGCCACAGTCAGGATTGCTCGGGATCTGGCAGCTTCAAAATTAAAGGATCACAAGGATTGGAATATTATATTCTGTAAACTAAGGAGCTTGGATTACAACCAAGAATCGACTACCCAGAAAAACTGATCATTCTCTTTCAGGGGAAAAGATAGACATTAAATGAAATTGTGGATTTTCATGGGTTCCTGATGAAAAGACCATAACTGAATAAAAAATTTAATCTTAACATACAAGCCTCAAGAGAAGTATATAAAGGTAAACAGGGGAAAAAGTTATTCAATAAAGTTAACCTGTTTACATCCCTACACTGGAAAATAATACATATAAATCTTGAAAACTGTATCTCTATTTGGGCAGACAGAAGGAGTATACATGAAGGTAATAAATATAAATTGTCTTTGATGTGATAATATAAAGAAATTTTAGGGGTGAAAAAGGTATATATGGGGAGAAGAGGAAAGGTTTGGTAGAATGGGATTAATTATATCATATGAAGAGGCTCAAAAAACCTATTACAATAGATAGAAGGGAGGAGTGAGCATTATTTCAACCTTACTCTCATCAGATTTGGTTCAAAGAGGGAATAACATGAACATTCTTTTGGATAAAGAAATTTACCTTATTCTTTAGGGAAGTAAAAGGGTAAGGTGGAAAGGGGATGCATTGATAGAAGGGAGGGCATAGGTTGAGGAAAAAGGGTAAATTAAAGGGAGGGGATGATAAAAGGGAGGGCAGATGGAGGAGGCAGGGGGCACAAACAAAATGCTAGTGAGAAGGAGTAGGGTAAAAGAAGGGGGAAAAAAGTACAACAGGGCTAAATAGGATGGAAAGAAATAGCCAATTAGTAATAATAACTATGAATTTGAATGGGATGAATTCTGCCATAAAACAGAAGCAAAGAGCAGAATGGATTAAAAACCAGAATCCTAGAATATGCTGTTTACAAGAAACACATTTGAAGCAGAGACATGCACACATAGAAAAGGTAAAAGGTTGGAGTAGAATATATTATCCTTCAGCTGAAGTATTATTATTATTATTATTATTATTATTATTATTATTATTATTATTATTATTATTATTATTATTATTATTATTAGCTGAGGCAATTGGGGTTGTGACTTCCCTTCCCTTCCTTCCCTTCCCTTCCCTTCCCTTCTAATTAGAATATATAAGGAAGGAAACTACATATTGCTAAAAGGGAGTAAAGATAATGAAGTAATATCAATAATAAACATGTATGTGCCAAGTGGTAGAGCATCCAAATTCTTAGAGAAGGTGAATGAGTTACAAGAGGAAATAGACAGCAAAACTCGAATAGTGGGGGATCTGAATCTTCCCCTCTCAGAATTAGATAAATCTAGCCACAAAATAAATAAGAAAGAAGTTAAAGAGGTGAATAGAATGTTAGATATGATAGATATCTGAAGAAAACTGAATGGGGATAGAAAGGAATATACCTTTTTCTCAGTGGTACATGGAACATATTTAAAAATTGACCAGCTAATAGGGCACAGAATACTCATAGTCAGATGTAGAAAGGCAGAAATAGTAAATGCATCTTTCTCAGATCATGTTGCAATAAAAATTACATGTAATAAAGAGCCATGCAAAGGTAGACTGAAAATTAATTGGAAACTAAATAATCTCATTCTAAAGAATGATTGGGTCAAACAACAAATCATAGAAACAATCAATAACTTCATCCAGGAAAAAGAAAATAATGAGGCAATACCCCAAAACTTATGAGATGAAGCCAAAGCAGTGATTACAGGAAATTTTTTATCTCTAAATGCTTCCATGTGTGAGGTTTAAAATTTAAATGTGTGGTTGCCTTAAATTAGAAGTTTTAGCACCAGTCTTTGGGCATTAAGCATTTATTAAAGCAAACCAGTTATTCACATGGAGTTCAGAAAGTTAGGAAAAGGCTATCTAGCCTAGAGTTCCAGCCTGGTCAGGTTCTTCCTCAAGTCCTCCACCATGAGCATGCTCCAACCATGAACTGCCCAGCAAACTGAATATGGTGGCTTTTTATAGGTGCAGAGCATAGGAGATCCTCACACACTGCTTCAAGCTGATTGGTTAGCATGATCCAAATCCAGTGGTTCACTGGACTTAAAGGTGGTCTCAAGTTTATTTCAAAGTCCTTAGCTTCTGAGAACAATACCTCCTTAAGGGCCAGCCAGGTATGTTTACAATCTAATTAATTTTAAGTAGGCTAATCAGCGAAGTCAATCACTCTCACTTAATTCAATCATTTTAGATTAATCTCCAGGTGGGGCCTTTGAGTATCTGCCAAATCCCATTATTTTCTCACACATCAATAAAAAAGAGAAAGAGGAGATAAATGAATTGGCCACCCAACTAATGAAGCTAGAAAAATAACAAAGTAAAAATCCTCAAGTAAATACTAAATTAGAAATTCTGTAGATCTGCAAGGGACAAACAATATGGGGAGAGTTAATTGGGCATTTTTTTTTGTTAATTGGGCATTTTGCTGTAATATTGGGGTAAAAAAGGAGATTAACAACCTCTTTTCAAAATAAACAAAACAGGTTTTTATTAATGGAAACAAATTTAAAACACAAGTGAGGTTAATAGAGATAGGAACAGTGAGAAAAAGGAATAGGGGAAGAACCCAACTAGCTCCAAGGAGCTAGCCTCGCCACAACAACACAAACTCACCACCACCCAGAATCCACAGTTCCAAAGAGAACCAGCTGCACAGCATTCCTGGACCAGTCTGAAGGTCTGAAAGTCTGAAGCTCCACCAGCCTCTCACTCCCTCTTTGTGTCTGCAAGAATGAGCTCACACCTCCCCTGCTTTCTCCTAAAAACTCCAGACAGCCAATAAAACAGGACCAACCACACACACACACACACACACACACACACACACACAAGCTAATTGGCTGGAAATTTTGATTGACAAAACTAACAGGCCTCTCTAAATCTTCAAGCCAACCAGCTTCCAGATGCTAAAGTCACCTGACTTGTCCTCATTATAATTTGACCAGGCCCATGTAGGCAAGCAGGTGTCCTGCTTGAGGTTAGTGCTCATGGGTGTCCACTGGGGTTTCGAATTTTAGCCAAAGATGGGGTCATAGGAACCCCAAATCACAATTAATAACTTACAGATCAAAGAACAAATTATTAAAATTGAAAGCAAGAAAACTATAAAATTAATTAACAAAACCTTAATTAATTAGCTGGTTTTATTAAAAAACAAACAATAAAATAGATAAATCTTTGGTTAATTTGATTAAAAAATGAAAGAAAACCAAGTTACCCATATCAATAATAAGAGGGATCAATTCACCACCAATAAGTGGAAATTAAAGAAATAATTACCAGCTATTTTGTCCAACTGTATGCCAATAAATTTGACAATCTAATTGAAATGGATATTTACAAAAATACAAATTGCCCAGGTTAACTATAGAGGAAATAACATCCTTAAATAAGCCCATATTAGAAAAAGAAATTGAGCAAGCCATCAATGAACTCCCTAAGAAAACATCTCCAGGGCCAGATTGGTGTACAAGTGAATTCTAACAAGCTTTTAATGAACAATTAATTACAATACAATACAAATTATTTTGAAAAACAAGTGAAGAATGAGTTCTACTAATTTCCTTTATGACACAAATATGGTGTTGATACCAAAACCAGGTAGAGCCAAAACAGAGAAAGAAAATTGTAGACCAAATTCCCTAATGGATATTGATGCAAAAATCTTAAATAAGATATTATCAAGGAAATTATAGCAAGTGATCACCAGAATAATACATTATGGCCAGGTGGGATTTATACCAGAAATGCACAGCTGGTTCAACATTGGCTAAAATATCAACATAATCAACCACATCAACAAGAAAACTAACCAAAATTATATGATTATCTCAGTAGATACAGAGAAAGCTTTTGACAAAATACAGCACCCATTCAAAATAAAAACACTAGAGAGCTTAGGAATAGGTAGAGCTTTCCTTAAAATAATAAGCAGTATCTCCCTAAAACCATTTTGAAACATTTTATGTAACAGGGTTAAGTTAAGGGAATTCCCTATAAGTTCAGGGGTGAAACAGGGATGTCCATTATCACCTCTATTATTTTATATTGTCCTAGAAAATTTAACTATAGCAATAAGAGAAGAAAACAATAATTAAAGATTTAGAATAGGTAAGGGGGAACAAAACTATCACCCTGCAGATTGTAACGATTGGAATGACGCCACCTGCTGGAGACTTACTGTAGAAGAGTTCCACCCATGAAACGAAGGTCTTTGAGGGCAAGACCAGGAGTCTTTTCTTTGGTGTCAGGAAGTGACGCGGACTAGTGGGAGGAGGAAGGAAGAGACTGGCGCTCGCGCTCGCGCTCTTTCCTTTGGACTCTGCTGGAGAGTGGAGCTAGAAATGTACTCTCCCTTTAATAGATAGGAATCTAGGCCTTTCTCTCTCTCTTTACCAAATTCTTGTTCTCCTAAATAAATGTTTAAAAGTCTAACTCTTGCTAAAGGTTATAATTTATTGGCGACCACTCATTGGATATTTTAGACAGTTTAGCTAGAATTTTAGCCCTTCACAAGATGATATGATGATATACTTACAGAATCCTAGAGAATAAACTAAAAACCTACTTGGAATAATTAACAACTTTAGCAAAGTTCCAGGATATAAAATAAGTCCACATAAATCATCAGCATTTCTATACATGACCAACAAAGTTCAGAAGCAAGAGATAGAAAGAGAAATTCCACTTGAAGTAGCACTAGATTATCTAAAATACTTGGGAGTCTACTTGCCAAGACAAACCCAGGAACTATATGAACACAATTACAAAACACTTTTCACACAAATCAAATCAAATCAAATCTAAAAAATTGGAAAAATATCAATTGCAAATGGATAGGCAGAGCTAATATAATAAAAATGACAATTCTACCTACATTAATTTACCTATTCATTGCCATACCAATCAGACTACCTAAAATTATTTTATAGAACTAGAAATAATAATAACAAAATCATCTGGAAGAATAAAAGGTCAAGAATAGCAAGAGAACTAATGAAAAAATTCCACAGGAAGTTGGGCTAGCTGTACCAGATCTGAAGTTATTATTATTATTATTATTTGCTGAGGCAATTGGGGTTGTGACTTGCCCAGGGTCACACAGCTAGTATCAACTATCTGAGGCTGAATTTGAACTCAGGTCCTCCTGAATCCAGGACCAGTGCTTTATCCTATGAGACTTTACTATAAAGCAGCAGTCATCAAAGCTATTTGGTATTGGTTAAGAAATAGAATGGTGGATCAGTGAAATAGGTTAGGCACAGGAGACACAGTAATAAATGACTTTAGTAATGTACTGTTGGATAAACCCAAAGACTCTAGCTTCTGGCATAGGAACTCAATATTCCACAAAAACTGCTGGGAATACTGAATGATAGTATTGCAGAAACTAGGCATAGACCAATATCTTATACCTTATACTAAAATAAGGTTAAAATGAGAACATGATTTAGACATAAAAGGGGATACCATAGGTAAATTAGGAGAGGAAGGAATAGATTACCTCTCAGATTTATGGAAAGGAGAACAGTTTATGAGCAAACAAGATGGAGAGAATATTATGAACTACAAATTGCATGATTCTGATTACATTAAATTAAAAAGTGTTTTTTACAAACAAAAGCAATGCATTCAAAATTAGAAGGGAGGCAGAAAGCTGGAACACAATTTTTATACACAGTATTTCTGATAAAAGTCTCAAATGTAAAATATACTGGAAACTAAATCAAATTTATAAGAATGCAAGTCATTCCCCAATTGAGAAATGTTCTAAGGATATGAACCGGCAGGTTTCTGATGAAGAAATCAAAGCTATCCATTGCCATATGAAAAATGCTCCAAATCACTATTGATTAGAGAAATGCAAACTCTGAGGTACCAACTCACACCTATCATAGTGGTTATAAAAGGAAAATACTAAATGTTGGAGAAGCTATGGAAAAATTCAAACACTAATGCATTGTTGGTGGAGCTGTGAATTAATCCAACCATTCTGTAGAGTAATTTGGAACTATGCCCAAAGGGCTATAAAACTCAGCACACCCTTTGACCCAGCAATAGCACTATTATGTCCTTTTCCCAAAGAGAGCATAAAAAATGGAAAAGGACCCACATGTACAAAAATATTTATAGCTGCTCTTTTTGTGTTGGCAAGGGGTTGGATACTTAGGGGAATGCCCATCAGGTGAACAATGGCTGAACAAGTTGTGTTATAAGAATGTAATGTAATACTATTGTACTGTAAGAAACAATGAGAAGGAGGATTTCAGAGAAACCTGGAAGGACTTACATGAACTGATGATGAATGAGATGAGTAGAACCAGGAGAACATTATACACATTATCAACAACATTGTGTTTTGATCAACTGTGATAGACTTGACTCTTCTCAACAATACAATGGTCCAACATAGTTCCAAAGGACTCATGATGGAAAAGGCCCTCCAAATCTAGAAAAAAAGAACTATGGAATCTGGATGCAGATTGAATCATACTATTTCTACTTTTTTCTCTTTTTTGAGGTTTTTCCCTCTTTTCCTGATTCTTCTTTCACAGCATGACTAATGCAGAAGTATGTTTAATGTGATTATACATATATATAAACTATATCAAATTTCTTGCTGTCTTGGGGAGGGAAAGGAGGGAGGGAGAAAAATTTGGAACTAGAAATCTTATAAAAGCAAAGTTAAAAACTATCTCTACATGTATCTAGATAATAATAACATACATTTATGACAAATTGAAAAGAAATAAATTAATTAAAAGGAAATATGCTAGTTATTTGACATTGAGAAAGTCATTTAATGTTCCCAACTTAGTTTTCTTATCTAGAAAATAAAGTTAATAACACCTACAGTTCAGTTTATATTTTTGATTTATATTATGAATATTTTATACAAATAGGTCTTTTTCTTCTTTTTTGTGATGTCTTTGGGTTATAAATCTAGCAGATTTATTGCTGAATCAAAGGTTATGCACAATTTTATAGCCCTTTGGCCATAGTTCCAAATTGCTCTGTAGAATGGTTGAATCAGTTTACCACTCTACCAGTAGTGGATTAGCATTCCATTTTTTCCACATCCCATCCAGCAACCAATATTTTTCTTTTTTGTTACATTTGACACTCTGATAGATGTGAGGTGATTCCTCAGAGTTGTTTTAATTTGCATTTCTCTGATCAGTAGTGATTTACAGAAATTTCCATATAATTATAATAGCTTTGATTTCTTTGTCTGAAAATTTCTTATTCCTTTTCTTGACCACGTATTAATTATGGAATAACTTGTATTTTTTTTTACAAATTTCGTTCAGTTCACTATATATTTGAGAAATGAGACCTTTATCAAAGATATTTCTTTCAAAATTTCTTTCACAGTTTTCTACTTGCCTCATAATGTTGCTTGCATTGGTTTTGTTTGTGCAAAAGCTTTTGTAAAGTTTATATAATCAAAATTACATGATGTTCTTTCTTTCTTTCTTTTTCTTTTCTTCCTTTTTTATTTTTTTGGACATGGAGATGAGGGTTAAGTGACTTGCCTAGGGTCACACAGCTAGTAAGTGTCAAGGGTCTGTCAAGGTTTTAACTCATGTCCTCCTGAATCCAGGGCCAATGTTTTATCCACTGTGCCACCTAGCTGCCCCCTGTAATGGGTATGTTTCTTAATTATGCATCTTGGGCCTAATTCTCTCCACAGTCTACTTCTCAACTTCCAGCAATAATTTTTCCCTAAGTCCATATTAAGTTTTGTCTGCTTCCAGAATTTTGTTTCTTTAAGCCATTTCCTATCCTGAATGCTTTTCAATTCTATATTTGTGTCCCCATGCAGATTGAATGTCTTTGCTCTCTACTGCATATATCTCCACTATGCATCAAATTATCTTGATTTATCTCAGGACTAAGAGTTTCATTTTTAGGGATCAATTTTAGGACATGATAAATCTTTACCTAGCCAATGTACTACTTACTTCCAATTCAATCATTTTTTCCCCATTAAATCAACTACTGTTTATTACTTTGATTTAGAAATAACAATGCATATGTAGGATTTGCATTTTGCTAGCATATTACCTTTACTATGTAGCCTATATTTTCTGTTTTTACATCAGCTAATTGGGTTGAAAAGAATTAGACTCTTTCTAACTTACTGGTACACTGCCCAATGAAATAGTGTCATAGTCCTTAAGCTGAGTGTCTTCTGAAGCCTACTTCCCCATTTTAAAGTTGAGGTAACTAAAGTGTAAGGATATTAATAAGCATTAAAATCAGGACTTGAACTCAGGTACTCTGACTGAATTTGGTGAAATTCGCATTATATTACAATGACATAATGTGTATAAAGCTCCTTGTAATTTTTAAAGCAAACTGTTATCATTACAAATAGCTGAAGAAATAAGGTATAGAAAAGGGAAAGGAAAAAAGGGAAATATACTCAACAGAATGCAAAATTCCAGAGAATAGCAAGGCAAGATAAAAAAGTAAATGAGCAATATAAAGAAGTAAAAGGAAGAAATCAAATGGAACAGACAAGTTATTGCTTCAAGAGATTAGAACTATCAAGGGAGTCTTTCAAATAGTAATGGGCAAGATGAAAGCCAAAAGACTATAGGGATTTATTTTGGTGGTGCAATAAGGGTTAAATGACTTGCTCCATGTGGTCATGAAAAGTTAGCCATGACTGAATGAAAAAGCAACATTATTAATAATAAGAAGAAGCATAAGATTCCATTAAAGAAATTCTTTCAGACTACTCAGTGGAAAGACAAATACTGAAGCTGATGAGCACCCCTGAAAAAGGATTCAGCAAGCCCTCACACCAGAGATGCCTCTGAATACCCCATAAACCTTTGGTGTCCACCTTGTAAGGGATTTTTTTTAAAGATCCCCCAGGTTCGTTAAGCCCCATACTGGGGCCTCCAATCTGTAAGGGCCAAATTTAATGTGGGATCTCTTCCATACTGCCCCCTCCCCAATCATTTCTCCCAGACTGATAAGAAACAAGATAAAAAAGCCTCTTTTCAGATAAAAAAATAACAGAGTTTATTGATGTGGACCAATTTAGAAATAGGGACAAAGACAAACAGGAAATCTGACCTGTGAACTTGCCCACTGGGCTCAGTTTTCTCCCGTTTAGCCTCTTCTATCCCCTGTGTGTTCGTGTTTGGCTTTCTCACCTGCTGCCATAAACTCTCCTTTCTCTCTCTCTTCTTATCTCCTCCAGTCTCCTCATCTCTACTCTTCCCATCTCCTCTTGTCTCCTCCCCCCTTTCCTCTACCTCCCCCCAGAATTAAAAAAAAAAAAAACCTCTCACAGGAAACCCAGGACAACCACTCACCCACCCCAAGCCAATTCCCTGGTACCTCTAGGGGCTGTGCCCAAGGTCAGCCAGGGCATGGGGTTTCTTTGCCAACCCCAGGTTGATGGAGCAAGCCAGTGCTAGGGTTTTATGTGCATATCCCCACTGGGTGGAGGGAGTTCTGCGGGGCGTGCCTGAAGCTTGCATGCCCCAGGGTGGAGGGAACTGTGCAGGTGTGCACCCAAGGCTTTCTAATTTTAGCCAAATACGGGGCCCCCCAAAGCACAATAAATTCTTACAAACTGTAACCATTTATTAATTTATTAGGCACCTTGTATATACAGGGTAGTTTTGTATGAGATACAAAATTTTGTTTACACAATCACTGCCCTTTGATATTTATAAACTAATGGAGATAATAAACCTAGAAATAAATATTGTATCAAATGTATTTAATAAGTGAATACATGGTGTTTATGTAGAGTAGTATGTGGGATTTTTTTAAAATGTCATTATTAACTGAGAGGGTTGCATTTGAATTGGTCTTTAATATGTGTCAAAATGTCATAGGGGCCATGAAGGATGAGGTGAGCTGCATTTAAGGTATGGGAAACAACTTGAATCAAAAGCACAGAGGAAGGAAATTGAAGCATATCTTGGGGTTCAGTCAACAATCCATTGAACATGGAGCATGATAAAAAAGTTCATAACGTAAACATAGAGTGGTACCAAACTGGGTAGTTCTCTTGAGAAGAGTCAAGAAAGGGTGAACATGACTTTATAAGCCATAGATAATCTTAGCAGGATTTTGAATATAGAGCAAAGATACAAATTTGTACCTAAAGGAGATGTCTTGATATTGATCCCTGTGTTTACTCTCTCCTATGTTTAATCATAATAGTTAAGCATTTTTAAAAAGTTTCTTGTGCTTAACATGAAACTTTTACAGGCAGATAACAAAGAATAAGTTAATGAATTTAAAAGTTAATACATAATGCCTTTCTAGAAAACACTGTTTTCTTATTATAGGATGCTTCTCATGCAGTTTCTATGATAAATGAAACACATTAAAATGCTAAACATTAAAACAATAATTAATTGATTCATTAAATCATCTATTTTTTTTGTTATTTTTCCCCCTTCTGGGCAATGAGTGTCAAGTGACTTGCCCAGGATCACACAGCTAGTGTCAAGTGTCTGAGGCTAGATTTGAACTCAGGTCCCCCTGAATCCAGGGCCGGTGTTTTATTTACTGTGCCACCTAGCTGCCCCCCCCATCTATTTATTTTGAAGACCACTCATTTGAAAAAAATATGTATATATGTGTGTGTGAATTTGGATACTTTGTTACCATATAGAGACAATAGAGAAATGGGATAGTCAACATTATGTTGCAATAACAGTGGCAAAAAATCCAACAAAAATTATACATATATTAGATATGCACAATCAATAAAAAATGACTAGCCTTACAAAATGACTGAGTCAAATTAGAAATAAGGAAGACCTTCTGGCTGCAAGATTTTTTCCTGAAAATGTTTATGGAGAGTAATTGAATAATCTTCTCTGAAGCCCTCTAATATGTTTTCTGTCTTTACTACTGCAAGGAAGGAGGAGAAAAAAAATGTATCATCCAAGTATTCTTCTTTATAGAATGGGAAAAAGCTATAGATTTGAAGTTAGGAGACTGCGGTTAAAGTCAAATCCAAGTATAGAAGTCAAAACAAATAACAAAACTTGTATTTGATGTCAAAGGCCTTGGGTTCAAATGCCAAATTTTTTACTTAATAATTATATGACTTCAGCAATTCCTTTAGTTTTTCTTTGTACTTTATTTTTACAAAAATGTCATTGAAATTGATGATTGTTAAAGTCTCTTCCATCTCTTAATCCTAAGAATTAATGACTATTTTTTTATTATTTGTAAGTCATAACTTCTCTGGGACTCCCCTTTTTTCCCTCCCTCAGGGAAGGGGATAGGATTGGACTTGACAATTCACGTGCCCTTGTAGATCTAATAGCCTATCAAATTATCCTTAAAATTTAAAAAATGGATTGTGATATTAATTGGTCAACTTTAAATCTTATGGATTTAAGTTTGATTTCATTTAATTAGAATCAGTCGGATCTCCAAAATTTATAGGAAGTCAGTGCAAATTATTAAGATACAGACATCTTTGTTAGGATTAACTCTGAAAGTTTGTTCTTGGATATTTCTATTTTGTGAATCCCTAGAAAAATTTCTAATTCAATTCACACCATAAGAAATATATCACCCTATTTATGACAGAATTAATTCTCTCATGTTCAACTTATGAAAAAAATTGAAAAATGGATCTTATATTGAAAGTGCTTGACACAACATTAATTATAGCTCCCCTAATAACATGGCAGTAATTTATTTACATGGTAGGTTTCAATTACTTTTGTTGCTATTATTATCATTTTTATTTTTATGGCTAGTCTTGTTTTTTTTTTAACAAGTTTGCTATTCACAAATTCATATTGCAATCTTTACAGTTGGCTGAGGTCTTCTTACAAATTAATTACACTTGTTCAAGGAAATTGCTTAGGCCTTGGAAACCAACAGAATTTATTATCATTACAAGAGACAAAATCTCTCTCTAACATGTTTAGAGAAAGGGGAATGGCAGTCAATGAAAATATTACTGCTAATCTGAAATAAAAATGCCCACATTTCACAGAGGTAGGGTTTTTAAATATATATTTTATTACTTTATATTTTGATATCTACTCAATATGGCCAAGTGAATAGAGAAAAGGCCTTGGAGTCAGAAAAAAACCTACTTTAATTTCTGCCTCTTACACAATTTAGTTTTGTTGCTCTGAACAAATCACTTACCTTTTCAGAATCCTACCTCAAATCTCTATTACCATAATTTTCAGAAAGTTGCAGATCTGCCTTGATGCAAGGAGTTTCCTTATTGGGAGGTCTCCTAGACAACTGAAATCCCAAATCTAGATAAAAAAAAATGTGATGGAAAAAATGTTGAGTAGAGAGTCCATGGATATTGTTGACTGTAGTACCTTAAGTGTGTGTCTATGTCATGTCATTTAAACTATTTTAGCCAATTCCCTTATTTATTAAAATTTATTAAATGATTTCCTAAGGCAGCAAGTTTTTGAGGTCCGCTTTCCCCTCCAAATCTCTTCTTCCTCCCCTCTTTTCTATGTTTTTCTTTCTCCATCCATTATGGAATATTTGGTAGGATGCAGGGAACAGGTATTGGCTGTACTCAATTTCACAGCCAGAAACTAAGAACTAAAAGAGTATTTATAGATACACTAAAAACTGTGGCTCTTGGAAATTCTTGTTTTAGACTGGGGGCCATTCTGTATTTTCCCCATGTATGATATATTTCCTTTGCTAAATAATTTATTAGTGAGTGGTCAGACCACAAATAATGAGCCTACAAATGTCATCCAGTTCTCTCTCCAAATACCTTCCAACAAGTTAAAATCTGTTGCGTACACTTCACTGATACAGATGTTAAAAACCCAGGATCATCTCCAAGCCACATTGATTCATCTTTTTATCAATGTTATATTCCAACTTAATAGTTTTTTTTCTTTTTCCAGTTACATATAAAGATAGTTTTCAACGTTCATTTTTATAAGATTTTGAGATTCAGATTTTTTTCTCCCTCCAGCTTTTCCCACTCACCTCCCTAAGACATCAAACAATCTGATATAGGTTATATATGTACAATCATATTAAACAAATTTGCACATTAGTCATGTTGTGAAAGAAGAATTAGACCACAAGGAAAAAACCACAAGAAAGAGAAAAAAGTTAAAAGAATAGTAAAAGAATATTAAAATAATAATAGGGAGTCTGCACTTGGACTCTATAGTTCTTTCTCTAAAGGTGGATAGCATTTTCCATCATGAGTCTTTTGCTATTATTTTTGTTCATTGTATTGCAGAGAAGAGTTAAGTCTATCACAATTGATTATTGTACAATATTCTCCTGGTTCTACTCACATCACTCATCATCAGTTCATGTAAATCTTTCCAGATTTTTCTGAAATCCATTTATTATAGCACAATAGTATTCCATTATATTCATATACCACAGCTTGTTCAGCTATTCCCTAATTGATAGGCTTCCCCTCAAATTTTAATTATTTGCCACCACAAAAAAGCCGCTATATTTTTGTACATGTTTCTTTATCAATATTATTGCTCATTATTAGGAAATCACCATTTATTACCTTTGTTGAGCAGTCTGTTGTTATCTTCCACTGATAAGTTTCTCTCTCTTTTTCTAATCACCCAACTATTCTCTATTTCACTGCAATTCATGATTTTCCATAGAAGTATATATTATGTCAGAATAAATTATACTCCAGTTCCTTTCTTACAAGCCTACTGGTAGTAGTGATGGTATCGCTTCTGCTACTTTTGGTGCTTTAATGGGTTGTATCCTTCCAATATATTATTTTAATCATAACCTCTATTTGAGTAAATATTGAAAGCACAACCCTTCCGCAGTGAAATCTGGTTCAAATAACATTGGTAAAATGACATGTTGAGAACAAATGGCTTGTAAAATCCCTTCCAATTCTAGATTCTATGAAGGCAATGCAGTACAATGAAAATGATACTGGATTTGGAAAAGAAATCTGGAATTAAAATATTGGCTCTGTCATACATTAATTTGTTGTTGTTGTTCAGTTGTTTCAGTCATGTCCATCCATTAATAAATTCATTTGGGTTTTTCTTGGCAAATAAACTGTAATGGTTTGTTATTTTCTTCTCCAGTTCATTTTACAGATGAGGAAACTGAGGCAGAGGGTTAAGTGACTTCTTCAAGGTTACACAGATAGTAAGTGTCTGAGGCTGGATTTTAACTCAGCTCTTACTTGTTGGGGAAGGTGGCCGGAGATGAGAGAGAGAAGCGGACACAGTGGCAGCTTAATAGTACTGAGCACTGAGCCATTTATTGTTGAAACAAGCTAGCTTAAATAATAATAAAAAAAAAAACACAAGCCATGAATACACTTTCTCACAGGAAAGAACCTTTGTTCCCAACAGACAACTTCAGTACCTCCTTGTATTTTTGCATGAGAATTTCGAGTGAGCCAAGACAAAACAACTTAGTCCTTGGGCCTTATCACTTTTTCAGCAACTGCTAAGGCTGCCTGTACTTTGACCTCTATGAGGCCCCTAGAGGGGGGAGGAATACTGCCTCATGCTGTCTCTGAAGCAGCAGAGGGGTTCTCTATACTTACTGATTCCAGGCCTGGCAGAGTATCCATTGCATTACCTAGCTGCCCATATTAATTTGTGAAAATAAGTAAATCGCATTCTTTTTTGGGGCCTCAATTTCTCCATCTGTGAATTGAAGGTATTAGTCTACTTGACCTCTGATGTACCTTTTGGTGATGATTATGTGATTCTATATTATATGCTGAAATGCTAATTTATGGCATATTACAAGGGTCAACAGAAGTTTCAGGAAACAAGGTCAGACCTCAATGTAAACAAACATTTCCTCACAATTAGATTTATCCAAACATGGAATGAGATCCCCAGCAGCAAGAGCATGACCATATCTTTATTTCTTCTTTATTTTATTACTTTTTTTGTGGGGCAATGAGGGTTAAGTGACTTGCCAAGGGTCACACCCCTAGTAAGTGTCAAGTGTCTGAGGCTGGTTTTGAACTCAGGACTTCCTGAATCTAGGACCAGTGCTTTATCCATTGCACCACCTAGCTACCCCCTGAGAATGGCCATTTCTTATGGATGTTATGCAGTATATCCTAAGATAGTTTCAAAATGTACTGGACTTAAATTCCTTTTAATTTTGTCATTTTGTGATTATCAAAAAGGAATTAAATAGTCCCTGTTGGGAGGGCTTCAGTATAAGAGCAAAACTTAACTCAAAGTAATAAATAGTGGGGTTTTAGAAACAAACATGGCAAGTAGTTAGGGAACACAATTTGAAGGAAGGCGAGACTTTTTTCCATCTCTTCTAATCATATCATATAGGTAGGGCAGGATCAGCTTAGAGATCTCCCACAAATACTGATTTCTATGGAAACTCAAGCGAAAGGAAATTGACGAGTTGCAAAATGCATTACTATTTATACATGAGATTTTATTGTGGCACATTCCATTGCTTTCCTCTTCCTCTGGGCCAAGAAATGTGCTGGAGATGACTTTTTGAATTTATTGTTTCATTTTCAATGTATTTACATCTCTGAAATCAGCAAACATTACAAATTGAAGCTTAGTTGTTTTGTTTATTATCCAGATATTTTTTAACTAATGGAGAAAATGTTAGTGAAAAATATTAAGATTAAGTGTGTGTCATATGTATTTTGCCACCCACCCACCTCAGGCCAGGAATCAGTTGTTAAACAATTACAAGCACACCCATATTTGGGACCCCATATTAGAGTTAAAATCATAAGAGGTTCAATGGTTTTTATTTTCTTCTTGTTCCCTATGGCACTGAACCTACAATAAGATGGAAAAAATAATATAACCCCATCTTTTCTACTAACTGTGAGACTTTGGTCAATAATTTCCCTTTTCTGGGTCTCAGGTTGCTTATGTGCCAAATGAGAAAGCTATCCTACATAAGTCATGACTACATGCATGACTCACCATGACTTTTACTTTTATGATTCTGAATGTGAAGCAGATCTGGAATTGCTATTGACCCTTTCTCTCTCCCCCACCCACTTCTTTTTCAAAACTTTGCATGGTACATTAGTAAGCCACATTAATGGAGTACAGTGCAATCTATTTTCTTTTTCCAACTGCTGTTTAGTTTAATGCCTGAAACTCAGGGAAAGTGTACCAATGCTTATTTTGAAGGCAAACAATTCTATTCAATATATATTTAGAAAGTTCATAATCTGTAGAAAGCACTATTTTAAGAGCTATGACAAATTGGTAAAATATTATCTGTCCTCAAAGATCTTGTAGCCCAGTAGAGGAATATAATGCATTCTCATATAAGTATAATATCAAATAATGCATGATGAGTAAGCAAAAAATATGCAGGAGATAAGGAGGGGGATCATTAATGACTACAGGGTCACAAAAAAAGTCTCACATTGATTTATATACTTCTAGTTTTTATCTATATGGACTTCTTCAGTTAAAACCAGTCAGTATTAAATATTTGCTTAAAATGATCCCCATCCATTAACTAAGTATTGTATATGATATAGAAATAAAACACTTGATCTTTACCATTGAAAAATCCAGAACTTTCAGACAGATTTTGCCCATTACTTAGCTTTGAATAAGCTAGCTTTAGCCTAATAAATCCATTTTAAACTGAGTTTTGATCAGTTAATATTCCAGTGAAAATTATTTTTATAAGATCTTCCAAATATCTTGCTAATTTATATACCAGGGAAACAGAGAAATAAACATTTGTCAATTCATGGGAAATAGGCTGCTTACTATAAGAATTACCTAGGCCAAAACAGTGAAGCTATTTTTTATTTTACTGTGTATGATATAAAATATTATCCCAGTTTTAGTTATTTCATCCTAATTTTCCGCCTATCTATCTATCTATCTATCTATCTATCTATCTATCTATCTATCTATCTATCTATCTATCTATCTATCTGTCTGTCTATCTGTCTAATCTATGAAAAATAGGGCCTAGATAAAGGATTCTAGTAGCTAGAAATATGTGTAGTACTACTAGATTCATAGGAACAACTGTCCTTTAACTCCCCCCACCACCCAATGTTTATCCCGTTATCCTTCATCTTAATGCATCTGTCTATTTTACTTATACTAATAACCCTTTGGAAAGGTATTTTAGTATTTGTTACATCATACAATTTTAGCTTTGAAAATGAGGATAATGATGTTAAAGATAAAGACAATTATTCATAGGTTGACAGAATCTTAGTGTACTTTACTTAGTCTTATTCATTCATACCTGAGTAGTAAACCCTCTGCAATACCTTCACTGACTGGAAACTTTCTAGCTTGATATGAATTTAATAACCTGCTCTCTGCTAGCCTAGTATTCAAGAACTAAAGATTGACCTTCAAGACACAATGAAGCACCAGAGCAGGTCTTTTATAGAGAATTGTCACTATCAGCTATAAATACCTTAGCTTAAATTAGATTATTAAATCAATCAGCCAATTATCACAAAAACTAGGGAATGGGACCAAAGTCTGCTTTAAGCATTCTATTATTGTATATAGAGATTATGGGAATCATAAATGCTGACTCATCTGTGATAAAAGAGATCTGAGAAGGTATTCATAACAATCCTCCTATTTGAATGACTATGTCATAGTATTCTTTGTTTATACTAAGACCTAAGTTATGCCCACTCACTCCTAACATGTGGCAATAGCGCAGGTAGGAGCTGTCTGGTGTGGTGCAGACTAGAACCTGTTCCATACAAATCCAGCACAAATTAGTTAGCCAGTATTCAAAATTAGGTCATCCTTTCTATTCCTGGAAAGGGAAATGACTCTAGAGATTTAAAATCCTACTTTTTTTCTGCACAATTTTCTGTGTCCATAACCAATGAACCACACTTAGCTATCAAAAGGTTTTTCTTTCTGTCCTCACAATATCACATAGTGGATAAAGTGCCACATTTGATATCAGGTAGACTTATATTCAAATCCTACTCCCTGACACATTAGCTAGGTGAACTTGGCAAGTCACAAACTTTCTAGTGTTCAATTTCCTCATCTATAAAATGCTGGACTTATTGTCCTTTAAAATCCCTTCCAGTTCCAAGTCCATGATGTTATGATAATAGTAGAAATATAAAAGGAAGTGACTTAAGATTTAAAATATGAGACATTTTTTTTCTTGACAATTTCTTGTATATATAACCAATGAACCACACTTGACCATGAAAAGTTTTTTTTTCTTTCTACCCTCACAATGCAGCATAATTGATAGGGTAGATAGATAGATAAATAACTAGATTATAGATGGATGAATGGATGGATAGATAGATAGATATGATCACACTGATATGTCTATCTTTCTATCTGTATCTAGATAGCTATATGTGCACATAGAAAATGTGTCAAAAGCTGGGGGGACCAAGGAAGGTCTCTTGTAAATGTGACACCTTAATTCGAGTCCTGACAGAAGCAAAGAGGAGGATGTATAGGGGGCCAGAATATTACAGAAAGGGACTGTTTTATACAGCCTGGTACATAGTATGTCTTTTTTCCAATATTTGATGAAATAAAGAATGTTGATTGGATATTCTGATGAAGTCAATTTTATATTTTAAAAAGGGGATTAAGGAATGCCTTAGGGTAAACTAAGGTTTAACATCTGTCATCTCTGGCCTTCCAAAAAATGAATAGGAACCAATTCCTATAGGTCAATGGGGAGCATTATAAATCTTCTTCTTAGATCATAGTATGATACCAGTTCAGTAAGACAGAAGTATGTGGGATCATGGCAGAAAGTAAAACTTAAGCAAGCAAGCAAATAAAAAATGAAGAACAATTAGAGCCAAAACAGTCTGAGAAGATCAGAGATTTCCTTGGAATTGGGATATGGGATTGGGGGTTGGGGTGAGAAAGGTTAGGTTATTGCTAGGTCAAAAATAGGTCCATTTAAGATAGATGGACTATAGTTCTTCAGGCTTCTAGCAGAAAGGTCTTGAATTCCTAAGTGTCTTAGGACGAAGCTGAGGGAAAATTTAGTTAAGTTGTTCAAGTGAATTCAGTTTGTCTAAAAGTTGCACTTTTAAAGTGGCTTCCTATTTTTGGGTAGATAGCGTTAATTTTTATAGCTCCCTTATTTGACACTACTTGACTCTTCCATTTAGACCTGGCAGGGGTAAGAATTTGGAAATAATTCAGTTGGCTCTAATAGCTCTGGGTAAAATTGAAATGATACTTGCTAATAAGTACTGGAATTCAAAATCTGTCTCTGCTAGTTACAATCTGTGTGATAAGGCAAGTCAATTAATCCTTGAGCCTCAGTTTTCCTCATCTTCAAAAGGAGGGGGTCAGACTAGGAAATAACTAATATCACTTTTAACCCTAAATCATTTATGCTGTGACCTTGAAGTCTATATTGGTCAGGTGTCTTTTCAAGGCTGAGAGATGAATAAAGAAAATGGAAGAGAGAAGATTAGAAAAGAATATAAGGCTTATGACAGCAAAAGCTACCTGAGATGAGCCTAACCATTGAAAATCAATTTATTTTTTTAAATGAGAAATATTATATAATTAAAATTAATACTTTGTTGGATGATGGGGGCTGGGGATGGGAATTAAGAGTTGATAGCTATTCTCTGAACTATTCTAAAAGGAGACGAAACTCAGCAAAATAGTACCATGATGTTAATACTATCATTCTTATTTCCAAAGACTTTGCCTTGCCTGCACTAAAAAAAAAGCCACGTACCCAAAAACAAAGCTAAAAACCACTTTTCTTGCTTCAGTTACAAATGTATTCGCACCTCGAGAATTGATGGCCCCTCAGAAATTTAACCTTGTTCAGTTAATTGTCATCAGGACTGGGATCCTCAACACTACAAGTTAAAAGATTATGATTTAGAATTAGTGGCACCTGGAGGCCTCAGCAACGGCACCAATCCATACAGTGCTGAGACATCTCAAGGCTGCAGGCACAATTTAGGAAGGTGAGCCACTTTGTATTTTCAGAGGCCTGATCCTGTGCTTTCCTATTAGCATCAATAGTCCCCAGAACTTTTCTGAATAATTAATTACTTTCAGGGCAAATTTGAATTGGAAATATCACAAATTAAGCCTCCTTGTTTTATCTTTATTATTATTATTATTATTATTATTATTATTATGTTTCAACTAAACCCATGATTTCATCTTGATAGGAAACTACTGCTTTATAACAATGTAATGCAAATCATTATTAGTATTAAAATGTTTCCTTGAACCCTGAAGGGTTATGTGATTTGCTCTGATCACATGCCTACTATGTGTTAAAGGCTAGACTTTATTTCTGTTCTTCTGGAATCAAAATCTGGCTCTTTATAGATTATTATATATTGCATCTCTGTAACTTAGGTAAAAGAAAATGTTTTGTTGTTGCTGTTTTTGAATCATTTCAGTCATGTCTGAGTCTTCATGACCCCATAGAGTTTCTTTGGCAAAGATGCTGTAGTGATTTACCATTTTTTTTCCTCAAGCTCATTTTACAGATGAGGAAACTGAATCAAATGGGGTTAAGTGATTTGCCACAGGTCACACAGCTGGCAAAAGTCTGAGTCTGAATTTAAACTTGGGTCTTCCTGACTCCAGTTAACTATTATACCCTGCTGACATTCTCTTTCTGTCTATAGGTCTTTGTCTCTGTCTCTCTGTGTCACTCTTTGTCTCTCTGTGTCTCTGTATCTGTCTCTCTCTATACATACACGTACACATATTTATATCTATATAGATATAATAAGTACACACATACCTTGGAATTATCATATCTCATTCAAATTCCAGCTTTGACATTGTCACTAGCTATTTAGCCTTGGTTAAATCATTTCACTTGTCTGAACCTCAGTTCTCTAATCTTTACAATGGGGCTGACTGCACCCACCCCACAGGGCAGTGGGGAGTTAAAAATGTTTTGTACTTTAAAGTGCTATAAAGTGATTATTATAAGCCCTTTTTCACTGGATACTATAATAACCTCATGATGAAGACCTACTTACCAGTCAGCAGATAACTGATAACTCAGGAGGCAGAGTTAATGTCTCAAGGGCTTTGCTTAGCAATTGAATAATCCTGTTGCAGCCACTGGAGACACTTAACTAGAGTCACATGATCAGAGTAGGGGCAGAAAGCAGGGCATGGAGGGGAGGGTGTGTATTCAGGGGAAGGGGAGGTAGGAAAAAAACTTCTAGTAAACAAGCACCCTGTTTGATTTGTCACAGAATTATAAAATATTCTAAATTGTATCTACTAAATCTGGAACTGTCAAGGCTGGGCAGTCTCTTCTGGTTTTAATATCCTTTTAATGATATTAGGTCCGAAATACCTCTGCTTATGGAATGTGTTTTATCAGCTGACTTTTAGAAATAATGCCATGTAACCACTGCAAATGACTATACTCACCAGACATTTTTGGTAGAATTTTCAAATCTTTTGATTTTAATAATAACATGACATTGTGTTCCCAGCAAAGAGTGACTTGATGTATTTTCCAAAATATATTAAAAATAATTTTTAAAATAGTTTATAAATGTCTGTGCTTTTTTATAGGCTTAGTGATACTTTTATATATGACAACATATATTTACATATCCTAAAATTCAAAAATGTCTTCTATTCATAACCCTAGGTGTTTGCTTCCTTTATAAGTATTCTGATTATGTATTGTGAGCAGCAGAGCTTGACACTGAGGAGTTACATTTATAGAACTGCCTGTAGCCCTGTCAATCAAAGCTACCAGCCAATTAGCTTGGAGGTGTGTGTGTGTGTGTGTGTGTGTGTGTGTGTGTGTGTGTGTGTGTGTGTGTGTGTGTATGGCCCTGCTTCCTGTGTCACAGACAGCTTCTGGGAGAAGCTGTGGGATCAACCTCTTTTTGTTCGAGACATTGGCTTGGCAGCAGAACTTCACATGGGCTGCTAGGAAAGGAGGGTCCCTCTTTTTATTCAGGACTTTGGCTTAGTGGGAGACAGAGAAAAGGCAGACAGAGGAAAAGAAAGAAAAGTAGATAGAAAATAGATAGACTTTTCTGGTGTTATGGAATCCCATGTGTTGTCTTTAATAAATACTTAAAAGCCTAAACTCTTGCTGAATTTATCAGTAAATCTTAGCCAGATTCCCCCACAAAACAAAAACAAAAACAAAAACTGCCGGGGGGGGGGGGGAAGGTTAGTACCCACATTAGATTTTAAACCTCACAGTATGTATATATGTATGCATGCATGAATGTATGTATGTATATACACATAGGTTTATGTAAATATACACATAAAGTTATGTGCTTATACGTATATTTATGTATATTTTGTTTATGTATATATACTTCTCTGTATGATTCACATTATGTAATAATTCATATGATAATGACAATAGCTTATATTTGTATTGTGCTTAACATTTTATAAAATATTTTATCTACTTTATCTCACTTTATCCTAATTATTGCCCTCGTTTTTCAGGTGACTAAACTGAAGAAGATCGATGTTGAGTGATTGAGTTTTTGTCACTATTTTATCATGCTTATTCCCCCATCCTGAACCTGTATAATATATTATTTTTCTCCAAGTTTGGGATTTAATATATGTGCCAATTAAATTCAACAACTTCAATTGTCACAAGCATTTCCAAATCAACCCACTATGTGTCAGGAAGCTCACAATTTTCTGGGACTAAAAAGACAAAAAAAAAAAATAATAATGGTCCTTGACTTCAAGGAACTTCTATTTTAATGTAAAAATCATCATGTTTAGAGATAGGTTAATATAAAATAGATGCCTCTATCTTATAGCTTTCCATCTCTAAGTCCTGAGATTGCACAGCAAGAGTCTGATTCTAAGAGTTGATGCCAGAATAGCTATTCTTTGGTTCATTATTCTTCCCACCCAGGAGTTACTCGAGGAAATATCTGAATATAGTTCATGTCTAGATTTCCACAGATGTAGGTAAAAGGGGTCCCTAGATCCCTTCTAAGGAGGCAAAGTAATAAATGCAGTTATTGGGAATAGGACAGACTTTATTAGACCTGACAGAAAATAGATAAAACCCAAAAGACTCACAGGAGCCCATAATGATATATCAAAAACTCATGAAGAATTTGTGGTATCCCACAAGCAATTAATGAAATTCTACTCCCTGTGTCTCCTATTGTTCCCACCTCTCCTCTGGGCCCTATTGAGTCCAGAGCAGTACAAACTTGTGTTATCCAAAAAGACTCACAGAACTAGGAGAAAGCAAAATCAAGGATTTTTGTGTCCTGACTTTGTCAGGATTTTTTGTGTCCTCATTGTCCTTCTTGCTCTGGCAACAATGTGTCTTTTTCTTCTCTCTTAAATCAGCATATTTCAGTGGCAACTGCCATTTAGGGATTGATTCTAGAGCTCCTGACTTTGGGGTTAACTGTGAGGTAACTGAAATGAGAAGTAATGATTTGCAAACTCTCCATTTGAATCATGTAATTAAACCTATACACTGGAGCTTATTCATTTTACCCATCAAAGCAGCCTTTTGAGTTCCATTTGTCCATAGATTCTGTCATCCAAAATGTTCACTCTATCTTCTAGATTTCTATTATCTATGAGTTTGATAAGTAAACTCCCTATAAATACATCTAGGATATTAGCAATCATTCTGAACAGAATAGTGGCAAGGTCAGATCTCAGAAAATTCATTCAATGCAATACTCCAGGTTGATATAGAACCATCAATAACAAGACATTTATTTATTATATTTATTCAACCAGTTTTGAATCTAGCTCTTCACATTTTCATGTAGCCTACTTTTCTTTTTCTTTTCCAAAGGATATCATAGGAAATTGTCAGTGTTTTCATAAAATCCATCTTGGCCCCCAATTTCCTAGTTACTTAGCCTCTCTGAAAAGGAAATGAAATTAATCTATCATGACTTAATTGTTTTAGATGAACTCTTGCTGACTTTTAGTGATCTAAATATACAACTCCATCCCTCTGTTTTATGAAATTCCAAGAATTTGAAGGGGTTCTTCTCAATCTATAGTTATAAATCACTTTCCCCTTTTCTCTTAAAAAACAAAAACAAAAAACAAACCAAAAAAACAATAGGGACCACATTACCCTGCATCTAGTAACATATGATATCTCCTGTTCACCATTATAACCTTCACTAACTAGACTCAATGATCATACTTTTCATTTCTCACTATACCTTACAGTATAGTATGCTTGTTTCTGTTATTCTGAACTTCCCTTTGTACTGTTTTTTTTTTCTTCTTTCACCCTATTCCTCCCCACATGTTTTGCTTCTGACCACTGCCTCCCTCAATCTGCCCTCCCTTTTATCAGCCAGGCTTCCTTTTCTTTCCCCTTTCTTCCTTTGCTTCTGCCCTCCCTTCTATAAGTACCACTCTTTCCCCCTTATTCTTTTACTTTGTTAAAAAGTAAGCTAGATGGTGCAGTGGATAGAGCACTGGCCTTGGAGTCAGGAGGACCTGAGTTCAAATCCAGCCTCAGACACTTAACACTTACTAGCTGTGTGACCCTGGGCAAGTCATTTAACCCCAATTGTCTCACTAAAAAAAAAAAAAAGTAAGCAAAATTGCTTTATAGTAATGGCTATTATATATATATATATATATATACACGTGTGTGTGTGTGTGTGTGTGTGTGTGTGTGTGTGTGTTATTCCCTCCCTGAACCAAATTTGATGAGAGTAAGGCTGAAACAATGTGTACCCCTCCCTTCTTTCCTTCTATTGTAATAGGGTTTTTTGTGCGTCTTCATATAATGTAATTAACCCCACTCCACATCCCCTTCCCTCTCCTTCCCCCTTCTCCTTTTATTCTGCCCCTTCAGTTTCTTTATATCATCACATCAAAGTCAACTTAATAACAATACCCCAATAGAAATATAGATTGCAAAAGTTAGAAGCATTATTCTCCCTCATAGGGATGTAAACAGTTTAACCTTATTGAACAAAGGTTTTGTTTTTTTTCATTTACTTCTTTATAATTCTCTTGAGTCTTGTATTTCAAGCTCAAGTTTTCTGTTTAGTTCTAGTCTTTTATTCAGGTAACCTTGGAAGTCCCCCATTTCATTGAATGTCTATCTTTTCCCCTGAAAGAGAATGATCAATTTTGCTGGGCAATTGAATCTTGGTTGTAATCCAAGCTCATTTGTCTTCTAGAATATCATATTCCAAGCCTTGTGATCCTTTAATGTTAAAGGTGTCAGGTCCTGTGCAATCCTGACTAGGGCTCCATGATATTTAAATGGTTTCTTTCTGGCTGCTTGGAGTATTTTCTACACCTGATAATTCTGGAATTTGTCTACAATATTCCTTGTAGTTTTCCTTTTGGGGTCTCTTTCATGATGTGATCAATGGATTCTTTCAATTATGATTTTATCCTATGATTCTATAATATAAGGACAGTTCTCCTTGATAATTTCCTGGAATATGGGGTCTAGAGTCTTTTCTTGTTCATGACTTTCAAGGACTCAAATAATTCTTAGGTAATTTATCCTGGATCTATTTTCCAGGTCAGTCATCTTTCCAATGAGTTATTCCACATGTTCTTCTATTTTTTTTTCAGTCTTTTTATTCTGATTGACAGATTCTTGGTGTCTCATGGAGTCATTACTTTCCATCTGCACAATGTTAAATTTTAAGGCATTCTTTTCCTCAGTAAGCTTTTGTACCTCCTTTTCCATTTGGCCAATTATATTTTTTTTAGGAATTGTTTTCTTCAGTCAATTTTTGTGCTTCTTTTTCCAGTGTAACTCTCATTTCTGTCATTTCTTTTCCCATTTTTTCTTCCACCTCTCTCATTTCATTTTTAAAAGCCTTTTTGATCTCTTCCAAGAAGGATTTTTGGCCTTAAGCCAAGATCATCTTTCCACTTGATGCTTTTTTTGTTGGCATTTTGACAAACTCATCTGAGTTTGTGTTTTGGTCTTTCCTTTCACCATGGAAGCTATCAATGGTAGGGGTCCTTTTTTGTTTCTTACTCATATTTTAGTCTATTTTAAAACTTATAAAGTTGAAGTCTGCTCCTGGGGCACAGGGTTCACTGTTGAAAGCTTCTTGTGCTGGGGGATAGAGATTAGGTCCCTGGCTTTATGTTCTGAGACCTCTGTGGCTTTAGGATTCCTCACTGCCCTGCACTTGCTCCTTATGTTGGGATGGCTTGGCTAAGTTGTACCTGTCCTTTGGCTCGTTCTCTAGCAGGCAGTTTGCCCTTCCAACTTGGGATATCAGGTCTCACAAATGGCCTGCTCTGCCACCAGTCTTCTAAAACAGGACCAAGGGGCCTCAGCAACTTATTTATGCCGTGTCCAGGAGCCTCCTGCTGACCTGCCCTGACCCCCCAATGGCTTGCCTTTCTCAGCTAGCCTGAGTTGCATTGTGCTGAGCTGTGCTGTGCTAGCCACCCTCCCCTTTCACCCAAGTGAGACAGACCTTTCCTGAAGTCTTCTAAATTATCTCAAGTAAGAAGATAGTGTTTTTCTGTCTTTGTGTAGGTTCTATAGTTCCAGAATCCATTTAGAGGCTTGATTTAATGATTTTTGTAGGAAATTTATGAGAACTCAAGCTACTTTCTGGCTTCTCTCTGCAATCTAGGAAGTATGCATGAAATATCACTCTTATTTAATTGTCTGTTGAATTCTTTCAACATGAAGTTATCATATCCACCACATAGATACATGTTTCTAGTAGTTCTAAAATGATCTTTACCCCACCAAGAACTCACATACAGTATTGTAATTAAATATTTTTTCAGATTATTTATATCATTATTTACTACATCACATAGTTTCCTGACAGAATATATATTTCATGAAAACAGTGGAAGTCTTTTACCTGAACCTGTACTGTCTCTCACTACTTAATATAGTGTACTATTCCTAGTAGGTACTTAATAAGTGAACTTTGAATTCATAATGAAATCCATCAATTTGTTTTCTGCAAAATATCTTTTTCACACAAAAATAATTCATATTCAAAATAATTCACATTCTACAAGGTCACAAAGAGGCAGACACAAATTGACCAAACAGAATAAGATGAATTCTAAATGTTGATTATAAGTGATAGTATTTTCCCCGGAATATTAAGAAAAAAAATTTTTATGTACTTGATTGTTCACTTAGTTGCCTCTCAGACAGTACTTTGTTGTGAGACTCATCAACAATCATGGCTAGACAAAGGAAAATTAGCATTAAGGAACATTGCCATTAACTTGATGGAGTGGAGAGAGAACCAATAGAAATTAGAGACAGGAAGTAAATGAAATATCTTTGATGTTTCTTAATTATCCTGTGTCCATTCTGTCTAATGGATTTGCTTTCCACATTAATTGAAGTAAAGTGACAGCTGCAGAACATAGTCTATAGACAAATCAGGAGACCCATAACATACTCTTTACTTGATATACTCATGGTTGATGGTATATTTTCTAGTCCATCTCCTTTTATTTAATTTATTTTTTAATCCTAAAATGTGATCACCATCTTTTATTCATGCTCGCTAATGTGGCCTTACAGTAGGACTAAAATTGGGAATTAAAAGAAGTTGAGAATCTTTTATGTCTACCTCACTTTGCCCACTCATATGCTAATTTATGGTCTTTCTGATGGGAGAGAGGGAAGTAGGTGGCAAAGAGAAGAGAGGAATTGTGCCAGAATTTCTGTTATGGATAAATTATACATTCAGTAAATATGTTAAATGAGGGGAAAGTTGAGAGCAAAAAGTGAGGGAAGATATGAAGAGAAAAGAAGAAAAAGAAGGAGAATAAATGACAAAGTATTCAATGAGTTGTGAAAGATGATAATCTGAAAGGAAAAAAAAAATAGTTAAAATATGTATCCAAAATGTCTAATGGAAAGATCAAGGGACTTGGAGTCTGAACACTCAGAAGTGCTTAGTATCAAATCGAGATAGTTGATTCTAAGCCTCACTCATCTGATGAGTGAGGTTTAGAAGCAAAGTATCTTGATCTGATACTAAGCACTTCTGAGTGTTCAGATTTATATATATATATATATATATATATATATATATGCTTGTGAACCAAATAAAAACATGAGGAAGATGTGATTGGCCTAGAGGCCATAGATCATGGTCAATTTTCAACAACACATGGGATTAGCTTCTTTCTGTAAAATTAAGGATTACTTTTCCATATTTTGAAAAGTGATCCAGGGGATGAGTATGTATTAAAGTTAGTTTGACACAACATTATCCGTCTCTCACTTTGTATGATATATCCCTTATAGGAAATGTGGCCAGGAAACAATTCCTCTCATACAAACATATGTGTAAGTAAACACAAAATATACATATATATTTTAAAATATATACATATATGCTCATATATATGAGTGTGTTAATATAAGTATATATTTATTCTTGTTTAATCATTCAGTCACCTCTGATTCTTTGTGATCCTGTGGACCAATGGTTCATGGGCTTTTCTTGGATACTGGACTACTTTGCCTTTCCTTTCGCCAGCTTATCTTACAAATGAAGAAACTGAGGCAAACAGGTTTAAGTGACTTGCCCAGGGTAACACAACTAATGTGTCTGAGGCCAGATTTGAACTTGGGTCTTCCTGACTTTAGTATTAATACTCTATTAACCACACAAGGTAGCTGCCCTTCCAAGCCCTTACTATGTCACCAAAACTCTACTTTGCACTGGAGTTTCAAATAGAAAAATGAGAGTCACTCCTCACACAGAACTCACATTAGAATTAGGGCATGAAGAGAATGTATAAGAGCCACCTTCGGGACAGATAGAAAAACATGCCCTTCTTAACATTAATTGGCAAGGCCAGGGTATGGCACAAAGATACTCCATGTCTTGAAAAGTATTGTATTTGGAAGTGCTCTGCTAATCAAAACAGAAAAGAACATTCTTACTCACAAAGTCTTTGTTATCATGAAATGACTCTACCTAGAGAAATGGATGCAATTTTATTAATTAAAATAACACCAAAGAAGATGCATTATTATTGGCTTCGCTATTTTACCTGAAGGACCACTGAATTTCTCCATTGGACTTGCAACTGAAATCTATGTGTATTTTCATTTAGAAAATTAGATCATTGAGTAGGAGGGCTGTCTTATTTTTCTTTTTTTCCCTCAACATTTATTACAGGCTTTGAACATAATGAGTGCTCTCTATATATCTATATCTCTGTCTGTCTATCTATCTATCTATCTATCTATCTATCTATCTATTTGCATTTATCCAACCATTCATTCAGAGATTAGAATGGGCAGTGGAGCCATTTATAGAGGCATAGGCCCATTATTATTAGGAAGAAGAGACCAGCTTTCAGAAGCAGAGTGGAATGGATGCTACAGTTTGACTCCTTCCAAGGTAGGGATGGGAAAGGTGAATACATAGGTGGACACTGAGGGGTTGTGTGCATGTCTTTGTGAGATGTAAGAAACTAATTCAATGGGTTGCATGTCAAACATCATATCACAATATGTCATGAAAATATTGTACAAATATTTTCTTTTTTCAGTTTACAGGGTTAGTTTTATCATTTTCACAGGAATGTGCATCTAATTAAGGCTACCTTGGCATATCCAGACTTTCTTTCTTTTTTATTGTTCATTTTAATTTAGTATTTTGTTTTTCCCCAATTACAAGTAAAAACAATTTGAGAAAATCTATTTTTAAAACTATGAGGTCCAAATACTCTCCTTTCCTCCCTTCCCCCCCAATATACTTTGACAAGGCAAGCAATTCAATATGGTTTATACTTGTGTAGTCATGCAAAACATTTCCATATTAGTAATGTTTGAAATAAAACAGACTAAAAAGTCTTAAAAATGCTTCAATTTGTATTTATACATCATCAGTTCTTTCTCTGGCAGCAGATAACATTTTTCATCATAAATACTTCAGAGTTCTCTTAGATCATTGTATTGCTGAGAATAGCTAAGTCATTCACAGCTTAAAATATTGAAGTTAATTTGTAGACATTGCATTTCCCTTTGCATCACTTCATGTAAGTCTTTCCAG
Source organism: Dromiciops gliroides (assembly GCF_019393635.1). Taxonomy (NCBI): domain Eukaryota; kingdom Metazoa; phylum Chordata; class Mammalia; order Microbiotheria; family Microbiotheriidae; genus Dromiciops; species Dromiciops gliroides. Next base: position 516,482,107 of record NC_057863.1, read on the forward strand.
TTTTTTCTGAGACAATCCTACACATAATTTCTTAAAGGACAATAGTGTTCGATCAAAATCACATACCTTAATTTGTTCAGTCATTCCCCAGTTGATGGGCCTTGCCTCAATTTCCAATTCTTTGCAACAAAATAAGAGGTGCTGTAAATCTTTTTGTACTAATAGGTCCTTTTGCTTTTTGTTTTTTATCTGTTTTTGGATACAGACCTAGCAGTGGTATTGCTGGGTCAAAGAATATCCATGGTTTTATAGCCTTTTGGGCATTGCTCCAAATTTCTCTACAGAATATTTGAATCAGTTCAAAACCCCATCCACAATGCAGTGATATTTTATTTTTCCCACATCCCCTCCAATATCTGACATTTCCATCTTCTGTTTTATTAGCCAATCTAATAGGTATGGGGTAGTACCCCAGAATTGTTTTGGTTTGTATCTCTCCAATCTACAGTGAATTAGAGTATTTTGTTGTTCTTTTTTGTGGGGCAATGAGGGTTAAATGACTTGTCTAAGGTCACACAGCTAGTAAGTGTCAAGTGTCTGAGGTCGGATTTGAATTCGTGTCCTCCTGAATCCAGGGTCAGTGCTTTATGAACTGCACAACCTAGATGCCCCAATAAATTTTTTCTTCATGTTGCAATAGATAGCTTTACTTCATCTGAAAATAGTTCATATATTTTGATTACTTATCAGTTGGGGAATGGCTCTTATCTTTTTAAATTTAACTCAGTCCTCTATTATTTTTTGTTTCACCAAATATTTTTAATCGTAAAAATATTTTATTATTTTCCAGTTACATGTAAAAATTGTTTTCACCATTTGTTTTCATAAGATTTTTAGTTCCAAATTTTTCTCCCTTGCTCCCTTCCCCCCCACACACAGATAGAAAACAATATGATATAGGCTATACATGTACAATCACATCAAACACATTTCTGCATTAAATGTATTGTGAAAGAAGAATCAGAACAAAAGGGAAAAATCTCAAAAAGAAAAACAAACAAAAAGTAGAAACAGTATAGTTCAATCTGCATTCAGAATCCACAGTTCTTTTTTTCTGGATATGGAGAATATTTTCCATCATGAGTTCTTTGGAATTGTCTTGGATCATTGCACTGATGAGAAGTGCCAAGTCTGTCTCAGCTGATCATCACACAATGTTGCTGTTACTGTGTACAGTGTTCTGCTGGTTCTGTTCACTTCACTCAGCATCAGTCCACTTAAGTCTTTCCATGATTTTCACTCAGTTCTCTATATGTTTGAGAAATGAGTCTTTATCAGAGAAGCTTTCTTCATTTTTTTCCACAGTTACTCTTGCTAACTATATTTTCCCACATAATATCCCCCCCCTTTCCATTTCTTCTATCCTCTCCTTTCACCCTGTGCCTCCTAAAAACTGTTTTGCTTGATTGCTCCCTCCTCAAACAACCTTCCTTTCTATAACCTACCTCATCTCTTCTTATCCCCTTCCCCTCCTACTTTCTGGCAGAGTAAGATGCATTTCTATACACAATTGTGTGTGTATTTTAATGCCTCCTTGAGCCAATTCTGATGAAAGTATGTTTCACTCACTCCCACTCATTTCTCCCATATCTCCCTCCACTGTGTAAGCTATTTATTGCCTGTTTTATGTGAGATAATTTACCCTATTTCACTTCTCCATTTCTCTTTCTACCAGTGCATTTCTCTCTCTCCTTAATTTTATTTTTAGATATTATCCCATAATATTCAACTCTCATCTGTGAACTCTGTCTATATATACTTCCAATTGCCTTGATAATGAGAAAGTATCATCTTCCCATATAGGAATGCAAACAGTTTAACTTTTTAAAGTCAGTTATGATTTCCTTTTCCTAGTTTCCTTTTTATTCATTGCTTGAGTTTTGCATTTGTAAGTCAAATTTTCTATTTAGCTCTGGCCTTTTCATCAAGAATGCCTGAAAGTCCACTTTTTTCATTGAATCCCCCCCCCCCAGTTTGGTTATAATCAGTTTTTCTGTACCCAGAAAAACGGTGATTCTTGGTTGTAATCCCTTGTCCTTTACTCTGTGTAATATCATATCCCATGACTTCTGATATTTGATGATAGAAGCTGCTAGATATTGTGTTATCCTGACTGTAGCTTTATAGTACTCAAATTGTTTCTTTCAGGCTGCATCAAAAATTTCTCCTTGATCTGGGAGCTCTGGAATTTGGGTATAATATTCATGGGAATTTACATTTGGGGATCTCTTCCAGGAGGTGAGTGGTCGATTCTTTCAATTTCTATATTACCTTCTAGTTCTATAATATCAGGGAAGTTTTTTCTTGATAATTTCTTGAAAGATGATGTCTAGGTTCTTTTTTTTTAATATTGCTTTCAGAAAGTCCAATGTTTCTTATATTATCACTCTTAGATCTACCTTCCAAATCAGCTGTTTTTCCAATGAGATATTTCCCACAGTTTTTTCATTCTTTTACTTTTTTCTCATTGTTTCTTGATTTCTCATAAAATCATTATCTTTGGTTTGGTCAATTCTAATTTTTAAGGAATCATTTTCTTCAGCTAGCTTTTGTACCTCCTTTTGCAGTTTGCTAATTCTATTTTTTAAGATATTTTTTTAATTCAACAAATTTTTGTGCCTCTTTTTCCATTTGGCCAATTTGGCTTTTCAAGGCATTCATCACCTCATTGGCTTTTTGTACTCCTTTTTCCATTTGGCATAATATGTTTTTTAATTACTTTCTTCAGTATTTTTTTTGTCTCCTTTACCATGGTGTTGAAACTTTTTTCATGATTCTCTTGCATCACACTCATTCCTCTTCACAATTTTTCCTCAACTTTACTTACTTTAAATTCAAAGTCCTTTTTGAGCCCTTCCATGTCCTGAGACCAATTCATAGTTTTCTTAGTGGCTTCATATATGGGAGGCTATACTTCATTTTTCTCCTGAGGATGTGTTTTGAGCTTCCTTGTCACCATAGTAACTTTCTGTGGTAAGAATTTTTCTTTTGTTTGCTCATCTTTCCAACCTATTTCTTGACTTTTAACTCTTAAAATACAAAGCCAACCAAAAACAACAACAAAAAACATATCTGGGACCATCTGCAGTCATCCAGATATATATCTTGCCACTGTAACCAGATGGCTCTGGAAGAGAGAGTGAGATTGGTGACTTTCCATAGGCCTCCCTCACTTAAGGATCCAATTAACTGCAAATCATAATATCACCCAATGTCATGACCCTCTTTGAGAAGAACAACTTTGTTAAAGTAAAGCTCTCCTTCCAGGGCAGAGGGTACTCTGTTCCAAGTTTCAGGGGTTGTTCGGCTATTTTTAAAGTACTTCCAGTGACTTTTAAGTTTTCAGTTCTTCCAAGGTGATATGACCTACGGAGAGTTGAGTTTGCTACTCTTGATCTGTGTTCTGGAATGTGAGCAACCACAAGTACTCTTTTCTGCCTTGGAACTGTCTGGAGGATCCCTGGCCCCAAGCTCTGATGTGCTAGTGCTTTTTTCCCACCCTGGGACTGCCACTGAGGACTGCAACCTAGGTCTAAATATGGGCAAAGCAACAGAATCCTGCCTCAGTGCCAGAAAAGAAACCCCTGTATTTTTCTTCTGAACAGTTGTTTGACCCACCTACCATCTATGGGCTTAGAGTTACAGAAGCAGCTGTTGCTATTGCTGAGTCAGTGATTCCCATGGCCTGCTCCTGATTTGGTGGGGCCGGGACTATGCTCTCAAGGCCTGTACTAGACTGTGCTCCACTTTCACCCTCATACAACAGATCTTTCTTGCCAACCTTTTAAGTTGTCTTTAGTTGGAAAATTACTTCACCCTGAACTTATGTGGGTTCTGCTGGTCCAAGAATTGTCTTCTGACATTATTTAAAGTTATTTGGAGGGGTTTGGGGGATAGCTCAGGTTAGTTGCTGCCTTTCCTCTGCCATTGCTATTTTGGCTCTAACCCCAGAACATCCTGATTTTCAAACATGAAAGATGGTAGAGGGATTTTAATAGGCTGAAAACGCAATTTTCTCAGCATTATGATATGAAAACTATAAAGGATAATTCAATCTTCAGTTGTATTCAGTGAAACATAACTTCCAGGAATATGGAAGTTTGCATCATCCTGTACTCTGCACACATTACACCTCATTTATTTACTTAAGCTCATATTCCATGATTTATTAAGGATGATAATAAACTATAGAGAATCCAGAGACAGAAAACCAGGATGGTTTTCCTATAAGTATTGGTAGAAAGAATTTTAGAAATTTAGCCCAAAGGTGAGGAAACTGTGGAGGATGGGTGGTGGTGGCAGAGCTGTCTTAAATTATTTGAAAGACTTAAATGAGGAGGAGACATTAGACTTAATCTGTTTTGCCCTAGAAGGCAGAACCAAAGGTCAGGGTGGGAAGCTACAAAAAAGCAAATATATACCCTTTGTAAGGAAATTAATTTTTTAAAGGGGAAAAAACAACAATAACAACACACAAAAAAACCCCTTTCTGACAATTATAACCAGCTGCTCAAATTTCCTCTATTAGATTTTGCGATTGTCTCTACAAACTAGAAGACTATGAACTTGACTTGTATTCCTGGGGACAAACCAAAGTTTATAGCACAGTATTGAAGTCATGGCTTGTGAACATTTAAAGAGAGGTTGAATTACTAAAGCCTTGCAGGATTTCACTAAGAACATTGAAAACCTCTCTTTTTCTTTGACAGATACTATAATGTCAGAAATTTAAATGAAAGAAATGTTGTAGACATAGCATTTATCAAAGCATTTGATGAAGCCTTGCATACTATACTAGAGAACAAAATAGAAAAAGAGGGTACAGATGAGATCAGAGGAATTTAAGGCTTCTTGAAAGGCTTAAAGAGTCATTAACTGCTGGAAACATATTTATTCATAAAAATAAAAAAGAAATCTCACAGAAAGGGAGATGGAGATGGAAGCTGATACGGACAAGAGTCATAATGACTGTCTCTGCCCTGGTTTTTGATAATAATATAATTTATCTTTTCCATACTTTTGGCATCTTTTCAATTTGCAGATAACTTGAGAAGACGCCTCTAAAAATCTTTTTTTAGGATTAAAAATTTAGGGGCAGCTAGGTGGCACAGTGGATAGAGCACCGGCCCTGGAGTCAGGAGTACCTGAGTTCAAATCTGGCCTCAGACACTTAACACTGTGTGACCCTGGGCAAATCATTTAACCCCAATTGCCTCACTTAAAAAAAAAAGATTAAAAATTTTAATTCTCTAAACCTCCCAAGTCCTGATACTCAGATGAATATATTATCATATATTACATTGAAATATTTTACCATATATTACATTTAATTACCATACATACATTAAATTTCACTTTTATCTGGAATGAAAGTATGAGGATTTTTTTTTTCCTGGTAAAGGTATGATGGAAGATGAACTTTAGTTCTCTCACATATGATCTTCCCAAGAAGGTATATCATCTATTTCTTAGCACTTAGGTAGCTTTAAGAAAATACACTTCTTATTTCTTTTAAGGCAATGAAATTCAAGCATTTGGCCAATTCTGCCTCATCTCATCCAAAGCTAATGGATCAAGCTATGGTTGTCCAAAGGAAGTACAGTTGGGCCCATATCAGCTGCCTATTTAACTTACCTTCACTTCTCTATAAAGGTTAATACATTTGGTAATCACCATATGTTGTGAATGTAAAATAATGAAATTTACAGAGTATATTGTCTAATGCTAAATTACTGTATACATTTCAAACAATATCATCATGATTATTAGTATTATTTAGGAATATACTTCTAAAATATTTTCCAGAGATGTCTGTTTCATTTTTGTGAGAATAAATTTATGTAGAGCAGTGTTAAGAGAAAATGCAGTTGAAATTTTTTACTGGAATGGTATTTGTATACTACAAAGGAAAGGGATTACATTTTGACATATCATCTGTGAGCATTGATTTTTAACAGTATTCCATGCACTCTTTTGCTTTTTCAAGCAATATATTATGACATAAACCACTTTTATGTTAGGATCAGGTTGTATCCATAGAAATACATTTATAGCCAGCTGTGAACATTATCCTGAATATATGCTCTTCTCTGCTGGATTCCAAACTATCATGTTTTTCCTCCCTACTAGATACGCTGGATTTATAGGAATAAAATAAATAATTTAAAAGCAACACCATCAACAGAGAGAATATTTCTATTTTAATGACTACATTTGTTTTGTAGTTGTAGATGACCCCAAATCTATTTTTCTTTGTAATGCCTGGTGACTTCCTTTTTAAAAAATGTTTTATAAATTATCTCCTGAAAGAGAATATATAATACAAAAACATAGTAACAGTTTCCCTTATTTGATGGTCAAGAATTCTGGCAACCTCAATCAGTCAAAACATGACAGACAAATATGTTATTAGCATATTTATAATATTAATAAAATATTAATAAGATTTAATAAGATGACTTTAATTTTTTCAAAATCAAGAATTCTATAATTCTAAGTATGAAACCAGAAAATAATAATATGTAACATAAACATATCAGGTCAAATCCTTTACCCAATAGATAAGTAATTAAGTACATGAACTAACATTTCTCAATAAAAGAATTGAAAAATAAAAAATAATAATGGGAAAGAATATCTTTACTATCTAATAATAAGTGAAATGCAAATCAAAGCAACCCTGATCTTTCACCATTTAGTCAGCAAATTGTCTGGAGGCAAAATCAGGTTAATCAATGCTAGATTGATTATAGAAAGAGGCATTATGATTCATCACTGGTAGAAATATAAACTGATAAAAACTTTCTGGGACATAATTGAAATTATGCAAAGGAAGTGATAAAAAGATCTATATCTTCCCAAGATTATTAGTGAAAAGAATTAGTGGACATGCATAAACACATAAAAAACATTTTATAAGCACTTTTTTATGGTAGTGATGCACTAGAAATATTTTCATCAATTAGGAAACAGCTACCCAAATTGTGTAAAATCAATGTAATTTAATATCACTGTTACAGAAAATATCTGATATGATGACTCTGAAGAAACTCTGAATGATATATTTGAACAGATATAGGGTGAAAAAAGCCAATCCAGTAAAACTTTATAGTCGATTACTGTAAGGATATAAATGTAAAGAATCACACACACACACACACACACACACACAGAATGAAATTGAATGCTTCCAAATTATAAAGAAAAATTATGGCTATATAAAAGACAAATAGAGATAGAAGAAGACACTATCTCCTATTCATTTGCATATATAGTGATGTGAAACATTATGTAAATAATGTTTTTATATATTAATTGCTTTGGTTGACTTTACTGTGCTGTTGTTGTTTTCTCTACATTTAAAATATGAGAAATCATTCTCTGGGAGGGGTTCAATAAGAAGAAAGGGGAAATATAAGAAATATATGAACAAAAAAAGGATTTTCTTTTTAAAATAATATATATCAAACTATATTCTAAAGTAAAAGATACACTTTATTTAGTGGGATAATAGATATAGAAGTGGAAGTGTTTTTAAATATCATCTAGTCTTATCTGCTCATTTATTGAATCAAGAACCTGAGAGAGATTATCATTTAATTAATGTCACATATTTAGTCATCGGAAGATCCAAGATTGGAAACCATGTCCTCTGAATCCTAATTCAGCATTTGTTCCACTGTACATATTATTCAGGGTTAACTGACTCAACTACTACAGGTTATATTTATATTAAACATCTTGAGTCATGAAAAAAGATTAAATGTTTTATTAATATATAAATTTAAGTATACATATACTGAATATGCATATATATATTTAATGTGTTTTGCGAATGCATGTCAACATGAGAATATTATATATACATGTGTATAAATGGAATGAGTATTTAAAATTTAACTATATATACATACATATACTCAAATTATTTTGTCATATATATTTATAACTACAATGTGACTGAATATATTATCTATCAACTGATGTATCAACTAATTTAACAACTCGTAAGTTATAGTCATAAATAACATATTAAGTCATTCAAAAATTATATAATTTGAGTATATATCTATATAACTATCTAGGGTAAATCAATAATTATTTGAAGAAGTTTGATAAATGAGGCATTACTAACAAATATTCCTCTCTAAAAACCATCATTTTAAAATGTGCAGAAAAAATTGAGGTTTTACCTTTTCTGTTGTGTCCACTCAATACATACATACATGCATTCATATGTACTTGAATTATTTAATTATATATACACATATATACCAATGTATATGTACATCTACATGATACTTGTGCCTCAAGATATTACACACACACACACACACACACACACACACACACATATGATCCCTTAGAAGACATAGGAAGGGGATATATTTTAGAAAGATTTTTACCAAAAATTCATGATTTTCCTCTTTTTTTAAAAATTTGGCTACTTAAATTTCTAACTAGAAAATTCACTTAAGTAAAATAAATCAAAATTTTTTTTTGGATGAAGTTTCATAAATGAAGCATTACTAATGTGTATTCATCATTCTTCACAATTTTCATAATTAAAATCAATATATAAGGTATTTTGAGGCTTTCTCCTTTCTACTGTATCAAATAAATCATTTTTTATTTTGAAAAACATGTAAAATGAATTACATAGTATCATATTTTCAAATTGGAAGGGAACTAATGTCCAATCCAGAAGAAATGAGCAAAGCACTCTTTTATATCTATCTCCCTTTCCTCCTCCTTTTGTTTTATCTCTTTTTAGCTTGTAAACTCCTTAAGGGCAGGGATGATCTTTTAAAAATATTTTATTAATTGTATCTACAGCACTTAGCACAATACCTGGCATACAGTAGTCATGGAATGAATCTTTCCTGGGTTGGATTGGATTCTGGTTGAACTCACTTGTACACTCTCTCTCTCTCTCTCTCTCTCTCTCTCTCTCTCTCTCTCTCTCTAATTTATGACTATTCTTTTTTACAATTAGTCCCTAGAATTGAACACAATACTCTTGGTATGCTGTAAACAAGATATAATGTAACCCACTAATGCTTTCAATTTTTTTGACTGTTACATCATATAATTTAATCATATTGAGCTTGAATTATACTAAAATTAGGGGGCAACTAGGTGGTGCAGTGGATAAAGAACTGGCCTTGGATTCAGGAGGACCAGAGTTCAAATCTGGCCTCAGACACTTGACACATACCAGCTATGTGACTGTGTGACCCTGGGCATGTCATTTAACCCTCATTGCCCTGTCCCCCCCAAATAAATAAAAATAAAATAAGAATTACACTAAAATTCCTTGATCTTATTCAAACTACTGTCTAATCAATATTCCTTCATTTTTAATTGTGAAGTCAATTTAAAAAAACTTGATATTCTTTAACTCTATTAAATGGCATTTTAAAATAAGCCTAATTCAGTTTTCTGAAGAAGAAATCAAAGCTCTCTATTGCCATGTGAAAATATGCTCTAAATCACCATTGATTAGAGAAATACAAATTAAAACAACTGTGAGATACCACCTGACATCTATCAGATTGGCTAATATGACAAAAAAGGAAAATAATAAATATTGGAAAAGCTGTGGAAAACTTGGAACACTAATGCATTGTTGTTGGAGCTGTGAACTGATCCAACCATTCTGGAGACCTACTTGGAATTATGCCCAAAGGGTATAAAACTCAGCATACTCTTTAACCCAGCAATAGCACTATTAGGTCTTTTCCCCAAAGAGGTCATAAAAAAGGTAAAAGGACCCACATGTACAAAAATATTTATATCTGCTCTTTTGCTGGTGGCAAGCAATTGGAAATTGAGAGGTTGCGCATCAATTGGGGAATGGCTAAACAAGTTGTGGTATATAATTGTAGTGGAATACTATTATGCTGTAAGAAACAATGATCAGGCAGATTTCAGAAAAACCTGGAAGGACTTGTCTGAATTGATGATTTGTGAGAAAAGGACAACCAGAAGAATATTGTACATAGTATTAACAACATTATGTGTTGATCAACTGTGATAGACTTGATTCTTCTCAGTAATATAATAGTCCAATACAGTTCCAAAGGACTCATGATTGAAAAAGCTCTCCAAATACAGAAAAAAAAGAACTGTGGAATATGGATGAAGATTGAAGCACACTATTTCTATTGTTTTTTGTTGTTGTTTTTCTTTTTTGAGGTTTTTCATTTTTGCTCTGATTCTTCTTTCACAGCATAACTGATGTATAAATATGGTTTATGTGATTGTACATACATAACCTATATCAGATTGCTTGCTGTCTTGGGAAGGGGGAAGAGAGGGGAGGGAGAGAGAAAAATTTGGAACTAGAAATCTTATAAAAACAAATGTTAAAAAATATCTCTACATGTAACTGGAAAATAACAAAATATTTATATGAAAAAAGAAGGTACTTTCTCCTCAACTGTACTTCTTAAAATCTTTTTGTAAAAATAATACACATTTTATTTAAAGTTTTAAGTTCCAAGTGCTATCCCTCCTTCCCTCCCTCACTCCCCGGCATCCTCCCTACATGTGCAATTATTTAAAACATTACCATATTAGTCATTTTGTACAAGAAAACTCAAATAAAAGGAAAATAATTAAAGAAAGAAAGTGAAAAAAATAAGCCTAATTGTCTAACCCATTGCTGCCTTTTTGGAGCCAGAGTATGTCATTGAGAATGTTAGTATTTTTTTTTCTTTTTTGCTTTGTGGCATCTGTCTTTTGTGTGTCCTATTATTTGAATGTCTTCTCTCTTCCACTAATATACACATAGTTTAGATTAATATTACTTGTATTTTAGGACAAGACTATCATTAAAACTGATTTGTTAACATATCATACTAATTTTGTAAAATACCCAACTCTCCCACCTCCAGATTTTACTACCTTTAAAAAAACTTAAAAGTACTTAAATGATAATAACATGATGTTGATATTTTGCCTGTAAAATTCTGCCTTAGTAGTCCCTTGTTTTTCTGCTAAGAAAAAGGAGGTATATTTCTTTGATTTGGTTTCTTTTCTCTGTGATCATTTGTTAATGGTATGAGATATGATTTGGCTACCTTTCCCTGTACCTAGCAATTAGTAGCTAATGCTTCCTATATAAAGAATTATGTTGTAAATAATGCCCTTGTATTACTAAAAGCAGCCAGATGCAATACATAACCAACATATCTTATGGTGGTATTTATTGCAGGTACTTAATCAACAACAATTATTACAAAACCTGCTCTGTTCCTAATATTGTGGTAACAACTGGGCCTATAAAGAAAAACAAACAGAAGTTCATTTCAAGGACTTTACAATTTAAAAGGGGATATAAGATGTAAACAGCTATGTGCAAGCAAGATATATGAGAATAATGTGTTGATAAGCAACAGGGGAAGAACACTTGTATTAAGTGGGATACAGGAAATTTTCTCATCAAAGGTATTATATTAGTTGACAGTTGAAGGAAGCCAAGGAGGTTTGCAAACCAAGTTGAGGAGGGAAAAATGTTCCTGGGATGGGAAAATGAAAATACCCTAAGTTGGGAGACAGAATATCTTGTTCAGAAACATCAAAGAAGCCTGTTTCACTGGCTTACAGAGTTGGATGCAGTAAGATATGATAATACTAGAAAAGTATTGTGAGGTATAAGTAGTTGTAATTATAGTTAAACATATATTGGGTAAGAAATGAATTTGGGGTATACAAATTCTATCCATGGTCACCCTGAATATTTACAGATATAAAGCACTTTTCTCCCAATAATTGGATTTTCTTTTAGGCCTACACTACTTTCTATCATTCTGACAACACATAGCTGTGTTTGTGAGTAGGCTGCAGGGTGTCTTTATAAAAATGTTATTTGTGAATGGTTTGATATCAGGATTCATTGGAGAAGTCCCCACTCTTCACGTTTTTTTGAAGACTTAAGTGTGGCAATTCATCACCATATGCCCCAACTCATGGATAAGCTATTCTGACTCCTAAGTGACCAGGGCACAAGCCTAATTAATGAATTATGATTTATAAACTCATGCTTAATCAGCTCATGATTGTCATATGTTCATGACTATAAATGATATTATTATATGATAGAACCTATTGTCTAGGGGATAAATCTAAGATAGATTCTCACAAATAACATAAAGACAATATATATTTAGTGACCTGGGAATGTGATCGTTATCTCAGGATAGTCATTCTATTCAGTTATACTATGAATATAACCTTCACTGAAACTTGTGTTTTATTTGATTTGGTGTCAGGGAAAAACTTTTTGAAAATATTACAGTGAAATGGGTTATGGGGCATGGAAACTATTGTACCTATCTCAGACAAACTTTTATAGTTAAAAGTAGTTATGCTTCAAAGAAAACTATTAATACAAAAGCTAAGGAGAAAGCATTATGATAAACCTAACTAATATAAATGTACCTCCATTTAGGAAAGTAAACCAATTTTATTTTGGAGTTTGAGTACTTGTTGTTAGCTAGGATACTAGTGGAACTGAGAAGGTGGGAGTTATTCCCTTATATTATCAAAGCAGCAGACATGATTGTTGTGAATAAACCAATGTACTATAAACCCTCAAACATAAATTATTGTAAAAAAGTATATCTATTTCATAAAAGTTGCTACAGAAACTAGAAATCAATAAGGCAGGCACTTTGCTCAAATGAGCATTTTATTCCATAATCCATGAAAAAAATAGATATGTGACCTTAATGATAAAGATCATTACCATTAAAAACTAGAAAATGTAAGCCAATAATATACCTCTCAATGATATACAAAGAAGGTACATCCTTGACCAAGCAGAGAATAGCAACATGACAAGAGATAAAGCAGGTCATTTGGAATAGACAAGGTTGAAGCATTTATGAACCATCAAAATTAATTCATCAAGGTTAATCACAAAAAAGGCTGAATAGGGAAATTTTATTTTTCTCAGATAAGGGTTTGGTATAGAGATATAGAGATATAGAGAAAAATTATCTAATGTTGACATTATCTAATGAAATACCATTGTATATAATAAATAGCCATGTATACATACATATAATATATGCATGTGTATACACAAGCAGAAATATATACAGTGATGCAATCTATTTCCCAAATGATATGGACAAATGAGTACCTAAAATAATTTGTAAGTAATTGCAAATTGTTAACAACCATATGTAAAAATGCTTTAAAGAACTCTAAGAGAAATATACATCAGAAAAACTTCATACTCGACATTATACCCTGCAAATTAGCAAAGATTGTATAATATAGAAATCATCCATTTTAGCATTCTCATAAAAATATGTGCTTTCTTTTGGAGTTTTCATAGTTCTGATTTAATATGACCATTTTGGAAACAATTTGAAATTATGCAAATTAACTGACTAAAATATATTGACTAAAATGGCCTTTGATACAAAGATTGCAGAACTAGTCATATATCCCCAATTAGGTCATTGATAAGAAAGAAGTCTTCATATCCCTACCATCACTTTTTCTTACAGAAAAAAAAGTTAAATGCCAATTGATTTGGTAAAAGCTCTAAAAATTTTGGTAAATCTATATAATAGAATAATACTGTGTTGTAAGAAATAACAAGCATTAAAATAGAGAGAATTACATTAAAAATTGCATGATCTGAAGCAGAGTGAAGGAAGTAAAGAAAATTAATGCAATAGTCTGTGAAAATATAAATATATATAAAGGAACTTATGAGGCAGAATAAAAGACGACTAGGGGGAGGAGAGGAAAGTGGAGGTGGAAAGGGGTTAATTACATCATATGAAGAGGCACAAAAAGAACCCATTACAAAAGAGGGAAAGAAGGGAGGGGTGAGCATTATTGCAACCCTACTCTCATCAGATTTGGTTCAGGGAGGGAATAAAATACACTCCCATTTGTATAAAGAAACTTAGCTTACTCTTTAAGTAAACAAAATGGGAAGGGGAAAAAGATCGTATTGATAGAAGGGAGGGCAGAAGTGGGGGTAAAACGGGCAAGAAAAAGAAGGGCAGCTTATAAAAGGGAGGGTAGATTGAGGGAGGCAGTGGTCAGAAGCAAAACACTGGTCAAGTGGAATAGAGTGAAAGAAGGAAAAAAAGAGTACAAACAAAGGAGAAAAGAATATGAAGGGAAATAAACAGTTAATAATTTTAACTGTGAAGGTGAACAGGATGAACTCTCCCATAAAATGGAAGCAAATAGCAAAAGGGATTAAAAAACAGAATCTTACAATATGTTCTTTACAAGAAACACATTTGAAGCAGATAGATAAACACAGAATAAAGGTAAAAGCTTGGAGCAAAATATATTATGCTTCAACTGCCATCAATAAAGTAGGGATAGGGGCAGTTAGGCGGCACAGGGGATAGAGCACTGGCCCTGGAGTCAGGAGTACCTGAGTTCAAATTCAGCCTCAGAAACTTAACAATAACTAGCTGTGTGACCCTGGGAAAATCACTTAACCCCAATTGCCTCACACACACACACACGCAAAAGTAGAGGTAGCAATTCTTATCTCAGACAAAGTAAAATAAAAAATAGATCTAATTAAAAGAGATAAGGAAGGAAATTACATCTTGCTAAAAGGTTCTATAGATAATGAAGCAATATCAAAAGTAATATCAATACTAAACATGTGTGCACCAAGTGGTATAGCATCCAAATTCTTAGGGGAGAAGTTAAATGAGTTATGAGAGGAAATAGACAGTAAAACTATACTAGTGGGGGATCTGAAATTTTCCCTATTAGAATTAGATAAATCTAAATGCAAAAGAAATAAGAAGTTAAAGAAGTGAATAGATTATTAGAAAACTTAGATATGATAGATATCTGGAGAAAACTTAATGGGGATAGAAAGGAATATACCTTCTTCTCAGCAGCACATGGTACATACTCAAAAACTGACCATGTATTAGTCAAATGTAGAAAGGCAGAAATAGTAAATGCATCCTTCTCAGTTCATGATGCAAAAAAAAAAAATTTACATGTAATAAAGAGCCATGGAAAGGTAGACTGGAAATTAATTGGAAACTAAACAATCTCATTCTAAAGAATGAGTGGGTCAAACAACAAATCATGGAAACAATCAATAACTTCATCCAAGAGAATGACAATAATGAGACAATATACCAAAATCTATGGGATGCAGCAAAAGTAGTGTTTGTGGGAAATTGTATATCTCTAAATTCTTATATCAATAAAAAAGAGAAAGAGGAGATCAATGAATTGGGCATGCAACTTAAAATGCTAGAAAAAGAACAAATTAAAATTCCCCAACTAAATAGTAAATTGGAAATCCTAAAAATCAAAGTAGAAATTAATAAAATTGAAAGCAAGAAAACTATAGCATTAATAAATGAAACTAAGAGTTGGTTCTATGAAAAAAACAATAAAATAGATAAGCTTTTCATTAATTTGATTTAAAAAAAAGAAAGAAGAAAAACAAATTACCAGTATCAAAAAAGAAAGGGGTGATTTCACCACCAATGAAATGGAAATTAAAGTAATAATTAGGAGTTATTTTGTCCAATTGTATGCCAATAAATTTGACAATCTAAATAAAATGGATGACTATTTCCAAAAATACAAATTACCGAAGTTAATTGAAAATAAAATGAAATCCATAAATAGGCTCATTTCAGAAAAAGAAATTGAACAAGTCATCAATGAAATCCTTAATAAAAAATCTCCAGGGCCAGATGGTTTTACAAGGGAATTATACCAAACATTTAAAGAACAATTAATTCAAATAATATACAAACTATTTGGAAAAATAGTTGAAGAAGGAGTTCTAACAAACTCCTTTAATGACACAAATATGTTGTGGATACATAAACCAGGCAGACCAAAAACAGAGAAAGAAAATTACAGACCAATTTCCCTAATGAATATCAAAGCAAAAATCTTAAAGAAAATATGAGCAAGGAGATCGCAGCAAGTGATCACCAGGACAATACACTATGACCAGTTGGGATTTATACCAGGAGTACAAGGTTGGTTCAACATTAGAAAAACTATTAATATAATCAATCAGATCAATAACAAAACTAACCCAAATTATATGATTGTCTCAATAAATACAGAGAAAGCATTTGACAAAATACAACAATAATTCCTATTATAAACACTGGAGAGCATAGAAAGAGGTGGAGCTTTCCTCAAAATAATAAGCAGTATTTATCTAAAACCATCAGCAAGTGTTGTATGTATTGGGCATAAGTTAGAGGCCTTCCCAATAAGACCAGGGGTGAAACAGGGATGCCCATTATCACCTCTGTTATTTAATATTATAGTAGAAACGTTACCTGTAGCAATAAGAGAAGAAAAAGGAATTAAAATAATTAGAATAGGCAAGGAGGAAACAAAACTTTTACTCTTTGTAGATGATATGATGGTATACTTAGAGAATACTAAAGAATCAATTAAAAAAACTATGTGAAACAAGTAACAACTTTAGCAAAGCTTCAGGATATAAAATAAATCCAGAGAAATCATCAGCAGATATATGAACAAAAAAGCTCAGCAGCAAGAGATAGAAAGAGAAATTTTATTTAAATTAACAATAGACAATATAAAATACTTGGGAGACTACTTGCCAAGACAAACCCAGGAACTCTACAAATATAATTACAAAACACTTTTCACACAAATAAAATCAGATTTATGTAATTGGAAAAACAAATTTCAAATGCATAGGCTGGGCTAATGTAATAAAAATGTTAATTCTACCTAAATTAATTTACCTATTCATTGTCATACTAATTAGACTACCAAAAATATTTTATAGAGCTAGAAAAAACAATGACAAAATTCATCTGGAAAAAAAAGTCAAGAATATCAAGTGAATTATCGGAAAAAATGCACAGAAAGCTGGGCTAGCCATAACAAATTTGAAGCTATACTATAAAGCGGGAATCATAAACACTATGTGGCACTGGCTAAAAAATAGAGTGGTGGATAAATGAAATAGATTAGACACAGGAGACACAGTTGTAAATGACTATAGTAATCTACTGTTTGATAAACACAACGACCCCCGCTTCTGGGATAGGAACTCAGTATTTGACAAACCTACTGGGAAAACTGGAAGATAGTATGGCAGAAACTAGGTATAGACCAACATCTTATACCTTAAACAAAAATAAGGTCAAAATGGGTTCAAGATTTATATATAAAGGGTGATAGCATAGATAAATTAGGAGAGGAAGGAATAGTTTACCTTTCAGATCTATGGAGAGGAAAACAATTTATGTTCAAACAAGAGATAGAGAATATTATGAAAAGCAAGATGGAAGACTTTGATTACATTAAATTAAAAAGCTTTTGTACAAACAGAAGCAATGCAGCCAAAATTAGAAGGGAGGCAGAAACCTGGAAAACAATTTTTACAGCCAGCATTTCTGAAAAAGACCTCATTTCTAAAATATATCAAGAACTCAATCAAATTTATAAGAAGCCAAGACATTCCCCAATTGAGAGATGATCAAAGGATATGATCAGTTACTTTTCTGATGAAGAAATCAAAGCTATCTATTGCCATATGAAAAAATGCTCTAAATCACTATTGATCAGAGAAATGCAAATTAAAACAACTTTGAGGTACCACCTCATACCTATCAGATTGGCTAATATGAGAAAATAAAATAAATAATAGATGTTGGAGAAGCTGTGGGAAAATTGGAACACTAATGCCTTCTTGGTGGAGCTGTGAATTGATCCAACCATTCTGGAGAGCAATTTGGAGCTATGCCCAAAGGACTATGGGACTGTTACTACCCTTTGACCCAGTGGTACCCCTGCTAAGTCTGTATCCTAAAGAGACCATAGTAAAGGGAAAAGGACCCCCATGTACAAAAATATTTATAACAGCTCTCTTTGTGGTGGTGAAGAATTGGAAATCGAGGGAATGCCCATCAATTGGGGAATGGCTAAAGATATTGTGGTATATGAATGTAATGTAATACTATTGTGCTGTAAGAAACAATGAGCAGGAGGAGTTCAGGGAAACCTGGAAGAACTTCCATGAACTGATGCTGACTGAGAAATTCAGAACCAGGAGAAGACTGTAAAGTGTAATAGGATTGCTGCAGGGCAACAATCCAAAACAGTTTCAAAGAAGTCATGATAAAAAATATTCTCCACATCCAGAAAAATTAACTGAATTATGAATGCAGATTTAAGCATACTCTTTCTACTTTTGGACTGTTTTTTTTTCTTCTTGTTTGAGGTATTTCCTGTTCTCATTCTTCTTTCACAAGATGCCTAATGTAGGGGGAAAAAAAGCATATTATGCTGGAGTTTGAAAAAGGAGAGAGAGAGAAAGAGAGAGAGACAGAGACAGAGAGAGAGACAGAGACAGAGACAGAGAGAGAGACAGAGAGAGAGACAGAGAGAGAGAGACAGAGAGAGACAGAGACAGAGAGGAAATAGAATGAAGAAAAATACACACTATCAAAACTGTGAATGTGATCCTTTCACTCATAAAATGTAAGTAAATATCAGAATCGATTAGAAAAAAATAATCTATTTCAATAAAGTTATTTATAAGAAACAAAGCTGAAAAAAAGAGTAACACACAGAATTAAAATAAAATGTGGGAGCAAAATCTGTTATACTCTAGTAGATGGACCACCTAGGTGGCACAGTGGATAAAGTACCAGCCCTGGATTCAGGAGGACCTGAATTAAAATCTGGCTTCAGATCCTTGACACTTGAAAGCTGTGTGACCCTGGGCAAGTCACTTAACTCCAATTGCCCCACTATATATATATATATATATATATATATACTCTAGCAGAGAGAAGAAAGCACAGGTAGCAATCATAATTAATGCAAAAATACACAAAATTAGAGATAATAAGGTACCATAGTCAATGATGAAATGTTCATTCTAAACATATATGCACCAAATGGTGCTACCCAATTTTAAAGGGAATGCTAAATGAATTACAAGTGTAAGTAAACAAGAAAACTATACAAGCAAGATCCCTTAACATCCTTTTCTCAGAAATAGATAAAGGTAACCATAAAATAAATAAGAAAACCAAATTAAAGAGTTGAACATATCTTAGAAATGTTAAATAGGATAGAACTTGAGAAAAAAAAAATTGGGGATAGGACGTAATATATATTTTTTTCCTCAGCTGTACAGTACACTGTCAAAAAAATGACATTGAGGGGGCAGTGAGGTGGCACATTGGATAAAGCACCAGCCCTAGATTCAGGAGGGCCTGAGTTCAAGTCCATCCTCAGACACTTGACACTTACTAGATGTGTGACCCTTGGTAAGTCACTTAACCCTCATTGCCCTGCAAAAAATAAAAATGAAAAATGACATTGAATTAGGACAAACAGATTAAGAATAGCAGAAATATCAAAGTCACCCTTTTCAGACCATAATGCAATGAAAATGACATTCAATAAAGCAGTTTGGATAGCATACTTAATTGGAAAATCAATAATCTAGTTTTAAAGAATGAGTTGATAAAAAGTCATAGAAAGAATAATGTCATTAAAGATAATATCAGCAATTAGACAACATGCCAAAATGTACAGGATGCAGACAAAACAGTGCTTAGGAGGTTTTTTTTAATGTTTAAACACTTACATAGATAAAAAAAGAGAAAGAGTAAATCAATGAATTGTGTACATGAGTAAAAAAAAAGTAGAAATCAAAACAATTTCAAAATCCCCAATTAAACACAAAGTAGAAATCTTTAAAATTAAAGGAGAGATCAATATAATTTAAAATAAATGTAAACTAATAAATAAAATTATGAGCTGGTTTTATGAAAAATCAATAAAATTGGTAAAGTATTAGTAAAATGTATTTTAAAAGAAAGAAATTCAAATTATCAGTATCAAATATTATAATTGTAAATTAATCACCAATGTGTGACTCTGGGCAAGTCACTTAACCCTCATTGCCCTGAAAAAAAAGAAATTGAATAATCCATAATTTAGCTTCATGAGCAAAATGAATCCCCAAATCAGAAAGATTTGCAATTGCATTCTACAAAACGTTTAAAGAACAAATAATTTCAAAATGGCATAAAATTTTATTTACAAAAAAAGGTAAAGGAGTCCTTTTAAATTCCCATTATGACATAAATATGATGCTGATACCTAAACCAGGAAGAGCAAAAATAGAGAAAAAAAACTATGGATGAATTTTCCTAATGAATACTGATGCAATTAAAAAAATAAAATATTAGTAAGGATATTGCAGCAATATGTCATAAAGATCACAAACAAGGTGGGATTTATAACAGGTATTCCTGGCTGGTTCAATATTAAGAAAACTATAAACATAAATCATCATATCAGTAAGAAAACAACAAAAAACATGTAGCAATAGATGTAGGAAAGGCTTTTGACAAAATACAACATTAATAACAATTAAAAACACAAGAAAGCCTAAGAACAAAATGGAGCCTTTCTTAAAATAACAAGTAATGTATCTATAAAACTGTGAACAAGCATTGTTTTTGATGGAGATATACTAATACTATTCTCACTGAGAGTGAGGTGAAGCATGGATGTCCATTTTCACCACTATTATTCTAATTGAACTAAAATTGCTAGGTATAGCAATAAGGCAAAATTCAAATAAAAAGAATAGATAACAAAGAAACAAAAGTATTACTCTTTGAAGATTAAATTAGCATTTATTCATAAAAGTATAGAGAATCAATTTACAAATAGCTGAAATAATTAACAGTTTTGTTAAAATCACAAGACATAAAATAAATTCACATAAACCTTCATACTTTGTATACATTACCAGCAAAGTACAACAAGAAGAGACAGAAAAAAATCCATTTAAATAACTACAGACAATATATAATACTTGGGAGTATACCTGCTTTAAAAAAATCCAGGAATTTTATGAACATAGTTAGAAAATACTTTTCATACAAATTAAGAATGTTCAAACAATTATAGATATGTTAACAATTTGTGGATTGGCTGAGCCAATATAATAGAAAATGATCATTCTACTAAATTTACTTATTCAGAGCCCTGCCAATCAAGCTACCAAAGACTTGTTTTATAGAATTAGAAAAATAATAATATCCATCTGGAGGAACAAATGGTTAAGAATATAAAGGAAATCAATATAAAAAAATGTGAATGAAGATAGCCTTATAGTGCCAGACTTCAAATCATATTATAAAACAGTAAGCATGAAAACAATCTCATACTGGATAAGAAATAGATTGATAGAACAACAGAATATATTAGGTACAAAATATACAATAATAAATATTCATATTAATCTAATATTTTATTAAATGAAAGATCCAAGTTTAGGGGGCAAGAATTCTTTATTTGACAATTTTTTTTAGGAAAACTGGAAAATAGCCACATATGAACAACTCAAAACATATACAAATTTAAGGTAAAAATTGGCACATTATTTAAACATAAGGTGGAAATTAGGAGGGAATTGAAAATTTTCCTGTCAGATCTGTGGATTAGGTAGGAGTTTATGAGGTAAAAAGGGTAGAGATAATTACATAAAATAAAATGATTTTGAATACATGAAATAGAAAGATGTTGAACAACAACAATAGCAAATAAAATGTCACCAGAATATAAGGAAAATAGGAAAACCTTGAAAAATTTAAAGCATTTTTTTCTGATAAAGACTCAATTTCTCAAACACATAGATAACTGAAGTAAATTTACAAAAAAATAATATTGGTTCCCTAATTGCTAAATAGCCAAATGATATCAACTAGAAGTTTTCAGAAGAAAAAAAAACTATGAATATTGTGATGCATTAATCCACTAAATCACTATTGAATGGAAAAATGCACATTTAAACACCTCTGAGGTACAACATTACACCTGTCAGATTGACTAACTTTAAAGAAAAAGGAAATGG
This sequence comes from Dromiciops gliroides, assembly GCF_019393635.1. Lineage (NCBI taxonomy): Eukaryota > Metazoa > Chordata > Mammalia > Microbiotheria > Microbiotheriidae > Dromiciops > Dromiciops gliroides. The sequence goes on from NC_057863.1 coordinate 516,504,017, forward strand.
CAAATGCTGGAAGAGATAGAAACATATTTAAACCAAGGCACTCTTGGTAAAATTATAAACTGGTCCAATTATTCTGGAGAACAACTTGGATCTGTGTCAAAAAAGCTATAAATGTCTGTGTATCCTTTTATGGAGCAATATTATTACTAGAACTATAGCCCAAAGAGATCAAAGAAAATGGAACAGGACATATACATATTCTGTCTCAGTCTCTGTCTCTCTGTGTACATGTGTATATAAACATATGTATATAAAAGCTCTTTTTGTGGTGACAAAGAATTGGAAATCAAGGGTATGACCATCAATTGGGGAATGGCTCAACAAGTTGTGGTAAATTATTGTGATGTGATACTATTGTGCTGTAAATAATGATAAACACTATGGTTTTAGAAAAACCTGGGGTTAAAGCACTGGCCCTGGATTCAGGAGTACCTGAGTTCAATTATGGCCTGAGACACTTGACACTTACTAGCTGTATGACCCTGGGCAAGTCACTTAACCCCCATTGCCCCACCAAAAAAAAAAAAAGGGAAAACCTGGGAAAACTTATATGAACTGATGCAACTGAAATAAGCAGAACCAGAACACTGAATACAATGACAGCAATATTTTAGTGATCTGCTATAAAAGACATAGCTAATCTAATCAATACCAATGATACATGACACATCCAAAGGAGCTATGATGAAAATTGCTATCCACCTCCAGAAAAAAAAGAAATTATATGGGGGCAGCTAAGTGGTGCAATGAATAAAGTACCGGTCCTGGTTTCAGGAGCACCTGAGTTGAAATCTGACCCTAGACACTTGACACTTACTAGCTGTGTGACCCTGGGCAATTCACTTAACCCCCATTGCCCTGCAAAAAACAAAAAACAAACAAAAAGAAATGATAAACTGTAAGCATAGATTAAAGTTTGCCTTTTTAAAATACTTTTTTTCTTATTTTTATTTTTGTTTTTGGAAAATGACTTCATAGGTATAATGTCTCTGAAACTGCTTGACTTCTCAATAGATATGGAAGAAGAGAATTTAGAACTAAACATTTTAATAAATGAGCTTAAAAAACAATGAAATAATTAACCTAAAAAAGAAAATAAAATTGTTCCTGAATTACTCAATTGGCTACTATCCCTTACAAATTATGATGCTCATACATGAATATAATGATCTAGATATATCCCAGTGACTCTAGAGTATGAAGAATATAGAGTATAATATAGAACCTTATTCTTCTCCTTTTCTTAATCAATCTTTTCTGTAAATGAAGGTTTGGCGATCATATAATATTGAACCAAAGTGAAATTTCAACTGAGTAAAATCCTTTTGTTATTGTTCACTTTGTGACCCCATTTCTAGTTTTCCTGTCAAAGATACTGGAGTATATTGTTGTTTCCTTCTCCATTCATTTTAGAGATGAGGAATGTGAGGTATCCAGGGTTCTAAAACTTTTAAGTGTATGGGTTCAGATTTGAACTCACATCTTCCTGACTACAAGCCTGGCACTCTATCTTTAGGAACCATTTATTTGAATTTTGAACTGCTCTCTAGCTGGAATGTTAAATGAAATTATAAGAATTTACATTTGCCTCTAATAAATTTCACCTGTTTAGATTTTTCATTATTCCATTTCTTAATTAGCTGCTTATGGGCCTCTATATCATCTATTAATTGAAGAAGTTGTTGTTACAATAGAAACCATGATGTACTTGGAAATAATAAATCTGAATTTCATTCTTGACTCTGACATTTAGTATCTGTGTGATCATGTATAAGTAACAATTTCTCTTAACCTCAATCTTCTTAAGTGCAATATATGGGGAAAATGTATGAAATGTCATTTTTAAAAGAATTATTTTATATATTTTAAAGAATTGTGTGTCTGAATTTTTGTTGTTCCCATTTTTGATAGTGTCATCATCATTACCATGATCATCTTTTACATAGCATTTAACATTACAACCATAAAAATACAGATAATAGGAGCCTTGGTAGAGAGCAGTTGAAAGTTCAAATAAGTGATACCTAAGGCTAGAGTACCAGACCTGTAGCTATAACCTTGGACAAGCCACCTAATCTTCTTTTCTTCAAATTCCTTATCTGTAAAATGATCTGGAGAAGGAAATGGTATACCATTCCAATATGTTTGTCAAGAAAACCCATAAAGAAGTCACAAAGAGTGAGTCTCAAATCAAATGACTGAACAAAAAATGGAGGTCCATAGTCATACCCTGCCACTCTTAAGAGCATAAATACAAGATGATAATCTTATCCATACATCTGATTAATTAAATACTTTTAAATACTAATCAAAAAGAAAGGTTTCTAATTTTCAATACTGATATGATTACACTTGTTATTTTCAACAATTGTGGTATCTGAATTTTGTGTGCCTTTCATTTCCTCCATCCATATTCACTAATTCAACAAAAGTCAATTAGATTTCTCTGTCAGTCATTTTAAGAACTATAGCAAGATGCTGGAACTTCTGTAAATACTGTCACTGCTTAGATCAATCTTTAATGATCTCTTGGTAAGCACTATTTCCATCTAATTCATCCCACTGAATTAATCATAATGCATGATTTTGAGTATCCTATAATATTTCTACAAATTTCATCTTGTAATGGTCAGGAAATAAATTGATACTGATATCAGAAATGCATATTACTTTTCAATAAAAATAATAAATATGAATCTGATATATTTCTAGAAAAGGAATCAAGGATAATATGTACATTTGTATCTTTTCCTTCACCTACCTTCCTCTACCTGAGAGCCAGTGTGGTATGTATGTATGTATGTATGTATGTACATGTATATACACCTACAACTTTTGAAAACCATTAATCCTATACAATTCATGAAAATATCATTTGTTCTATATATTGTCATATGTTTGGAGAGGCATGTGGTATATTAAATAGAGTTTCAGTGTTGGAGTCAAGAAGCCTTGTGTTAGAATATTGCCTTTGACATAAATTATTTCTGTGAACATGGCTTAAGTAGCAACTTCAAAGTTCCCTACACAAATTTCTAAGTCCATAATTTACTAATACCTCCAAATTATTTATGTATAATGTATATTTAAACAAATATATAAGTGAATGTATTACACACACATAAAATTTCATAAATTATATACAAATACCTATACCTACTATTTGAATTTAATTTTTTAATTTAAACATTTTTTTTAAATTTTTGGTGAGGCAGTTGGGGTTGTGACTTTCCCAGGGTCACACAGCTAATTAGTGTTAAGTGTCTGAGGTCAGATTTGAAATCAGGTCCTCCTGACTCCAGGACTGGTGCTCTATCCACTGCACCAACTTCCTGCCCCCTACAATTTCATGGTAGGATACTGGAGGTCCTAGTATAGAAACCCTCAATTTTCAAGGCAAATTATCAACTATTTTGAAAAACATAACCTTAGATGAGAGTCAGTGATATTTTTCAGACTCATATTTCCTTGTGTACCATAAAGTTTTTTATAACAGATATTACATATAATAGTATATTCTATATGTATTCCATTTAATGTAATGTTGATATTGGGTAACTATATATATATATATATGTATGTATATATATATGTATATTAATATCCTAAAGGTTTTCCCTTCCATTTTAACTTTGAGTTTATTTTGTTCTGTTTGTATAATATTCTGAAATTTGCTCAGCTTGAGGTCTATAGCCATCAATTAGCACCACTTAGCAGCTGCTAAATAGGGTAATCTCCTGTTGTTACCTTCACGTGGCTTAATTCAAGCGCTAATTTCTCTCTATGTACTGTTCATAAATCCACCAAAATACCAGGTATCATCTGCTAGAGTGAGTGAGATTAGACATTTTCCTCTGTATATTTAAAAAGAAAAAAAAAAATCAATTCATTATAAAGACATCCGTGTTGAAACATCATGGAGGTAGTATGTGATGGAATTCACTATTAATGTTATCACATGGTTGGGCATATTATAATAGCTTGAAGAATGCTGGCAATCTATCAACAAACATGTATTAAACGTTTCTTGCATGACAGAAACTTTGCTATGCATTTGGAATACAAAAAGACAAAACAAACACCAAACAAACAAAAAAACAATTAGTTTCTGTCCTTGTATGGAGCTTACATTCTTATTGGGGTGGGGTAATGTATTTTTGAAAAGATGCACCATAGTTATATAAAGAGGTGAACATAAGTCTTAAGCTGGAAGGATCCTACAAGGTTATGAGGAAGTTGAGACATGTAAAAGTTAAGTGAATTGCATAATATCACACAAATACTAAATCTCACAGGTAAAATTAAACTCTGGTCCTTCAATTCCAGAACTAGTATTTTTCTACTGTGTTATGCAGACTCAAGATAAATATATTTAGACTCTAAGAAGAACATATTTAGTTGAATATGAGTACAGCAAAGCTAGTTAAAATAAAACAAAATAACAAGAAACAAACCCAAACTTTTAGTGCGATATATCTTGTAGAGTTTAGGGGTAGTTTAGGGACAACAATGGAGAGAGAGAAACATACACAGAAAAAGAGAGAGAGGGAAAAATGATATGAATTATACCAGAATTTCTAGTAGACAAGCATATCTGTTTTTTCTTTTTTTTATGAAGATGAAAACTTTCCTTAAATCTCTTTAAAATTCAGAGAAATTAGGGGCAGCTAGGTGGTGCAGTGGATAGAGCACTTGCCCTGGAGTCAGGAGTACCTGAGTTCACATCCAGCCTCAGACACTTAACACTTACTAGCTGTGTGACCCTGTGCAAGTCACTTAACCCCAATTGCCTCACTAAAAAAAAAAAAAAATTCAGAGAAATCAACAACACATATTATGTAGCTCCTGAAATGCCAACCAAACTTATGAAAAATGTTCAAAGAACAGGAGAGAGAGAAACTGGACAATATCACCCAGAGAAGCAAAGCAGGATGGATTTAATTAATAATTAAATTGATTTGGAGAAAATGGGGATGCATTATAAAATTATTTTTAGTAAAATATTATACATGCCTGACCTGTGGGTGAGACTTCCAAGCTCATGATGCTCTATTCAGCCAGAGTTGGGTACACTTTACATTGACCCCAACATTGTTATGTCATTTAGGCTCTGTTCGAGTATGAAAGACAACAGAGATGGGTTGCAAATAGCAAAAACAAAGTTGTCATCATCATCGTCACCATCATCATCGGCACCACCACTGTTAAGTGCTAAAATTTCTATATATAGTAAGGTAATTTATATGCTAAATTGTAAGATTATATATATTATATATATATGTATATATATATAATATATATGCACTTATATGTAAGTATACACATATATGTTATCTTTTTATATGATACATATTTTAAACTAAGCCCTCAATGCAACAAGTCATTCTTTTTATATTGCCCTAACCATTTCACCATTCCCCTCAACACTGTTACAAACTTTTTAATTTCTCCTCAAACCTCCTGTCACACTTATTGCTGTCCTCTCCCCTCTAACATTGCAACTATGCCTTAAACTTCACTGAAAAAAATGAGGTCATAATTGTTATAGAACAACTTATTTCCTTTTCCTTTAGAAAAATGAACAATGATGGTATCCTAAATGTCTTGGGGGAGAACATCCTCTTGCCATATAATATAAGATTTTAGTCAGCAGTTGTATGAGCAGTGGACCTCCTGCCTTGTAGATATCTGCTGCAATGAAATCCAGAGCAGGCACTTTGCTATAAGAGAGGAAACTAATGGCAATCAAAGCCTCTTCTTCAGTTGAAGTTGGGGTAGAGTTTGACTTCAACTTTAGGTACACAGTCAATGACTTAAGCATTGGTAGGTGATGGTCTATTCAAAACATTATGAAAGTATTTAGCCCATCTCTCCAAGATCATGTCCTTATCACTGATCATTGTGTTTCCATTAGTAATGAGTAATTGCGGTATTCCATAGGTCCTTGGCCCACAGATAGCCTTCAGGAAATAGTAGAAGTGTTTTAGATTTTTGTTATCAACATAAAACTGAATCTCATCTTCCTTCTTACTGACCTAAAAATCCTGCATCTCTCTAAGTTTTGCTTGCACTTTACTTTTTATGAAGTTAAATGCTGAGACAAACTATCCTGCTGATCACCCTTGTTAAATTCTCATTTTTCTTTTAATAGTTTTGTGGTAAAAATTGTTTGTGGTAAAGACCAATTTTCCCGTTTTTAGCTAACTCATTTGGGAGGTGCCACACATAGCCCACCCCAAAGTTATGTGTGGTACTGAGCTCAGAAAGACAACTTTTGAAGGACCTCCCCTTTTGGGGGGAGGAGAGATTAAATGCTCTCTGAAGGGAGGCTAGGCTGCTTCCGGAATGCTAGGTGTGTTCTGGGATTCGGTCTCTTTCCTTCTGGGCCCTTGAGCTGGTGGTGCATGTTCATGCTCTCAGTGTGGTGACTGCGGTCTGGGTGGTGCACAAGCAACCTTAGACTGGTGGGCTGTTCAAGTGTTTGGTGAGTTTAATTATGGAAAACCATAATAGGCTAAGTTTAGAGTTAAGAACATTTCTCTGTATTTCTATTTCTATTTTGATTTTTGATTTTTATTAGTTTTTTTAGATTTGATTTTTATTAGTTTCACCTTTGTTGTTTAATCAATTCCCAAGTAATAAAATCTCATCCTTTTGTGAACTAAAGCTTAGAGGCTCCTTTCTTATTGGCCTGGGAGAAATATCTAAAACGGCAGTTCAGAGGGGAGAATAAACCTTAAAAGTCCTTCATATTTCTGCGACCCCGGTATTAAGGCTAGTCACCCAAATAACACCCTCACAGTTTCTAAATTTTCCCATCATTTTCATCAAACAAATCATGATGTTTTTGGAGTATTCTGACCCAGAGGACTAACAACAGTACTATACACCAAATCTCTGAAAGTTGCCCACTCCTTTAATTCTTCACTCTTGCCACCTGTGTGTTGGTTCAGCTTTCCATCCAACTCAACAATACACTGTTCACTTACAGAGAAGTACTCAAATCTGTTGGCTTGAGTATTCATATAGTTGGCTTCTTTTGTGGGAAATGTTTTTTGTTGAATGTGAATGGTTAACTTCAAGAAGATAAGTTTATGATCCAACACTATGCCACTCATGGACTTTATCATCTTTCATTCTGTCTCTTCTGAATACACACACACACACACACACACACACACACACACACACACACACACACACACATTGATGATGGTCTCTAGGTTTTCATTTTTTTTCTTTTACCTCATCTGTTTTCATCAGGGTGGGAGCATAAGCACTGATAATGGTGGCTTGGCCCTTTCCTTCAAGTGGCAATTGTATTGTCTTGAAATTGTCATTTACTCCTTTTGAGAAGTATAAAAGCTCATTTGCCAGATGAAATTTGATTGCAAAACCTTTGCCAGCTTCACAGAATTCCTCATCATGTAGTCATTCCAGAAAAGCTTCTATTAAGCTTCTACTTCAGTAGGCTCACCTTCATTTTCCAAGCTTGTTTCACTCAAAGTTGCTATTTGTCTGGGATACCTACTGAGTTTTCTCACAAGAGCTGTCCGTTTTCAGTTCTACTGGATTTTTTGTTGCTCATAAATGGACATATATTCCATGTACCAATGGTGAGTGAAGTCATCTTTGGAAATGTTTTGGTAAAATTTTTGTTTTGATTTCAGTGTGGGATCCCTTTTGACCATATTAAGCAGGCCAGGGTTAAGTGATACAGACAATTTCTACTTCAGTTTTTTTAGCCTCTTTCTCATGGCAGGAAGTAAGCAGTTCAGTCCTTTAAAAGGTTGCTCACTCACCTGGCTGACTGTTGAATCCCATTGCTGCTTTAATCCAGTGAGAAGATGACCCTACACTCTGGGCTGCCTATGTGCAGGATTGTGACTATAGCTAACAATGTATACACACCTGCTGCTTTGTCACCATTCTATCACCACAGGACTTTGACATAGGTAAAAAATAGTAAAATACTAAGATAGGAAAATAATTGGATAGGAAAATAATAAAACAATAAATAGTAAAATATATGTGTGATGTCTTTTGGCTTAAGAGTAAGTTGAATTTTAAGTGAGGAAGAGTTGAATGGAGTTGTCAGCCTTACTCTGTCTTCCAGAGCCATGGGAGCCCAGTGGCAGGAGAAAAGTCAAAATGAATGGTGATGTCTTAGTGTGCAGTGGATGTCCTCGATATCTTCAATTGCTGGCTAAGCTCTAAGCATTCCACAGTGCCTGTTCCATTGACTTGATAGTGATGCAACAGGGCAAAGACAGGTCATCAAGTAGAGCTGATATTTTGGAGCCAGTCCTTTGATGGAAAGTTATGAAAATTTCTCCAGAATTACTGATACTTTCAGCTGCTTGAAATCCCAAGTGTTTGCTTATCTTAGAGAAGCATTTCCATTTTTTTTTTTTGTGATACTGAAATGGGGAATAGACCCTCATTGTCATCTCCCACCTTCCTTTCACAGGTTATGAGTTTAAGACAATGTAAAGGTCCTCTTCTATCTCTTCCTTTTTATGAAATGTAAATGCATATGGATAGAGAATGTTTCTTAATCTCTAACAAAGATCTCAGTTGGTTATCATGAAATGAGTTTATATATTTCTTTGGCTATCTTTCCCAATGTGAACAAAACTCACATGATTAAAACATTTTGGGGGCGGCTAGGTGGCTCAGTGGATAAAGCACTGGCCCTGGATTCAGTAGTATCTGAGTTCAAATCCGGCCTCAGACACTTGACACTTACTAGCTGTGTGACCCTGGGCAAGTCAGTTAAACCCCATTGCCCCACAAAAAAACAAAAAACAAACAAAAAAAAACCCCAAAACCAAACCAAAACAAAACAAAACAAAAACATTTCTATATTTAAATCTATAAAGACTTTGGAAAGTGACCTAAGATTTCACTACAGTTTGAACATATAGTTTAGGTCTTTAATATTTTGATGTTTCTATAAATATTATATTTCTCCTATACAAAATAAAAATCATGCAAGTGAGGAAAGGATTAATCATAGCATGTTTAATGCTGCTTGTTTCAACACATAGGCTTGATAGTAGATGGAAGGTAGTTTAGCTACCCTAACTGTAGAATGAATGCCACATGTGAGTCAAAGCAAAGACTCCAATTATACTAAATCATAAAGTGCATATAGTGGAGTTATGTGTAAGACATGGAAAAAATAGGGTTCAGATTATGGATCACTTTGAAAGCCAAGACAGGCTTATACTTAAGCATAGTGGAGGTATGTAGGCACTGAAATTTATTGTATAGAAGATTATCATAATCACACCTGTGTTTTATGAAGATTAATTGGACATCTTAGTGGAAGATAGATCTGGATGGGCAGAGACTTGAGGCAAGGGCAACTAGCAGTCTATTTCAAGAGTCTGGGTAAGAAATGATAAAGGTCTGTACCAAGGTGGTTGCAAAGTCAGATGAGAGAAAATGGAGTATGTAAGAGATGTTACTGAGGACAAAATAACAGAACTTGACCAGTGATTGGATGTGAGAAGCGAGCAAAAGAATTATCAACAATGATACCTAAATTAAAAGCCTGAATGGAGGGTAGTACCCTGTATAGTACTCAAAAAATGAGACTAAACTCTTACATGTATAAAATAATTTTTGTTCTTCATTTTCTTATTTGTTTTCACTGGCCAGATTACAATATATCAACGTCTGTCTATAATTACAATACCCAAAATTGAACATGGGATTCCAGGTATGCTCTGAAGTATGGAACATGTGGGAGCCAAAATTTGATACATGGAGCATTATTTGGGTGACTTGCCTTAATATTGGGTCCTGGAAATATGAAGAACCTTTTAGGTTCTCCCTCCGCTCTGAACTGCCCTTTTTAGATATTTCTCCCAGGCCAATAATAAAGTAGCCTTTAAGCTTTAGTTCACAAAAGAATAAGATTTTATTACTTGGGAATTAATTAAACAACAAAGGTGAAACTAATAAAAATCAAAGATAAGGAAATAGGAAAATAGAAATTCAGATAAATGCTCTTAACTCTACACTTAACCTGTGCAACCCCAGACTGTTTCCAATTAAGCTAGTTCAAAGGAATTTAGGATTTTCCATAATTAACTCACCAACCTCAGACAGTCTATAGTTGCTTACACCACTCTGAGACAGAATAGACACATGGCATCACAAGGGAAGTCACCAGACAGACCTGAGAGTGAGCTCCTGTTCTGGAAGAAGCCTAGCGATCCAGAAGCAGCCCTCCCCCTCCCTTCAGGGAGTATTCAATCTTTCCTTCCCCAAAAGGGGTGGTCCTTCAAAAACTGCCTATGGAGAGTTCTCTTTCTCAGTTCAGTAGCATATATAACCTCAGGGTGGGCCAGGTGTGCCCCCCCCCAAATGAGTTAGCTAAAAACGGGTTCATTAATCTTTACCACAAATAATTTTTACCATATTCTCCCCTTTATTTCTTTGGCAAACCCACAAATACAAGCTTTATCAAGAGTTAGACTTTTAAGCATTTGTTAAGGAGAATAAGAATTTGGTAAAGAGAGAGAGAAAGGCCTAGATTGATCTTTCTATTAAAGGGAGAGAGCATTTCTAGCTCCATTCTCAACCAGAGTCCTGACAAAAGAGAGCGAGAGCACCAGCCTAGCTCCCTCTTCCTCCCGCATATAAGCATCACTTCCTGACACCAAAGAGCCACATGTCTTACCTTCAGACGCCTTCTCCTCATGCCGGAACTTTGGAACAGTAAGTCTCCAGCAGGTGGCGTCATTCTAATTGTTACAAACAGGAAATAGCCTTTTATTCTTTTTTTGCTCCTTCCACTATTTCCAATAATGTTGCCTAAATTTGCATTATTTCTGTGGGTGAGATTTTCCCCACTCTTTAGATTTAAGTGATTTAACTATAGCAATAAACAATATTTAGACAACACATTGTGATTCAATATGTTTAGGTATTCTTTAGTAGCCTATGTCGATATTAATAAAGTTAAAATAGATATTGATAAAACTAATATGCAAGTCACATTGTAATCTGGTTTTGGATAACTCAGAGTTCATCATTTCAATCCTAATTCACCATCATCCAATTGTCGTTAGGCATCTAACAATCAGCTTAAAGGTCAAATACCAAAAATAGTAACTCCTGAGCTAGAAAAGACCACCCAAAGCTTAGAAGATAAATCAGCTGATGAAGATGGATGAGTCCTCATGGTGCCATCCAAACATATGTCCAAGAGTTAGCAAACTGGATGATGGCTCCCATGATTTGGACAAACCCAAATACAAGGGGTCAGCAAGTTGATTGATGAACTTTATATCTACCATTTGGGTGATGTGCAAATGTGGGAGGAGTTTGTCTAAAAATAGTAGTTTATGAAGACTTTACAGTCCTGTAGGGGTATAAAACCCAGCAGATCCTTAGGCTTGGGGTCTTCAGGTTGTAGACCTGAAACCGGCTATATTATGAGACAGGATCCCTCTCTTAATAGACCTATCTTTCTAGGGCTTGGAAGCTTTGTCGTTTCTTTTTCTTCATCACACTTAGAAATTTTCACAACAGTTCTTCTGGACAACTTCAAGTAATTTTTGCTCATATTTAGCTTTGAATTAACTATAGTTCCCAGGTACTTTCTATCAAAGACTGTAATTTCTCCACTATACTTTACTTAACCACTTGATTCTTTGAACTTAGGTACAAAATTATACATTTATTGTTATTCAGTTTTGCTTTCCTGATTTAGACTTCTTTTAATCTTTCAAAATTAAAAAAAATGATTCTGTCAATAAATACATTACCACCTGCCCCTGCTCTGGATCACACATACTTGTAAAATGAAGGTCTTTTCTGACTTCTCCCAATTTATTGATTTACTGGGAAAATAATGAACTAAAATTTGGTAAGTCAGGTTTTTCTGTTCAAATTGAAATACTGAGCATGTGGGACACAACTGGAACATTTTGGTCAGCTTTATCAGGGAGAAAGTTAAGGAATCAGGGATCACCATGTCTCAGCATTTAACTATACGATTATCACAATTGTCTAGCCTCCCTGTCTGAGGAAGTACCACAACTCTTAAATAGATAAGTAATGGATTTTTCATACTTATTGAATACCAATAAAATATAAAACTACTGAGTAAGACATAGATTAATTCCTAGTAGCAGGGCATAGGAAATTTATTTTAATTTTTTCCATTATGAAAATAAAGGTAAATATAAGATTTTAATAGTTTGGATTGTCCATACAAGTAAATTTAATTGTACATTTTAAAAATGTTAGCTATCTGCATAGCATAATGTAAATGTTATGTTCTAAATGTTTTCCCTCCTTAAAAATATACTTTGAATTCTCTTTAAATGAGACCCTCCAAAATTTCTTTAAAATAGGCATCTTTGTGTATTTAAATCTACCTCTAATAAGCAAGAAGCCCTTGGCTAAGATTCAAAAGTCCTGGCTTCCAATAGTAACTCAATTTAATTCAATCTAACAGACATGGATTAAATGCCTCCTGCCTGAAAGACACTAGGTTGAGTACTGGCTGTAGAAATGTAAAATTTATTTCCTTTTACTCAAAGAATTGTCATTCTACAAGCCTGTCCCTTTACCCCAGGGCAAGTTTCTTTACAGCTCAGTTTCTCAGTTTCCTTATTTCCAAAATGAAAGGTTTCAACTACATATGAACTAAAGATCCTTCATATGATTCCAGATTTTCAGTACAATTACTAGAAAATTTGGTAAATGGAGACTTACAGTGTCCTTTTAACTAATGGGAGATTACCCTAAGTGCATCCAAGAATTGCATTCATGTTGGAGTTGACAAGACTTCTAAGGAATTAATATAAAAGATAATGAGGATAACTTCTTCATTAGTTAGTCATTATTTCAGTAAACAATTATTAAACACCTGCTAATGTGCCTAGAACTATGCTAAGTAATTGCAATACAAAAAGATTTTAAAAAAAAGTTCTTTCCCTTAGTCATTTATTTATTTATTTATTCATTCATTCATTCATTCATTCATTCATTCATTCATTCCTTTGTTTGTTTGTTTATTTGGCAATTTGGGTTAAGTGACTTCCCCATGGTTACACAGCTAGTAAGTGTTAAGTGTCTGAAGCAGGATTTGAACTCAGGTCCTCCTGACTCCAGGGCCAGTACTCTATCCATTGCACCACCTAGCTGCCCCACCCCACACCCTTAGTCATTTAAAACAAATCAGTTTGTGGGAAGTGCCTCCCAAGGCTCATGCATTTGTTCAGTTCAAGCTGTACAAAAGCATTAGAACTTTAGACATGGTCTCAACCCTAACTTAATCCATTTTCAACCCTCACTTAATCCAATTCAATTGCATTTGTGTTGGAGTATATTTCTTTATTCATTCTCTTTCTCGTGGTCATTCAAAACACATACCAAGTTTAACTATTGAAGTCTGCCCTGACATTAAAAAGAGAAATGACAAGATATCCTGATATCATCATTAAAGTTTCATTTATTTTAGACAGATAAGCAAATAGCTATGCCTATCAATCTATACTTGCATATTAGTATTTGATGTTTTATTCATACGTTCAGATATATGTCTAAATACCCTTACATAAAATTGTCACTTTTCCCCTCCAGAATTTATGACTTTAAATAATGTTAATCCCCTATATGAGAATTTGAATGTTGGCAGTGCTTTGTATTTGCATTGTCACTAGATTTCTAATAAAAATGCAAAGAAGCATTAAACACAACCTTAATACATATTTTCAAACATTATATTAAACTGAAATACGTTTGCTTCAGTTTCAATCTAAAGAGTTGTAAAAATAGTATTGGCTCTTACTACTCTTAGTTGCTTTAAAATGTTTTGTGACTGGGGTGGCTAGGTGGCGCAGTGGATAGAGCACCGGCCCTGGAATTAGGAGTACCTGAGTTCAAATCCGGCCTCAGACACTTAACACTTACTAGCTGTGTGACCCTGGGCAAGTCACTTAACCCCAATTGCCTCACTAAAAAATTAATTAATTAATTAATTAATTAAAATAAAATAAAATGTTTTGTGACTTTTTAATAAATTGTACCTATACCCATACAGCGAAACTGAGAACAGGTGTATTTTTTGTGTGTGTTAAGTGTGACTAGCTTACCTGTGGATTGTTGTATGGGAAACTACTGTATTATCCATACTGTATGTATGCCCAGCTTAGAGTGACAAATAGTCTCCTAGCTTTGAACTCAAAGAAGAAGAAAGGTTATGTTAGCATATGTTTATTTCAAATTGAATCTTGACTGCTTAGAGTTAATCTATAAAAAAGTGTTCATATTAGATAGGATCTCTTGATGAACTAAAGTTAGTCCTTCAGAAATTCATTGTAGAATATAGCTTTCTACAATAACAGTCAATTTATTGGAAGGCCTGCCTTAGGCCTGGTCCCAGAATGTTAATTACCAGAAGTATGAGAAAAAGGAATGGTATATAGTAGATCTCAACTAGAATTCAAAATTGAAGCATGAATCCCAAGGATAGCCTCACATTAAACACATCAAGCATTTATTGTTATTCTCAAGGTCCCTAATCCTGGAGGATAAGAACTCTCTGATTGAATAAAATATCTTTAAATTTTATGAAATCAATTTGTTTTGGGGGGAATAGGGTAGGATGGGGAGTGAGGTGATGATTTATCCAAAGAGAGAGACGGTGACAGACAGAGAGAGAGAGAGAGACAGAGACAGAGACAGAAACAGAGACAGAGACAAAGAGAGACTGAATGAGAGAGACAGAGAGAGACAGAGACATTGGCATTATGATTTTGATGCCTATTATTCTTCCCCACTCGAGCTCCCATAAGTGCTTTGTGTTTTCTTATGTAAAGGCGAAAGGAAACCAAAATTCACCCAAATGACAGGTAAACCAGACTAAATGAATTTGCAAGCATCCTTAAGGAGAGGCAGTATATGTTAGCAAGCCCAAACTACCTCCAAAACTTTTTTCTTTTTTTTTGTTTTTGCAGGGCAATGAGGATTGAGTGACTTGCACAGGGTCACACAGCTAATAAGTGTCAAACGTCTGAGGCTGGATTTGAACTCAAGTCCTCCTGAATCAAGGACAGGTGCTTTATCCACTGTGCCATCTAGCTGCCCCCTACCTCAAACATTGTAATCATTATGGTGTCTCAGACTCAGATGGAGTGAGTTCTAGACCCCAGACATGAGAACAGCAATACCCACACAGAGCACAGCTTTTCTTCCATTCCAAGGCCAGTAGTCAGCATCCAGGAAATTGATCCAATGGAATTTTGACAAGGCAAATGCTTCCATGTGTGCTACAGTACCTGCTCCATCAGCAATCACAGCTACTGAAAATCAAAAAAGAAAGTCCTTGGGATAAAACTCCTTTTCCTTATCAAATTGTTCAGCATTAGAAACTAATGATTTATCGATTAAAATAAAAAAGTTGCATTATTATGCTTTTGTTTGTCCTTCATTCTCAAATAGGACCATGACATTGGGGTGATATCATGGCTTTCTCTGTGCAAATTGGATTTACATGAGGGAGGGCTGTGCAAGGTTACCAACCTCACAATCTCCTCCAGAGCCATCTGGTGCCAGTGGCAAGATATACATGAGAATAACTGGAGATTGCCCCAAATGTTTAAAGCAATTGGGGTTAAGTGATTTACCCAGTATTACACAGCTACTAAGTGTCTGAAGTGTGATTTTAATTTTGGTCCTCTTTGATTCTAGGGCCATTGCTCTATCCACTGCACCACCTAGCTGCCTCACTCTATGATAAATCTTGCTGAAGTACCCTAAAGATGGACCATTCTATTTTTTAGTGGATTTAGAGCTTAAACATTGTATGTGTTGCCTACTATTATTAAAAAGTTAGTTCCTTAGGAACAGGTACTGTCTTATATTCTATTTATGTCCCTAGCATTTCACACAGTGCTCTGAACAGAGTGATTAAGAAATTATTTTTTATTCACTTATGGAAGAAAATATGTGCTTCTTTGTCCTATATTAAATTAGGTATGTCATGCCTAGAATACAGAAAGAAACAGAAACAGAAGCTCCTTGAAGCAGACATCACGTCTTCTAAATATTGTATCCCCCATAACACATAACAAAGTGCCTTGTACATGTTATTTCTCCATAAATTTACATTGAATTAGTGAAAAATAAAAAGGGGTGCTAAACTACTCCATGGGGTTTCTTCCATTTCTATGATAGTCAATGAAACTATTATTTCTCATTACATTGGAAAACATTATGGAAAAAGAATTTCTTAAAATGTGTATATAATATACATACAAACAACTACATACAAAAGACTACATGCAAAGTAGAAGGTCTCTAAGCAGTCAAACATATCTTTAAGTGGCAAAAGATTAAAACCTATAAATCTCCATTTTGGTAATATAGTTTTCAGGTCAGGAAAAGTAATATTATTTGTGACTTATTTATAAATTAATTAAAATAGGGGTTGATTGAGAGGTGGGGAGGGAGGCAGAAAATTTGGAACAAAAAGTTTTGAAAATGAACATTAAGATTTCTTTTTACCTGTAATTGGTGAAAACAATTAAATTATTTTTAAAAAATTAAATAGGGATTGATCAAGGAGAGACTGACTCTTATAATGGCTGATTAGCTAACAGGACCTGTACCTTTGCAAGCCTGGTCCCTGAGGATATCATGGCACACAGCTACCTGCTGTTCTCCTCCAGGGGCTATGACTGGTTTGTGGTTTTCCTCTGCTCCCTTTATCAGACACCCTCTCTGCTCCTCCTTCCTGGAGGAGGTGGTGGCTTGAGTAGCAGGAAAGGGACCTGCCTCCCAAAACTTTATTGATATGTTCCCAAACATGGGACTTCTAGTAGAAGTTCTCTCTTGACAAATGTTATTGCTGTCTATTGAAGATTCTGTGCTAGACCTCTAAAAGAATTTGAAAAAATGGTTTCCTAATGTAAAGAAAAATAGAAATGGAGAGTAAAGCCCCACCAATTTGAATGTGCCTTTGGCATCAGAGGGTTTCTCCCACTAGACTTTGATGTCATCACATTAGAGCTCATTTTAGTACGGGCCACCCTCAGGTCACATCAACCAATGGAATTGAATGATTCTAGCCAATTATTTTTGATCATTGTATAAGTGTATGAGTGCCACCTCTCTCAGAAGAGGAAAAAAGAGAGATGAGGAGGAAAACTCCATTCTGTGCTCTTTTTGGTAAGCACTCTCCTGTTAGTACAGAATAGGTAATGTAGAGACAATATGGCACTGGGGGTTTTTGTCTTGGGTTAAATACCACGTGGCCAACTCTTTGGTAACATTTAATATGATTCAATAAATGCTTAATGCCAAAAATTGGTGCAATAGTCATTAATTTATAAATAGCAACATTTTAGAAACATCAGCCTAGTTCCCCAGTAATTTAGCCAGAAACTACTAGTCTAACAATAATTTATAAAATATATCCAACAGTCCTCCCAATTGGATTTTTTATTATATAGACTAAGAAAAGGGCCTGCTCATATGGGTCCAATAAGACAAGGAATGAGAAGTCTCTTCAGTGTAGGAGAAACCAGTGCCAAGGTTGTAAAGAATAAAATGGATGTAAAGTTCAAAGTTGTGGCTGGCTATTTAGAGACCAAATTAGAAAGAATAGAAACTGTGAATTTCTCAAAAAGCCCAAAGCAGTACCAAGATCTAGGAGCAAAATTTCCAAAAGGTGCCATCCTAACTGGTCCTCCAGATACTGGGAAAAAAAACACCTTATAGCCAAAGCAACAGGTGTATAAGTCAATGTCCCTTTCCTTACAGTAAATAGCTCTGAATTTTTGGAGATATTTGTTTGTTGATGTGGGTCTAGCTAGAGGTTGTGACTTATTTGTGGCTCATAGATTTCTATGAGCCCCTTGAATTTTCTTCATTGATGAAATAGATGCAGTGGGTAGAAATAGAAGGAGAAGCAACTCTGGAGGCCAAAGTGAACAGGAAAATATACTCAACCAATCGCTTGTAGAAAAGAATGGGTTTAAAACAACAAATACAGTCATTTTGGCAGGCACAAATAGTCTAGATATCCTATATCCAGTATTAATGAGGCCAGGATGCATGGATAGGCAAATCTTTTTTGGGTCAACAGATATAAAAGGGAGAGCCTCCATTTTCAAAGTTCAGCTCAGACCATTTAAATTAGAAATTTAGATGTATAAAGAGAAATTGGCAAGAAAACTTGCATCCTTAAATCAAGGGTTTTTCGGAGCTAATATTGATAATGTCTGTAATGAAGCTACCTTGCTACTTACAAGACACATTTCAGATGCCATAGATCAATCTCACTTTGAACAAGCAATTGAATGAGTGATTAGTAGCTTGGGGGAAAACAATAACAAAACAAACAAACAAACAAACAAAATTAACTTGGGTATTACAGCCAGAATTGAAAAAAAAAGATAGTAGCATATCATGAAGCAGGGCACACAGTTGAAGGCTGGTTTCTGGAATATATTGATGCACTTTTAAATATGTCCCTAATCCAAAATATAAAATATTTGGGTTATGCTCAGCATTTACCTAAAGAGCAATACAAGAACAGCTTTTGAATACTATATGTATGACTTTAGGAGGACATGTGTTAGAAGAAATATTTTTGGAAGAATTACAACTTGCACTCAAGATTACTTGAGGAAAGTAACTAAGAGTGCATATGCACAAATTATTTAGTTTTGTATGAATAAAAAACTGGGACAGATTTTCTTTGGCCTCCCATGACAAGGAGACGTGGTATTTTAGGAACCATATAGTGAAGATACTATAAGACTGATAGATGATGAAATATACATGCTTATTAATGATACTTATAAACAGAGAGTGGTTCTTTTTACAGAGAACAAAGCTGACATAGAGATGGTTGTTCTCCAAATATTAGAAAATGAAATATTAGAGAAGTCTGATGTGGTTGCACTTTGGGGCCCTAGACACTTTGGCAAAAAAAAAAAAATCTATCTATGAAGATTTGGGAGAGGGTAATGGAAGTTGGGATGAGGACACCTTCCTTTCAGAAGAACTTAAAGACTGAAACAAAGATGGTGAAAAGAGAAGGAGAAAGAAGAAACACCAGATGATAAAACAGTAAAACAGATCAAAATATGGATGCCAAAAAAACCCCAAAAAACAAACAAAAAAACAAAAACAAGGGGGCAGCTAGGTGGCGCAGGGGTTAAAGCACCGGCCCTGGATTCAGGAGTACCTGAGTTCAAATCCGGCCTCAGACACTTGACACTTACTAGCTGTGTGACCATGGGCAAGTCACTTAACCCCCATTGCCTAAAAAAACAAACAAACAAAAAAAAAAAACAAAATATGGATGCCATTTGAATTTCATTTTGTTTTGTGTTATCAGTTTGCACAGTACTTCAACTTTGATTTTGTCAGGTCAATGAAATCTAGTGCTAAAACGTTTTGTTAGGTTCCAAAGTTTGAAATGGTAACATAAAGAAATCTTTGATTTGTGTACAAGGCAGAAACTTTATCTCTGAGCCTCAGAAATCATTGTCAGTGGTGATGATTGTCAGTGGCTAACTGCTCACACTAGAGGAGGATTTACAGAGAAGAAATCATTAAGGAAAGATTTCAGTAGAGTTGATTGGAGAGATTCTTGGACCATGTCAAACTCTATTATCTTTTACTTAGGAAATGTGGCTGAACATGTAGTGTAAAATTAATTAATTTAAACAACTTTGCAGGGGAGAAGTCAGTTTTTCCCACCTCACAAATCCACCCACCCTTAATTAACTCATTATGCTTAATTGGTTTCTCTTACACCTGCAGAAGGCAGACAGACCATTAAATGACTCAAACACCTAATGAGGAAAACATTATAATTTGGTGTATAATTTTTTAAATTAAATCATTTGTTGTATTTTAATCAAAAGGTTTTCTATAGTGAGCTTTAAAATATGAATTAGAAATTGTATAAATAAGACTCCTTTTAAATAAAATAATAAACTAAAAACCATGTTTAAATTAATTAAAATAGCATAAATTACAATTTTTGTAGATTCAGATGGAACACTATTGACATTTCATGTAGCAAAGCAGATTTTATATAATCACAGAGTTTTCAGAATTTATATTCTGTATAGCAATCCAAAATACAAAAAAAAGCTCATAAAGGATTTTTAAAATTACAAAAAAGTAGAGGGAAAAATTATGAAAATAAATGAGAGTGACCCAAGAAAATCATGAAAAAAGAATGAACAGCTTGGTAAAGGAAGTGCATACACACATACACACACAAACAACAAACTGGAGAAAATAAAACCTTAAAAAAAAAGAAAAAGAAGAGTCCAAATGACAAAAGAAAGAAGTACAAAAAATTATTGAAGAGAACTCCTTACAAACAGTATTTTAAAAATCGATAAAAGATGTGCAAAAATTCACTGGAGAAACTATGTCCTTAAACACCAGAATCAGGCAGGCCCAGTCACAGCCAAAGCAAACCAGAAGTGGCAGTAACTAGTTCTGGAACTCAGCCCACAGATGGTAAGAGGGTTGAACAATTGGACAGAAGGAGATTACAGGGATCTCTTTGCTAGAACTGAGGCATGACTTAGATCCAGGTCACAGTCTTGGGTAACTTCCCAGGAGGGAGAGGAGCACAAGCATACCAGAGTTTGCAGCCACAGTGGAGCAAGACTCTTTTCAAAGTTCTGGGGCAGAAAAGCAGGTCTATGGTTGCTTGCAGATGAAAGCACAGGCCAGAAGAGTATTAAATATACCTCTCCTTAAATCATATCACTTTTTTGTTTGTTTGTTTGTCTTTTGGCCAGGCAATGAGTGTTAAATGACTTGCCCAGGGTCACACAGCTAGTAAATGTCAAATGGCTGAGGCTGGATTTGAACTCAGGTCTTCCTGAATCCAGGGCCGGGCTTTATCCACTGTGCCACCTAGCTGCCCCCCATATCACTTTTGAAGAACTAAAAACTTAAAAATTCTGAAGTATCTCTGAAAATAGCTGCACTAACCTCTTGAAGCTTGGGATAGTGAACCCTCCAACTTGGAAGCAGTACCCCACTTTAAGAAAGAGTTAAAAGCCAAGAAATAGGCTGGAAAAATGATCAAACATGAAAAAAACCACTGACCCTAGAAAGATTTTATGATGACACTGAATATCAAAATACACCCTCAGAAGAACATAACAAAGTCACAGCTCCTCCATCTGAAGCTTCCAAGAAAAATATGAATTGGTATCAGGTCATAGAAGTGCTCAAAAAGGAATTTGAAAATAAAGTAAGAGAGGTAGAGGAAAAAATTGAAAGAGAAGTGAGAGTGATGAAAGAAAATCATGAAATATCAACATCTTGGTAAAGGAGACACACACACACAAAACATATTGAATAAAATAACACCTTTAAAAGAAACTAGACCAAATGGTAAAAGAGGTACAAAAAAACAATGAGGAAAAGAATTCCTTGAAAAGCTGAATTAGCCAAATGGAAAAGGAGATGTAAAAGCTCTCTGAAGAAAATATCTCCTTAAAAATTAGAATTGAAGGGCGGCTAGGTGGCACAGTGGATAAAGCACTGGCCCTGAATTTGGGAGTACCTGAGTTCAAATCCGGCCTCAGACACTTGACACTTACTAGCTGTGTGACCCTGGGCAAGTCACTTAACCCCCATTGCCCTTCAAAAAAATCAAAACAAAACAAAACAAAACAAAAAATTAGAATTGAGGGGGCAGCTAGATGGCGCAGTGGTTAAAGCACCGGCCCTGGATTCAAGAGTACCTGAGTTCAAATCCGGCCTCAGACACTTGACACTTACTAGCTGTGTGACCATGGGCAAGTCACTTAACCCCCATTGCCTAAAAAAAAAAAAATTAGAATTGAGCAAATGGAAGCTAATGACTATGGGAAATCAAGACATAATAAACCAAATCCAAATGAATGAAAAAAATAGTGGGCGATGTAAAATATCTCCTTGTAAAAACAGCTGACCTGGAAAATAGATCCCAATGAGATAATTTGAAAATTATTGGACTACCTTAAAGCCATAAGCAAAAAAAAAATGCTTAGACATCATCTTCCAAGAAATTGTCAAGGAAAATTGTCCCAATATTCTAGAAGCAGAAGGTAAAATAAAAATTTAAAGAATCCACCAATGATCTGAAAGAGATCCCAAAAGGAAAACTTCCAGGAATATTATATCCAAATTCCAGAGCTCCCAGGTCAAGGAGAAAATATTGCAAGGAGCCAGAAAGAAACAATTCAAATATTGTGGAGTGACAGTAGTAGCAGCTTCTACATGAAAGGATCAGAGGGCATGGAATATTATATTCTGGACGGAAAAAGAATTGGGATTACAACCAAAAAGTACCTACCCAGAAGAACTGAATATAATCTCTCAGGGGAAAAAATGGGACTTCAATGAGAAAGAGAACTTTCAGGCATTCATGATGAAAAGACCTGAACTGAATAGAAAATTTGATTTTAAATACAAGACCCTAGAGAAGCATAAAAAGGTAAACAGAAAAAAGAAATCATGAGGTAGGTTAAAAGGTTAAACTATTTATATTCCTATTTGGGAAGATGATAATTCTTCTTCATAAGAACTTTCTAAGTGTTAGGGCAGCTGAAGAGAATAAATCTAGACAGAGGGCACAGGTGGTAATTGATTATGAAGGGATATCTCTAAAGCATTTATTTTTGTTTATCATTTTTGTGGGGTCATCAGGGTGGGGTTGAATGCCCAGGGTCAAGCAGCTGGTGAGTGTCTTGTGTCTGAGGCCAGATTTGGGCTTAAGTCATCCTGAGTCCAGGGCAGGTGCTTTGTCCACTGTGTCACCTCACTTGCCCATGATGATATCTTTAAAATAAAATTAAGGGGGGTAGCTAGGTGACATAGTGGATAAATCACCAACCCTGGATTCAGGAGGACCTGCCTTCAAATCTGACCTCAGACACTTGACACTAGCTGTGTTACCCTGTGAAATTCACTTGACCCTTATTGCGTCACCAAAAAAAATAATTAAATTAAAAAAAAAATAAAATAAAGTGGTGAGAGGATTGCACTGGTATAAAGGGAAAGAGATGTGGAATGGAGTAAAATATCTCACATAAAAGAGGCAACAAAAGCTTATAGATTGGAGGGAAAGATGTGGGAGGAATGGGAGAATGAATGGGACTCATTCACATCAGAAATGGCTCAAAGAGGGAATAACATATACACTCAGGTGGGTATAGTAATATATCTTGCCCTTTGGGGAAGTGGGAGGGGAAGGGGATAAGGGGGGAAGGGTGAAGGAAGGGAGGGCAGATTAGAGGAGCAGTCAGAAACAAAATACTTTTGAGGAGGGAAAGGGTAAAAGAAGACAGAAAATAGAGTAAACATAATGGGTAGGGAATAGGATGGAGAGAAACACAGTTAGCAATAGTAACTAGGGGAAAAATTTGAAGCAGAGGCAATAGCAGTGTAAGATGATGGTGATGGTGGTGGTGGTGGTGGTGGTGGTGGTGGTGGTGATGGTACTTACTTTGCTGGACTATTGTGAAGAAAGTTCTTTGTCAGGGATAAGGTAGCTATTATTGTTGTTGCAGTAATCAATCTCATGTTATTTGTAAGGATATATTCCTTTAAAGTACTATATAAATGTGGTTTACTGTAGTTTACTATAAAAAAATGATGAGAGGGATGCTATCAGTTAAACCTGGAAAGACTTACATGAGCTGGTACAAAGTGAAATGAACTGCAATCAAAGTCACACCAATACTTTAAGATGATCTGCTGCGAATGAATGACTTAGTTATTTTCAACAATGCAATGATCCAAAGAAACTCTGAAGGATTTGTGGAAACTGCAATCCATCTACAGAGAGAGAACTGATAGTATCTGAATATAGATGGAAGTATATTTTGTTGGCGGTGGTGGGGATAGTTCCTTTTTCTTTCTTTTATCTTTTTCTTTTCTTTTGTTTTTTTGCAGCAATGAGGGATAAGTGAGTTTCCCAGGCTCACACAGCTACTAAGTGTCAAGTGCCTGAGGCTGGATTTGAACTCAGGACCTCCTGAATCCAGGGCTGTTGCTTTATACACTGTGTCACCTAGTTGCCCCCATTAGTTCCTTTTGATAAATGTTTTTTGTCTGCTATATTTTGCATGATCTCACATGTGTAACTTATATTGAATTGCTTGAGTTCTTGGGAGGGGGATAGAGAGGAAGGAAGAGAATTTGGAACATGCAAAGTTTTAAAACATTGATGTTACAATTTGTTTTCCCCACCTTTACATAAAAGGTGGGGAAAATATCTAAATAAAAATTCCCTCTCCTTAAAAAATAGATGTTGAAAATTGTTTTTACATGTATTTGGGGGAAAAATAAAATAAAGTTCTAAAAAACAGCATAACCAGCCAAATGGAAAAGGAAGTGAAGCTCCTTAAAATAAAATAATTTGTTGAACATTAGAATTAGAAAAGTAGAAACTAATGTCTCTATATAAACAAACAAAATCAAAAGAATGGGAAAGAGAAAAAAAAGTAAAATATTTCATAAGAAAAAGAATGAAGCAATTTGGGATACACTTTGAGAGAGAATTAAGAAGTATTGAGGCAGCTAGGTGTCACCGGCCTTGAAGTCAGGAGTACTTGAGTTCAAATCCAGCCTCAGACCCTTGACACTTAATAGCTGTGTGACCCTGAGCAAGTCACGTAACCCTCATTGCCCCACTTAAAAAAAATAAAATGAAGAAGTATTAGAGTACCTGAGAGCCATGACAAAAACAAAAAAAAAAAGCCTAAACATCACTTTTACAGACATTATCAAAAGCTATCCTGATATTATAGATCCAGAGAGTAAAATAGAAATTGAAATAATTAACTTCTTACCTCCTGAAAGAGATCCCAGAATGACAATTCCCAGAAACATTATAGCTAAATTCTAGAGTTCCCTTGTCAAAGAGAAAATATTTTAAACATCCAGAAATAAATGACTCATATATTGTGGAACCACGGTAAAGATATTAAAAGATTTAGTAACTTATATCTTAATGTATCAGAAAGCTTGGAATATTATATTCTGGAGGGTAAAGGAGCTGGGATTTCAACCAATAAATACCTACCCGGCAAAACTGAGTATAATCTTTCTGAGTTGATGGAGTATGGGGGATATTTAATGAAATAAAGGACTTTCAAGTATTCCTGTGGAAAATAACAGAAATTAATAGAAAATTTGATCTTCAAATGCAAGACTCAAGAGAACCAAAGATAAACATGAAAGGGAAGTTATAAGGGAATTGATATGGTTAAAATGTTTGAGAAAATTCAAATGAAACTAAGATTCAAGCATTGCCCACCCATCTACTGTTAATCATCTTTTATACATATTTTATATGAGATCTTTTTCCCTATTCCAGCTCTTTCTTCTCCTCTTTTCAAGTGGATCCCCACTTCTTGCCATTAATTTAATTTTGGAATATCATTTTATCACAGTCAACTCATGTTTGCCCTTTTTCTATGTATACACATTCTAACTGACCTAGTAATGAAAAAGTTCTTAGGAGTTACAAGTATCCTCTTTCCTCACAGGAATACAAACATTTTAACCATGGCTGAGAAAGGAGATGAAGTTGTTTTTGTTTTTCCTTAAAATAGTTTTTAAGCTCTTTTCACTTCCACAGTGTGTCAATTGTTTTATCCTTATCAAACTTCCATAAGAAATGTTAGTAGTCTCTTTATAATATAATTCTTAATATATTTCCCATGAAATAAGACCATCTAATTGCTAAATGGTAAATGTCTTTGTAAGGTGTAATACAATGATAGTTCAGGTATTTAAGCCTTGATCTGGATGTTTTGAGCAGTGACTAAAGATGCCAAACTTGAGCACCAGAAAGAACATGTATACTGCCCAGAATACAGTATACATACTGTATACATAAAAGGGTAAGGTGGTGGGCATCACAAGGAGTTAAAAATATCTATATACCTATCTATCTATCTATTTATCCATCTATATCTTTTTATCTATTATATGGGCATATATATCTATCAATGTATAATTAAAATGTATTATTGCAAATAAATTGATAGTGATCAAGTATGCATAAGTAAAACATCTACCATATGCACAATTCATATATTATGTGTAATATTATATAAAATGTTTCATATTAATATCATTGTAATAATATATATTTCAATTGCATATATCATATATAGAGTTATGATTAATTATATATAAAATAATTATTATATGTATAATTGAAAAATATTACTGCTAGAATATTCTGCTCTTTATGGCAGGTTGGTGTTAATTTTATCTATCCAATTTTCCTTATGATAATGATGGTTACTAAATTTCTATGAATAATCACATATTTGAGGAAACAATTGTCAAATTTATGTTAGGATAATTTGAAAAACTGACCTAGGGTTTGCCTGATCCTTAGCATTTTCTTTTTTTTTTTTCTTTTTTTTTTTTTTTTTAGTGAGGCAATTGGGGTTAAGTGACTTGCCCAGGGTCACACAGCTAGTAAGTGTCAAGTGTCTGAGGCCGGATTTGAACTCAGGTACTCCTGAATCCAGGGCCGGTGCTTTAACCACTGCGCCATCTAGCTGCCCCAATAATTATAGCAACACCTTTTTTTTATTTTCTGCAGGGCAATGAGGGTTAAGCGACTTGCCCAGGGTCACACAGCTAGTAAGTGTCAGAGGCCGGATTTGAACTCAGGTCCTCCTGAATCCAGGGTCCATGCTTAACCACTGAGCCACCTAGCTGCCTCCTTAGCATTTTCAAATAATTCAATAACAGAAATTAAGATAAATTCATGAATTTATGACTAGTGACAGTAAGAAGAATCATTGCCCTTCATTTTGTCAATGTACACTGAGGACAAGCCTATCAATTTCTAGTCCCTCTAAATCCCAAGATTAGAGGCTATATGGCTATTAAGTGGAAAACAGAGAATAAAAAAAAATGGGAGGATAGAGAGGATACACAGAGTTGGCAACATTTGGTACAAGTGTTTTGCTATCTGAACCTATATTAACATCAATATAATTGTCTTTCTGTACCTTATGGCAAAATCAAGCAGGTCCAACACAGTCTATAACCACTATTTCCTGCACTAGTACTAGTGCCTTCCCAAATTGTTTCTGTGATTAGATCTGTAGAGAGAAGTCATTCTTTATACCCATATGAAGCAAATGGGTGTTAGAATTTACATTTTGAGGTGATCTATATAAAATTTGCATTTATAATAATTTCCTTGTGATATACACACATATAGATACTGACTAATACTGACTAAAAGGCAAGTAAATATAAAGTGCCTGCCATATGCCATGTATTGTACTAAGCACCTGAAATACTAAAGCTAAAAAATAAAAATAAAATTTCCTAGGACTTAAGGAGCATACTGTCTAATGGGGGAGACACATATCCATGTACATGTGAATATACATATGCAATCACATACACATATAATACACATATACACATACTTATAGACATTATACATATACTCATATATATATATACACTTTTATATATATATATGTTTATGATAAAAATAATCAATGAAAGACAGACACTAGCATTAATTGGGATCAGGGAGGTCTTCTTGTAGAAGATAGGATTTTAGATAGAACTTGAAGAATACTAGAAAAGTCAGGAAGAGAAATGAAGGGAAAGAACCCCAGCCATAGGGTACAGCAAATGAAAATGCTCTACTATCAGATTGATGACATTTTGGCAATAGGAAACACTAATCTGTAAATGTTGAATTTTGAAATCACTTTACTTGATGTTATCATTGAAGGTGCCTCCCCTCCAAAACAAAACAAAATATAATGAATGTGAGAGGAATCTCAAGGGTTCCAGTTTAACTGCATTTCTCTATTTTGATTTAATAAAAGATGTTTTATATTGACTAGCAAAGACAGAAATATTTCAGTCCTATCCCATTCTAAGTACAGTAGACACAACAGCAAAAGAGACAAACTTTCTCAATAGTGTTCAATAATAATCATTATAAGTGCTATTATAAAACACATAAAGGAACAGAACGTTAATTACTCCTTCCCTCATGATTTGTAAAGTTTATTTTAACATCTTTTGAACATAGAAAGAAACCAGAAGATACAATAGCTAGTGGACCAGGTGGCACTAGGGAATGATACTGCATCTTCCATTTGTGTCACCTCTAATGTGATTTCCACTAGCCTTATTCAGGTTCTGATTCCTGCTACTTATAACCTACATAAGACTTTGTCCAAAAAAAAATCATTACCTCATAGGTTGTTACAATATGATATAATATTTGAAATATAATACTACGAGCGCACACACATATAAATATAAACATACACACATGGACACATATACCCACAAACCCTTTCTGATTTTTTAACTTGGTTCATACCACCTCCTATGCCAAGAATTTCTTTACTACTTCTCCTTACACCTGGTAACATCATTTCACATTCCCAATTTAAAAAAAATCTAAGGACCTTTCAAACCCATTCAAGAGCTCTGAACAGTTCTCTTTGATCTATCAAATTGGTAACATTCCTTAGTCTCTTAGACTTCAAATATTTTCTTTTTTGTGCTTCTCACTCATCAAGTATTATTATTATTATATATTTTAACCCTATCTATCTATCTATCATCTTAGTATGATGAAATGGATGACAAAAGCATGATGGTTCCCCCTTGGGGAAAACATAACAATGTATATGGCAATTTGAATCCCAACATTACAAACTATCTAAGACCTTCAACCTTATGAAACTCCTTCCCTCTCGTTCTATCATCAGCTTGGTGAAGAAGAGGGTAGTTTGGGAGCCTGCACTGCAGTGAGAGGGGTAGCTAGTAGACTTTTTAGTGACAGTGAGTGAAATATGAGTGATAATGTTGGATATATGTCTCATGATTGACTATTACAGAAAGATAGGATTCAAACTCTCCACCTTCTTGTCACTTTCTGATTTGCTAATCATATACCCCTTGCTATTATGCCACAGACACCTAGTAGATTATAGGAAGATTTTGGAGACTAATGACCAATTGAAGCAGTATGATATTTCCTACATTCCAAATTCTGTCAAAATTGAAGATTCATGGAAGTTTCTTCTCTTTTTAAAAAAGATGTTGGTTGTGAATTAAGGGGAGTCCTAGATAATTTATTTTAGTTGATCATGTCCTCAATTTGTTTCTCATTCATCTTTTTCTAAATCTTGCTTTTCTATTTAGGAGGATATGATGGAGTATCAGGTATTGACCCTCCCCTATTCAAAATAGTTGTTAATTAAATGTAGATATTACCAAGGGTGGGTGAAGAGGCAAGGATCTAATAGTGGATTATGATGAAAGAGTAGCATTTTAAAGTTCATAATCATTGAGATTATGCAGGTGATGAAGTCAACATATGAAAAAGTGAAATTATAGTTTTGAAAATTGAAAGCAGGATGGAAAGATTATTATAGAAATTATCAATATGATTATAAAAGTGCCCATGAATGATCAAAAGGCATGGAATAAGGAAGAGTTGATAAAAATAACCTAGAAATTTTTTGGAAGACAAAAATGAGGATGAGGAAAATAAGTAAATCTATTTCACTGACTACAAAAGGCAAAGTTTTATTGAGGGATGGAAGTGGAGTAAAACCTGGGAGGAAGATGTAGTAGCAAGAAATATGCCAACCTCTACTTCAATCTCTCTTTAACCAGGGAAGATGAGGAATGGAAGAAATAGTTTCAAATGAAAAGCCTCCAAGGGTTATTACTCTAGAGGAAAGAGAGGTTTCTATTAAGGTAAGGGGGTAGAAGGAATGTTGGAGGAAAATTCTGAGGATATATGAACATTTGATGACTCTGGAACAGAAAGTCAGATGTCAAGACAGAAGTATAATTTCAGAAATGTACTCAGTGAGAATAGTTTTGGGGAGAAGCTGATCTGAATAGAAAGATGGTATGGGGAACTAGAAAGGACATGAAGCTTATGTCAAGATGACTGGGGTGGAGGAACAAGTTGAAGAGAGACAAATTGGTGTAAGTTGCTTATAGCAAAGAAAGATGATTACTCATGCAATATAACTTAAAACAACAAAAGAAACTGGAAAATTAACAGAAATATAGAATTCCAACACTTTGAAGTTAATCTAATTCAACATTCCTCTGTTCCTGTTGATGGCACCTGTACGCCTCCATGGGTGGATGGAATGAACAGTATGAAAGCTGAGGCATTCTAAAGGAAACAATCCAAAGCTTAACCTATCAGACATTTCTTCCTCAAATGTAATCAAAATTCCTTGTGTTGTGAAGTCATATTCTTTCCACTCTGTGGAAGTGAAGAATAATCATATGATTTTCTAAATAATAATGATATCTATATCTAATCTATATCTATATCTAATCTAATCTATATCTATATCTATATCTATATCTATATCTATATCTATATCTATATCTATATCTATATCTATATCTATATCTATATCTATATCTATATCTATATCTATATCTATATCTATATCTACATCTATATATCCTTATTAGCTCACAGTTCAGTCCTTCTTCCTCAGGCCAAATGAACTGCTTTAGCCTTTTCTTAAAGGTCTTACAATTCAATCATTTTTGTTCCCTGAATCTTGTCAGAATCGCCATATGCAGTTTTAGTTGTGTATCCATTAATGTAATATGAAAATCCAGGTGAAAACTACTAGATATTTCTTCATTATCCAACAGTTCCTAAATTCTGATGGTACACGGATCTATATATAATATCAATTTGACACCATAGCACAATTTTAAAATTCTTTATGGGAAAGCTTTTTTTTGGAAAGAAAGTAAAAGAGAAAGTTTGAGGATCATAAGAGGAGCAACACAAAAGAAACAAATAAAAAGATGGTCAAGGAAACAAGGAATTTCAACAAGGGAGAATGTTTGGAGCAAAAATGCTTCACTAGCTTGGTCTTGAGATGCCCTGCGGAACAAAATCCTTGCTCCCTTCCCCACAGGGCCTTCTTTTGTTACAGCAAATATGTTGTAGACAGCACTCAACTGTCTAAAAGCATCATAAGATTTAGCGTCACCTAGCTAATAATTTTCATTAAACATCAAATTATATTCTGAAACGCATCTTCTTTATCCCTCTGTGGCAGATGTGCTTTGAATAATTAGAGATAATTCAGAGAGGTTTAAGTCACCACTGCATGACACTTAATGGAAGTACAATTTATTACCAGTGGCAGCCGTTCACTTTCTGACAACAAGGTGCATACTGACACGTGAAATATAGCTAACAGTGTCTCTGTACTTCATTAGTGTCAAGAACCCTGCACTCCAGCAACCAAGTAGATTTGTGTATGCAACTCATTTCATGGTAACCTTTTTTTTCTCATAGAAAAGAAGCACAAAACCTCTAAAAGCAAGATCTTATTAATAAAATATGGTAATTTAGTCTCTTCCTCCTCCCCCTTTTAACATAGTTGAAATCAATCATAGGAGATATGATTGAATTTTAGAATTTAATCAATTTTTAAGTTTATAGTTTGGGCCTATAAGTATATAAGATGAATTCTTAAATATCTGAAGTGAATACTGAGAAAGCATGTTAAAGTGGAGGAGAGGACAAGAGGCGATACTCAAAGAGCTCACGTTCTGACACATTACTCTTTATTTATGTAGCTTTAGATAAGTCACATACCTTTTGAAACCAAAGTCTTCTAGCCTATAAAATGAGTATCATTGTAGTGGAATATATTTACCTTACTTTCAAATTTGGCAGACTATAAGGAAAGATTGTGAATCATCCAATGGAATTCATCAGTGGCTGAAGCTACTACATTAATAGATGTAGAGATTTAAAGAGCCTTACTAATGATTATTTTTTAAATGCCCTCATTTTATAGTGTAGAAAATTAAGATGTATAAAATTTAAATGACTTGCTCAAGGTCCTCTAACTTTGCTTTTCAGTGATAATAATTTCTTGTCTCTTCCTCATCACAAGATACTCTATTTCCTAACTGAATTTTCAGTGGAAGTTCCCAAGTCTGGATTTCTTTCTTTTCTTATTTCTGTCTCCTGGCTTTCCTGCATTGTTCTGGTCCTAGCTAAAATAACCCTCCATCTGACTGTGAACATGAAGGATTAGAGAGAGAATGTGGTAGCAAGAGTGGGGAAAGAAGTAATTTGTGAGACAAAAGGGCAGAGATGGTCTAGCTCCTCTCTGCTAAAACATAAGGCTACACCTGTGAACGATCATTAATTGGACCTGTATTTTATTTTAATCAGTAATAATCAGTTGGATATACATATAAAGGGTGATGCCATAAGCAAATTAGAAGAAGGAATAGTTTTCCTCTCAGATTTCTGGAGAAAAGAATAATTTATGACCAAACAAGATATAGAGAGCATTACAAAACATAAAATGGATCATTTTGATTATATTAGATAAAAAATTGCACAAACAAAATCAATTCAATCAAGATTAGAAGGAAAGTAGAAAGCTGGGAAAGAATTTTTACAGTCAGTTCTTCTGATAAAGGCTTCATTTCTCAAATTTATAGAGAACTAAATCAGATTTGTAGGAATACAAGTCATTCCCCAGTTGATTAAATGGTCAAAGGATAAAAAGAGGCAGTTTTCAGATGAAGAAATTAAAGCTATCTATAATGATATGAAAAGAAATGTTCCAAGTCACTATTTACTCATGAAATTTGAATTAAAAAAACCTCAAAGGTACCAACTCAGACCTGTCAGATTGTCTAGCATGAAAAAAAAGGGAATATGTTGTATGTTGGAGGGATTGAAGGAAGACTGGGACATTAATGCGCTGTTGGTGGAGTTGTGAAGGGACCCAACCATTCTGGCGAGCAATTTAGAACTATTTATAGACAAATAAAGTGTGATTGGCTTGGGTCTCTGCCTCAGTATTTTTCCTTCCAGATTGGACAATTTTGGATCCCACATACCCCTGTGAGAGTTGGAAGGGGGAAAGTTTAGGAGACATAGGGAATGGGAGATAGGATAGGGCTATTGTTGAAAGAAGTCATGAGAGCTGGGATGAAAAGGAATATCTTGCTCCTAGTATGTGTGGAAAATATAAACTGACTTCTCTGAATAAAAGGACATGATTATTTGCACTACAGCTGTATAAACAGAAGGGTAACCTATCTATCCATCAATGATAGCCTAAATGATAATAATGGTTGTAGAGGCGTTCTCCATCCATAATAACCCCCGGGATAGAAAGAGAGAGATTTCCAGAAATGAGAAAGTTTTTGGTAGGGCAAGACTAGGAAAGGGAGTCAGAACCTTGGTCTGTGCTTTCCTATGGACACTTTTCCTTTCTCACCTTTTCTTTAGTTTATATTACTAGGTTACTGCAAAGTCTAGCATAAGAAAGAGGGAAATGTTGAAGGCATTGATAGAGAGGTGACTGTTACACAAAAAGGATGCTTCAGAGGCATATTTCTGGGGAAGGCCATGATGTTTAATGGGTCATCAATTGGTCCATTAAAGACCCTAGCTATGATGGCAGGATTTGAAGAAGAGGAGAGAAAGTACATGAGCTGAATACTATACAACTTGAGAAAAATGAAAGATTTGAAGTTTCAAATCCTACCCAAACAAGTTGGTAATCATGTGAACATTAATTAAAAAAAAACCTTTTAGCCTCAGTTTATCTTAAAAAAAGAATAATATCTATAACAGTTACCAACAGTAATGTTGTTAAGACCAAATATCTAGTCACAATTATACAGCCAAAAGGAGTAGTAGCATGTGCAGCTCCAAGAGAACAAAGTCCCTCCATGACTAAAGACCAAAAATCATGCAAGGAAAGAAGTGGCTACACCTCTTCTTAGATTATACTACCTTGAAGGCACCAAAAACTTGCAGAGCCTCAAAACTACCTCTAAAAACAGCAAGATAAAAAGATTAAGCTTGAGAAAGTGGCCTTTCTACCATAGGAGCAGAGGTGAACTTTGAAATAAAGTGAAAACTCAAGAAATAAGCTGGGAAAATGGGCAAACAACAAAAAAGGAACTGGCCATAAAAATCTAAAATGGTTACAGAAAGATCAAGACACAACTGAGATAAAGATAATGATGTCAAAGTGGATACAAGCAAAGCCTCAAAGGAAAAAAAAAGATAAATGGAAATGAGGCTAATAAAAATTCTTAGAGGAACATCAGAAGGATTTTAAATATCCAATAATATATGTTGATGAAAAATTGATAAAAGAAGTAAAACTGATTCAAGAATATTATGGAAAACATTTCAACAGCCTGGTAAAAGAGGCAATCTGCCAACTGAGGCATTCTATTAAATGACAGGTACCACTAGACTGGGCCACTCAATTGCAGTGAGCAAGCCTATAGCCCCACAGGCCTCAGAGCAGAAAGCCAGTGATCATTCCCCTGTCCTCCAGCAAAAGAATCTTGAGAAAATTTCTCTGTTCACTAGGAGCAGAGCTCAAATTAAAAAGGCATAAAATAGGCTAAAATAATAAGAAGAAATATAAAAGAACCTTCACTATAAAAAACTATTAATGGCTATAGGGAAGACCAAAATGCAAACTTAGTAAAGGACAACAATATCAAAATGCCTACATTCAAAGCCTCAAAAGGGAAAATGAAATGGTCTCAAAAACCAAAAATCCTTCTTAAAAGAGCTCATAAAGCATTTTATAAATCAAGCAAGAAAGAAGAAAAATTGAGAAAAGAAATGAGAGTTATGTAGGAGAGAATTAATAGATTATGAAAAGGACAAAAATTGAATGAATAAAGCAATTTCTTAAAAACTACAATTAACAAAATGGAAAAGGAGATGCAAATACTGACTGAAAAAAATAATTCCTTAAAAATAAGAAGTGGGCAGATGGAAACTAATGACTTTATGATACATCAGGAATCTGTCAAACAGAATTAAAAATGTAAAAATAGAAAAGGCAAAATAAGTCATTGGCAAACAGCAGATCCGGAAAATAGATCCAGGAGAGAAAATTCAAGAATTATTGGCATATTTAAAGGTCATG
The DNA here is from genome assembly GCF_019393635.1 of Dromiciops gliroides. Taxonomy (NCBI): domain Eukaryota; kingdom Metazoa; phylum Chordata; class Mammalia; order Microbiotheria; family Microbiotheriidae; genus Dromiciops; species Dromiciops gliroides. The sequence continues at coordinate 516,539,026 of NC_057863.1, forward strand.
ATCAAAAAAGTGCCTGGATGGCATATTTCATGATATTTATCCAGAAGAAGAAGACCATTGTCTTAGGTCCAGAGGAAAACATAAACATTGAAAGAATCCATTAGTAACCTCCTAAACAAGACCCCCAAAGGAAAACTCCAAGGAATATTGGAGCCAGATTCCAGAATTATCACATGAAGGATAAAATAATACAAGGAGCCAGAAGGAAACAATTTAGATATCAAGGTGCCACAGTCAACATTACACAAGACCTGTCAGCTTCAACATTGAAGGATCAGAGGTCTTGGAAAATGATATTCAGGAAGGCAAAAGAGATTAGGTTGCAATCCCAAATTAACTACTCAGTAAAATTTAACTTAATCTTTCAAGGAAAAAGATGGACATTCAATTAAATTGGGGACTTTCAAACTTTCGTTATTATAAGACCAAAAATGAACAGAAAAAATTTCAAATATGACTTGAGAAGCATAAAAAGGTAAAGACAAAAAAATTACATCATTATACAATAAGGTTTAAATGTTTACATCCCTATAAAAGAAGATGATTCTTGTAACTTTTGATAACTGCATCTCTGTTAAATCAAAGAGAAAGTTTATACATAAACAGGGGATTTGGGTCTAAGTTAATTTTGATGTAATTATATTAAGAAAAACTTCAATGGTTAAAAAAACATATTTTACTGAAAGAAGAATGAAAGGAAGATGAATCAGGTAAATTATATTACTTTAAGAGGTACAAAAGACATATTTTGATACAGGGAAAGAGGGGAGGAGTGAGCATTGTTTGAACATTGCTGTTACCAGATTTGGGTCAAAGACAGACTAACATATACTCTCAGTTGGGTATAGAAATTTAACTTACAGTATAGGGAAGTATGAGGGGAAAGGGGAAATACCCCATTCAAATCCCAAATAATGCCATAAAAAAGAAATAAACAAACAACAACAACAAAACAGAACAGTCCAAGTCACATAAGAAGAGAGTGAAATGATTTTCCAGCCAAAGATGATAACTAGGATCACCTGCTGATCTGTCTGAGAGAGGAGTTCAGTGTGCAGTCTGTGCCCATCAAGGAACAGACAAAACTTCCAGTGCCTTGGAATCTTCAGCACCAGCAGCTTCTTCTAAGGCTCAGCTTGCAGATTGGTGAGGGGGTTCAGTGGTTGGCTGAGTGAAGTGGCTGCAATCTCTGTTGGAGTTGGGGCAAAGCTCCCTGGGGCTGTACCAGTGGGCTGAATCAAATGGTGGTGGCCCAGTGAGGGAGGGCCACAGGCACACAAATCTTCTGACCATAGAGAATCAGATTTCATTCAGAAATCTGCTTCCAGGTTGAGATGAGGAGGCAAAGAAAGCAGCAGACTGTAGAAAGCTTTTTGGGGGAGACATAGACCAGAATACATCCTCAAAAGAAGATAATAACAAAGTCAAAACTCCAACATCCAAAGCTTCCAAGAAAAATATAAACTGGTTTCAGGCCATGAAAGCCCTCAAAAGGGACTTGGAAGAGAAAGTATGAGAGATAGAAGGAAGATTTAGAGAGATTGAGGAAAGTATGGAAAGAGAAATGAGAGAGATGCAGGAGACTCATGAGAAAAAAGTCAACAGCTTGAAAAGCCACATGGGAATGGAGATACAAAAGCTCTCTTAAGAAGATAATTGCCTGGATAAAGCACCATCCCTGGATTCAGGAGGACCTGAGGTCAAATCCGGCCTCAGACATTTGACACTTACTAGCTGTGTGACCCTGGGCAAGTCACTTAACCCCAATTGCCATATATATATATATATATATGTGTGTGTGTGTGTGTGTGTGTGTGTGTGTATATGTATATATATGTATGTATATATATGTATGTATGTATATATAGAATACATATATATTAGGCATTATATATATAATATGTATATAATATATACATATATATTAGGCATTTTTCCTATAAATGCCTCATTTATCAACTATATTGAGAACTTAATTAAATTTATAGGAGTACAAGCAATTCTCCAATTGAAAAATAGTCAAAGGACATGTATAGGCAGTCTTTCATTGAAGAAATAAAAGCTAATATTATGTAAAAAGAGAGTTCTCAGTGACTACTGATTAGAGAAATACAAATTAAAACTAGTAATATTCTACCTCACACCAATCAGATTGGCTAATGTAACAAAAGATTGGAAAATGATAAATGTCAGAGAAGATGTTTGTTAGTGCAGCTATGAACTGATCCAACCATTCTGGAGAGCAATTTGGAACTGTGCCCAAAGGACTATAAGACTGTACATACCCAGAATATCATTTGTATCCCAAAGAGATAAGAAAAAAGGGAAAAGAACCAACATGTACAAAAATATTTATAGTGACTTTTTTTTGGCATCACAGAATTGGGAATTGAGAGGTTGCCCATCAATTGGAGAATGACTGAAATCCGGGAATAGCTGAACAAGATGTGGCGTATGAATATAATAGAATACTATTGTACTATAAGACATGATGAGCAGGCAAATTTTAGAAAAAATAATACTGGAAAGAATTAGAAGAAGTGATGATGAGTGGGGTGAGCAAAACCAGAACATTGTACACAGGAACAGCAACATTCTGTGATGATCAACTGTGATAGAATTAGCTCTTCTCATCAATAAGACAATTCCAAAAGATTCATGATGGAACATGATCTTCACATCCAGGAAAAGAACCATGGAGTCTGAATATAAATCAAAGCATACTATTTTCACCATTTTTGTTTTCTTCTTTCTTGTGTTTTTCCCTTTTGTTCTAATTGTTCTTTCACAAAATGACTAATATGGAAATATGTTGCACACAACTGTACATATTTAACATATCAGATTGCTGTCTTGAGTAAGGGGCACAGAAGGGAGGAGGGAACTTAATAATCTTACAAAAATGCATGTTGAAAACTATATGTACATGTATTTGGATAAAATAACATAAAAACATAAATTTTTAAATAAAGAATTAGCCAAATGGTAGTAGAGGCACAAAAATCCACTGAAGAAAAATATTCTTAATTTGCATCATTGGCCAAATATAGAAAGAGGCAAAAACATTTACTGATGTAAAGAACATCTTAAAATTTATAATTGACCAAATGGAAAAAAGAATCATGACAATTTACTGAAGAAAGGAGATCATTAAAGAGCAGAATTGACTAAATGGTCAGAGGTACCAAAAAAATCACTTAAAAAAGAATCCCTTAAATAAAATTGGCAAAAAAATGAAAAATAAAATTAAAATTGGACAAATGGAATAAGACACAGAATTAACTGAAGAGAACTCCATAAAAGTTAGTATTTGCCAAATGTAAAATGAGGCACAAAACTCACTAAAGAAAATAATTCTTGAAAAATTAGAAGTGGGCAAGTGGAAGCTAGTGATGCCAAAAGATATCAAGAAACAACCAAATGAAGTCAAAAGAATAAAAAAAATGAAAATGTGAAATAGCTCATAGCAGTAATATCTAATTGGCAAAGTAGATCAAGTAGAGATCATTTAACAATTATTGAACTAAGTGAACGTCATGATCAAAGAAATATCCTAGAAATCATATTTCCAGATATCAAGGAAAAACTGTTTTAAATTGTCCAAAACTACAGTGTAAAACAGAAACTGTAAGAAGCCACTGGTTATCTCCTGAAAGGAATCCCCAAATGAAAACTCCCAGAAATATTATAACAAAATTCCAAAGTTTCCTAGTCAAGGAGTAAATATTATAAGCATGCAGAAAAACTTATTTCAGATATTGTGAAGTTACAGTCAGGATCACAGAAGATTTAACAGCTTATACATTAAAGGATGGATGACTTTTGAATATGATGTACTAAAAAGGAAAAGGAGCTAGGATTACAACAGAGAATAATCTCTCAAGCAAAAATGAGTATAATTCTTTGGAGGAGGGAGTATACATTAAAGTATACATTAAAAAAGAAGATTTTCAACATTTCTGATGAAAAGACCAGAGCTGAATAGAAAAATTGACTTTCAAATACAAAACTCAAGAGGACCATAAAGGCAAACATTAAAGAGAAATCATAAAAGACTCAATAAATTTAAACTGTTTAGATTTTTGTTTGGGAAGGTGATATTTATGGCTTTTAAGTACTTCATAACTATGAGGTTATGTAGAAGGAGCATACATAGAGGACACAATTGTGATTTCAGTATAATGAAATGAGTTTTAAAAATATTGGTTAAGGGGAAAGCAGGTGGCACAGTGAATAAAACACAGGATCTGGATTCAGGAGGACCTGAGTTCAAATCTGGCCTCAGACACTTGGCACTTACTAACTGTGTGACCCTGGGCAAATCACTTAACCATCATTGCCCCCCCACCCCCAAAAAAAATATTGAGCAAGAAAGAGGAGTGTACTGGGAGAAATAGGAAGGGAGAGGAAGAAAGAGCAAAATTATGTAATATAAAAGAGACATATGATGAAGAGTTTTTATAGTGGCGGGAAAATTTGGCTGATAGCAGGCAGTCCTTCAACCTTATTCTTATTGGTCTTGCCTCAAAGAGGAATTAACATTCACTCATTTGGAAATACAAATCTATCTTATGTAACAGTGAAGTAGGAGGGAAAGGGAATGAGAGAAATGGGAGTGTTAATAGAAGGAAAAGCAGATAAAAGAAGAAAAAAACAGTTGTTAAAAGCAAGTATTTTGGGGGGGGGCATTGAGGGTTAAGTGACTTGCCCAAGGTCACACAGCTAGTAAATGTCAAGTGTCTGAGACTTTACTTAAACTCATGTCCTCCTGAATCCAGGGCCGGTGAATTATGCACTGTGCCATCTAGCTGCTCCCAGAAAAAGTCTTGATGAAGGACAGATCAAAAAGAGAGAAAAAAATAAATAGGGAAAATAAGATAGAATTGCATAGAAACCAAAACTGAATTTTTTTTTTTTTTTTGCGGTGCAATGGGGGTTAAATGACTTGCCCATGGTCACACAGCTAGTATGTGTCAAGTGTCTGAGGCCGGATTTGAACTCAGGTCCTCCTGACTCCAGGGCTGGTGCTCTATCCACTGCACCACCTAGCTGCCCCCCATAATTGAATTTGAATGGCATAAAATCATGCATATAACAGAATCTGATAGTTAAAATAATTGCCCAGTGTCACACAACTAGAAAGTCAAATCTCTGATGGCAGATTTGAACTCAGGTCCTCCTGAATCCAGGGCCAGTGCTTTATCCACTGCACAACCTAGCTGCCCCTCATCTCTCCAATGTTACTCTGGTTTTGTTCCTGTCCTTCATTTCTCCTGCAGTCTGTTGTTTCACATGTTCTGTAATCAGATAACCTCTTCATGTCTGTTTTTCCTTATAAAAATGTTTCAAACTCTATTTTTTTATTATTAAACATTCGTCTGTTGTCCTATATGGTTAAGCTCAGATTTGTAGGGTAGATCATTCTGGGCTGCATCCTAAAATTCATTGTTCTTTAAAATATATTTCCATCCTTCTTTTTCCAGTAGATGTAGAAAAGTCTTATATTATTCAAATGTCCTTCCCATAGATCTTTCTCGTGATGGATTGTAGTAATTTTTTCTGAATGGAATTGTTCAATTTAACTACTATATGTTTTGGAATTTGCAGTCTTAGAATTCTTTCTGGATGCAATCTATGAATCTATTAAACTGAAATTCCATTTTAAATGTTTAGAAGTTCTGAGCAGTATTGTAATATTTGTTGTTGTTGTTTTCTGTTTAGAATTTTATTTTCAAAATCACATTTAAAAACAAATGTTGAAAATAATCTCATCCTCTATTTTTGTAGGTTTTGCTGATCCAGTGGTTATTTTATTGCTCTTTTTGGGTAATTGTGTCAGGAGCTCTGTGCATTAAATGTCTTTCCTCCCTTCCTTGTAATGTTAAGGATTTTTGTATTTACATGCTCTCCTTTTTTTTTTAGTGAGGCAATGGGGGTTAAGTGACTTGCCCAGGGTCACACAGCTACTAAGTATCAAGTGTCTGAGGCCGGATTTGAACTCAGGTACTCCTGACTCCAGGGCTGGTGCTCTATCCACTGCACCACCTAGCTGCCCCCATTTACATGCTCTTCTGGGTTTTCTCTGTGCATCTTGTTTTTGTGTTCAGTATGTCTTGCTTAAGCATAATTTCTTTTGATCATGTTTTTTGCTTCTCTATTTGAGTTTGTTCTTTACTTCTGTATATTTTCATCTCAAATCTATTTTCTCTCTAGTTTTTTCTTCATTGAGGTTTGCCATTACAGATTCAAGGTTTTTGATTATGATTTTTATTTTCACTGTTCAAGATATATATTCTACACTCAATATACTATTGGATCTTTTCAACTACTCAGAAATAAAATCTTGTGATTCCATGTTAACTTCAGATTCTACCACATCCTCTGTTTAAGCAAATGTTGCACCATTTTTTTTATTACTTTGCAGTTTTTATTCATAGATTCCAGGAATAATTTATTAGACCTGGAGGCCATATTCCCTTTTGTTGTTACTATTTTTTTTCCTTTTTTACATATTTGTTTATATTCAAGGTCTTTAAATTTTTTTCTCTTTGAAACTTTTGATACTTTCTATTTTTTTTTTTTGCTTCCTATTTTTCTTATCACTCAGTTTCTGACAACCACTGAAAGTCATTTCCTTGAATTCTGGATGTCAAAATTTGTCAACTTCCTGCTACACAAGAGTACACATTTTACCAGGCTAGATTTCTGCCACAACTGTAATGATTGGAATGATGCAACCTACTGGAGACTTACTGTAGAAGAGCTCCACCCATGAGGTAAAGGTCTTTGAGGGCAAAACCATGCGTCTTTTCTTTGGTCTTTTGTTTGCTGGTGGGAGGAAGAAGGGGGAGGCTGTCATTCTGTCTCGCGCTTTCCTGAGGACTCCTGTGGAGAAGGGAGCTAGAAATGTGCTCTCCCTTTAATAGATAAATGAATGTAGGCCTTTCCTTCTCTCTTTACCAAATTCTTATTCTCCTTAATAAATGCTTAAAAGTCTAACTCTTGCTAAAGCTTATAATTTATTGCCGACCACTTATTAGATATTGTAGACAGAATAGCTAGAATTTTAGCCCTTAACACAACTAACTTTTGAGTGGTCAGACCTGGTACTAATTGGATATTGTACTCTTTCCCTGAGGTATAGTGGAAGGCTGCATAATCCCCCACCCCCACAGGTTGCCCTGTCCTGGTGACCTTTTCCACAGCATCTTTTTTAAGAAAGGAGAGGGGAATGAGGTGAAAGAATGGGTTTTCAAGTAAGCCTGTGTCATGTCCTTAGATTTGCTAGTGAAGCTTTGCTCATAGTAGTGTGGGAGGCAGTGGAGGAGGACTGAGTGAGCTCAGGACTACTGAATATTCATTCTTATTATTTTTAAGCCTTCTTTAGAATTCTGGATGTTGGGGACAGCTAGGTGGTGCAGTAGATAAAGTACTGGCCCTGAATTCAGGAGGATTTGAGTTCAAATACGGACAGAGACACTTGACACTAACTTTGTGACCCTGGGCAAGTCAGTTAACCCTCATTGCCCTGAAAAAAAAATTAAAACAAACAAAAAAAGAATTCTGGATGTCCTAGATCACAGAAACATGCATATATGCATACATATACACATACATACATACACACATACATATTTTTCTTTAAGGCAATTGACTTCTTCCATAAGAATTTCATTTTAACTTTTCCCCCCTAAATTTATAAGTATTTATACCAACATCTTACACCTTATACTAAAATAAGGTCAAAATGGGCACATGATTTAGACTTGAGGTGATACCATAGGCAAATTAGGAGAGGAAGGAATAATTTATGTTTCAGATCTTTGGAAAGGAGAACAGTTTATGACCAAACAAGTGATAGAGAATATTATGAAATGCAAAATGGATTATTTTGATTACATTAAATTAAAAAGTTTTTGTATAAACAGAAGCAATGCATCCAAAATTAGAGGGGATGCAGAATGCTGGGAAACAATTTTATGGCCAGTACTTCTGATAAAGGCCTCATTTCTAAAATATATAGGGAACTAAAGCAAATTCATAAGAATCCAAGTCATTCCCCAATTGAGAAATGGTCAAAGGATATGAACAGACAGTTTTATGATGAATAAATCAAAACTATCCCAATATGAAAAAATGCTCTAAATCACTATTGATTATAGAGATGCAAATTAAAACAACTCTGAGGTACCACCTGACACCTGTCAGATTGGTTAATATGACAAAAAAGAAAAATAATAAATGCTGGAGAAGCTTTGGAAAAATTGGAACACTAATGCATTGTTGGTGGACCTGTGAATTTATCCAACCATTCTGGAGAGCAATTTCGAATTATGCCCAAGGGGCTTTAAAGCTGTGCATACCCTTTGACCTAGAAATACCACTTTTGAGTCTTTTTTCCAGGGAGATCATAGAAAAGGGAATAGGACACACATGTTCAAAAATATTTATAGCTGCTCTTTTTGTGGTGGCAAGGAATTGGAAATTGAGGGTTTGCCCACCAGTTGGGAAATGACTGAACAAGTTGTGGTATATGAATGTAATGTAATTCTATTGTGCTGTGAGAAACAATGAGCAGAAGAAGTTCAGATAAGCCTGGATGAACTCCATGAACTGATGATGAATGAGATGAGCAGAACCAGAAGAACATTAAACACAGTATCATCAACATTATGTGTTATTCAACTGTGATAGACTGGATTCTTCTCACCAATACAATGGTACAAGAAAGTTCCAGGATTTTCATGATGGAAAATGCTCTCCAAATCCAGAAAAAAGAACTATAGAATATGGATGCTGATTGAACCACAATATTTCTTTTGTTTTTGGTGCTGTTGTTTTTCTATTTTAAGGTTTTTTCTTATTGCTCCGATTCTTCTCTTATAGCTTGACCGATGCAGAAATATGTTTAATGTTGTTATGTATGTGTATATGCATTTATATTTATATACATGTATAGATATATATGTACATATATATACATATATACATACATATATACATACACACACACACACACACATATATATATAGGATTGGCTGCTGTCTGGGGTAATGGGGGGAGGGAGGGGAGGAAGGGGGAAAAAATTTGAAATTGTAAATCTTATGTAAACAAATACTGAAAGCTATCTTTACAGGTAACTGGAAAATAATAAAATACTTTTATTTAAACGTTTTAAAAATGTAAGGAAACTCAAATTACATAAGGATATTTTTGAAGGAATCATTATTCTTTTCATCACATACTTAAATGTTTTTACATTGGTTGAACATGTTCTTGTAGACCACAGTAGTCAGAACTAAGGGAAAAAGGTGAAAAATTCAGAGGACAAATTTAGGGTCAATGAAAGAAAAACAGGGTGACATTTAGAGCTATCCAGAAGGAAAATGATTTGCCTTTTTTAGAGCTTTGGAATATAGTATCATATTTGTGCCTAGAAGTGACCTCAGAGTCCAAGGTATCCAGAATGTCCTTTAACAAATGTAGCACAAAAATTAGTTGAAATGACTGACATAGGGTGCCACGGGAGTAATTTGAGGCAGGATATAATTTCAGTTCTTCTTGAATTCAAATTGGGTATCTACTATGACATCTTGCTACTTGTGAGGATATGAGGGTCCTACATTATTTAGCATTTTCAAGCAAAAGCTGGAGGAGTAGTTGTTGAGTATAAATAGAAAGAACTTATTTTTTTAAGGTATGGGTGAGATTCAATGGCTACTAAATTCCTTTTCAATGTAGAATTCTGTGATTTGTTCAAAACTTTATACAACAAGCTAAAGTCTGGGAATTGGGAATGGAAAAAGGGAATGATGATCAATTCTCTTGATTCCAAGGTCAGTTGATCTTTTTAATACTCACTTTTGTTCCTGAAGATAGCATAAGAAATCTAATCCTGTACTCTGGAATAGAGAAAGTTATTTACTGTTAATATTTTGTGCAAAATACACAGAGGAAACAATTTTTGCTTTTTTATTATTTCAAATTCAGCCTAGAAGCTATCTGAAAACAGACATATTCTTTTTCTTTTCTACCACACCTTCCTCAACCACCCCTGCTCCAACAATGGAAGCTGACATTGGAAGTATCTATTGAATGCCAAGGAGCATACTGAACTCTACAATGGATCTAAAGATTAGGCAGTATGGTTCCCAGTTCTCTGCTAACACTTTTGGATGGTAATTAATCTAGCCAAGCTTTCAATTAGCTCTTTACAGGCTTCTGTGGTGGGGGTCTCCAAAGAAACATTTTTTCTCCAGGTTTGAATGATGTGCATATGTTTTCTCATTTCAGTAATGTTGAAAATGTTCCTGACAATGAATGTCTTTGCCATTATTTTGATGACAGACAGGATTGGCCTCACAAAAAGCCTTTCCTGTCCTCAACAACTCACACACATTTTTGAAAAAGTATTAATTTTCTACCTCCTAGACACACTGCACACAGAAATGAAAATCCTTTTTAATAATTGCTGCCCTCAATGCCCAAACACAATAAAAATGTCATAGCAGAGGGAATCAAGCACCAGAAACCTGATTACTAGTAGGCAACATTAGCTTTTATTTTCTTATCCCCAAATTGTCTGTATAGAGAGGGTAAAAACATAAATAGCATGATGCATTCAATGAAACATTTCATAAAAGTTTTAGGAGATAGGGGCGGCTAGGTGGCGCAGTGGATAAAGCACCGGCCCTGGATTCAGGAGTACCTGAATTCAAATCCGGCCTCAGACACTTGACACTTAACTAGCTGTGTGACCCTGGGCAAGTCACTTAACCCCCATTGCCCCGCAAAAAAAAAAAAAAAAAAAAAAAAAGTTTTAGGAGATGCTGACATCATTAAAAAGTGATAGCCATGTTTTCTTTCATGTTGGAGTTTCCTTTCTCTGCTTTTCCATACCCTTCTTTTGCTTATATTGACCCACCTTTGTAATAAGAAGTCTTATCTTTGTATCAAATCACTCCTTTTATAGGATACATAACTCTCAAGAAATAGATGTTGGCTGCCACCAATGCTGACAACCTCCTTAAAAATGCCCTACTTCTAAAACTCTAAGTGTAAGCAAGCTTGAAACTTAAAAAATGAAGCCATCCATTTAGAATCACTGCCATGCCAGGGGAACTATTTTCATTTTATACATAAGAATACTTAAAAGACACAAAATGTAGAAATACCACCACACAAAAATACCACCTTGAGTGAAATTACTTTCTTAATCTGTTATCCTATTATGATAAAAGAAGGTATAATTTGTAACTCACTAGGGAAGCTAATATCTTTGGGTGGAATCTGAAGTTCATTGGAAGCACAGGTGGCAAAAGTCCAGTTCACCAGTATAAAGGATATGTCACAAATTAGAACAACTAAAACTGCAAAAACAATGACAGACTAAAGAACAATTGCCTCCTTTAAAAATAAATGGCTTTGGGGCGGCTAGGTGGTGCAGTGGATAGAGCACCGGCCCTGGAATCAGGAGTAACTGGGTCCGGCCTCAGACACTTAACACTTACTAGCTGTGTGACCCTGGGCAAGTCACTTAACCCCAATTGCCTCACTAAAAATAAATAAATAAATAAATAAAATAAATGGCTTTAACAGGGTCCTTTCTAAGTGTCAGGTTTCATATAATTTTGTTAAAATTCCTTGTCAGTATTATTTTCATGAGAAATGCCAAGCTTGAAGTTTAAGACAGAGATCATCTAGTCCAAGCTTCTAAAATTACAAATGTACAAAATTATATCCATAGTAGCTAAATAAACTGTCTGATGTCAAACAGGGAGCTAGTAACAAAGCCTAGATATGAACTAAGGTACTCTGAAAATTTAATGTAGTATACTCTATGTTGTAACACACTCTCTGATTTCACAGAGAACTTGTGAAGAGTGTACATGTTGAAATGATGACTTTGCCAATTTCAAGTTTGTTTCTTAGGAGAATAGGATAAGTTTAATATTATTTTATAAGTATAAAATTTATGTGAATAATAGAAACTGACTTTGGGGCTATTATAGCAATTAACATAGATGCTTACTTGCATTAATGGAAATAATTAGGAAAAAATATTATGCCTTTGACATTTGGTTATAGAACATGACTGCTATATGTACTAGGACTGATATAAAGTAGTGATGCAGACAAAACAAGAAGACTTAGTTTCTATGTGATGTACCTTTAACAATCTGTAGTTCAAAGATTAACTTTTCTCACATGTAAATAGTTATTCAGGATATCACTAGGAAGGCTCACTGCATTGATTGGATTTTTATTAGAATGTGTGGGTATTCCTACTATACACTAGGTGAATAATTCTTTAAAAATGTTGTTTTGCTCCGTCTCATTAAAAAAATGTTATCTGAAGCTAAGATGTGGCTCTCACTTTTCACTTAGAGAGAAAGAATGTCTATATTGGAATTAACTACTATTTTTCCTCAGAGGAAAAAGAATGTCATCTCCCAAATTAGCTTTTTATTAAATCTGATACAGGATTTTCTTCCTAGCCAATGCCCATAAACTTCAAAAATCAAGGGCACTGATTTTTCTTGAGTATCTTTATTGAAATAATAAGAAAATCATTTTCTTTAGGTATATAATTTAAAAAAAGGTGTGCTGCATTGTTGACCCAGGTTTTATAGTTAATTAGTTTATTATTAAGCTTAATAGGTCATATAAATCAATAATCTCATTTTTAATTAATTAACTTGCATTTATTAGATTTTTAGATCTACCAACTCTAATTTGATTATTTTTTATAATTAAAAATGGATTGTAAATACAAATTAATTTATTTAAAATAATTTTATAGCCAACTTTTTTAAAAAAATAAAAATATTTTATTGTATTCCAGTTACATATAGAGATAGTTTTCAGCATTTGTTTATATAAAATTTCCAACTTGAAATTTTTCTCCCTCCCTCCCCTCCCTCCCCCCTCCCCTCAACAGCAGGCAATCGGATATATGTTTTATATATATATATATATACACACACACACATACATACACACACACATATATATATATACATATATATATATTCATAACAACATTAAACATATTTCTGCATCAGTCATGCTATAAGAGAAGGATCAGAGCAATAAGGAAAAACCTCCAAATAGAAAAACAACAGCACCAAAAATAAAAGAAATATTATAGTTCAATCAGCATCCATATTCCTCAGTTCTTTTTGTTTTTTTCTGGATTTGGAGAGCCTTTTCCATCATGAGTCCCCTGGAACTTTCTTGTACCATTGTATTGGTGAGAAGATTCCAGTCTATCACAATTGATCAACACATAATATTGATGATACTGTGTATAATGTTCTTCTGGTTCTGCTCATCTTACCCATCATCAGTTCATGTATAACCAACTTTTTAGTAAATAATGCATCTACAAAGCAAAGCACCCTTAGAGTTGAGGATTTTTCTCAACTACCAATAATATTTTAATATGTATTTGTATTGTACATATGTATTTTTAAATGAGTGTATATGTGTACACTCAGCATGTTTAATAGCATTGAGGTAGGAGGTAGAATGTTATGCATAGAGAATATCAAATTGGTTAGTTTAGCTGGTAGCAAATTGAATTTGAGTGGTGAGAGAAATCATGGAGTATAGAATGACTGATGTCATGTACTTATATTAAAGGAAGGGTGATGGTGCCATCAATGGAAAGTAAGAAAAGTAAGTTTTGGAGAAAAACAATGATAATGTTTCAGACACACTGAGTGTGAGATGCCTATTGGACAGCCACTTGAATTTTTGTAATAGAGTAAGAGCTACAAAAATGGAGATCAGGAAAGATAGTATTAGATATTTGGGTCCAGAAGTTATCTATAGATACAGAAAGTAGAAATAATTTATTATTAATTCTCTTTTCTCCCATATGTGTGTACATGTATGTATACATAAACACACATTTTTTTACTGATTTGTGTCATATAGATGCAAAATTATTCTATACATACTTTTATTAATCCATTCTTTCTCTGGATGTGATATTGTCTTCATAAGTCCTTTGTAGCAAATTTGGGTATATGTAATGGACAAAATAACTTATTCACTCAAAGTCATTCTTAAAGAAATATTGCTGTCACTGTATGAGATGTTCTCTTCACTCTGATCATTTTACTTTTCATTATTTCATACAAGTCCTTCCATATTTTTCTATAATCATGTCTGTTTCAATCAGCAGATTGCCCAACAACCAACCATCTTCCTCTGCCTCTGTCTCTGCATCTTTGTCTCTCCATTTTTGTCCCTCCCTCTTTCTCCCTTCCTCTGTTTACCTGCCTCCTCTCTCTCTCTCTCAGCTTATCAACACACTCAGATTGCCTCAGACTTTAAAAAAGCATATAAAAAATAAAAAAAAAATTGTCTCTACTAACCCCCCAGAAATCCCCCTATGCTTCTATTCCTATTAATAACCAAACTTTTAAAAAAAGCTGTCAAACACATTCTTTCCAGCTTCCTACTCTTATACCCTAATCAGTCCATGTATGTAATCATTCAAATGACATATACTAGTTTCTTTTAATTGCTAATTATCATAATCTTTCCACAATCCTCATCACGTCTGAACCCTGCTAAAAAACAAAACCAAAACCAAAAACAACTGTTAACCAAACCCTCTAGGCACCTTTCGCGGTCTGGGTTTTCATAATACTAATCCTCTTTGTTTCTCTATTTGTCTGTGAACACATATGTGCATGTATATCTGTGTGTGTGTATATATATATATACACACATATATTTATATGCAAATATGTTATATACATGTGTGTTTATACATGCAAAAATCTCTTCATATCATGTACTCTAATTAAGGCTGTTAAAATTAGTGAGGTAAGGTGTGAAAGATTTTGTGAAGTTAGAATAAATGAGACTCAGAAATTTATTTGATATATGGTATGAATGAGAGTGAAGGATTGAGACCTACCCTCTGGGGAAACTGGATAGGATGGATAACTGAAAAAGATAAAAGCTCGGATAAAATGATAGAACAAGAACAAGAAGTTCAACTCAGGTCTTGAATATCTCAGGTGAATATTAAACCTCGTACTGATTGGGCATCTAAGAAAAACCTCATTTACTCCTCTAGGATGTACATGATAAATATCTTTTTAATAATGTCTATGCCTATAAAACATGTGTGCTTTTAAACTTGGACCAATAAGTTTGAATATTTTTTTAAAAAGAGTTGTATCACATTTTGAGTGAAATTTTCCCTACCCCTAGATATAGGCTTGAATCAGTCCTTCCTCACATACAGGATAGACTGTAAATCCTCTCATATAGAATAGACTGTAAATGCTTTGTCTTCTCGTACATTAAGCATTCTCTTTTAAACCTTTACAGGTGTTTGGTGATGATGGACCAATCAGGGTAAATGGTAAACTCCCAAAATAGTCACTCTGTAATTGCTCTGAACCAATCAGTACTGGTAGCTAAGTAGCTTAACAATGATGATAATATAGATAATGTTGGTGGGTGCAATGGGAGGAGTTTTGTCGAAAAATTGTATAGTATAAATACTCTTAAGCCCTGTATGGGGTATAAAAATCAGGTGCTGGCTCTGCTCAGGGTTGTTGGGTCCAAGACCTGAGACTAGCTTTATTGTGAGAGAAGTATCCTCTTTAAATAAACCTATATTCTACAGCTTGGAGAATTTACTGTTTCTTTTCCTTCATTGGAATTAGAAAGTTTTACGACAACATACTAGAAATGATGGCCAGATACAGAAAATACAAGTGGTAGGGATAAAGAAAATGGGTCCATGAGTTGCACATGATAGAGCGTGAGCTAGAAAATTTCTAATATGACACTAAGTTTGCAATGACAATAATTGATAGGAGAAAAGAAAGAGAAGTTTTGTATCAGTACTTTGGAGGAAGCAAGTTTCATGAAGGAAAGAAATGGGCATTAGTCCCAATGATTAAGAACTATTCATAATTTATCCTTCATGTTGGAGTCTGATTTCCCCTCAATAATTTGATTTATATGAAGTTTGGAGATTATTGATGGAGATGAATAGCACAGGGTGGGGTGGTTTTAATTTAGATTATTATCAACTCTGAAGTATCAGGTTTAGGAAAGGGAAATGTAGGAGATTTAGAACTTGTATAAATGTTGTAACCTTTCAATGGTGAACCTACACCCAAGATTCTTGTGGACCAGTTCACTTTCATGAACTAGGAAAGAAAGAAGATTGTTGTCATTAACACAGTTAATGACAACATAATGCCATATGGTCTGTTGTCTGTTGCCCTGGACCTAGACTACTAGACATGTTCCCGTTGTTAAGAGTGGTCTTGGGCTTGCTTTTGGAGAGAATTGCCTTGTCTTTAGAGCTCTTATCTTAGAGGTGAAGTCTAGCTACTTAAGTCTTTGACAGAGATCTCTTCAGGGACAAAAGCATTATTCATACTGGTAAATAACCGTTACATTGTTGTAATATATTTGGATTAATGGCTAGTAGATTTCAGAGTGGTATTGTAGGTTAGCAATTGATAATAATTGGCCAGACCTGGTCCATGAAGAATGTATCCCTACTCTCTGTTATGATAAATTTCATAAATAATTGTTGAGTTCCTCTCAGTATTACATTTTCTCTGCGGAGGATCTCTCAGATTTGCTTATCTGATCACCTATAAGGGCTGATGTTTACTCTGTCATTTGTACTATGGTGGAAATTTTTATTCTAATCCTTATCTGACACAATCATGAACTACTTAAACAATATCCATTTAAAAATGTTCATTAACTTTTTTTGGAAAATCTCTAGTTATGACATATATGAAATTTTATTTAATTTCCTGATAGTTATTTAGGGGCAATATTTTCCCTTTAAATTGAGCTAAAATATGCCTCATAGTTATTTCCACTTATTGGTCCCAGTTCTGCCTTCTGATTCATAAACAGCATAAATAGAATACCTCTTGAACTATCCTCTGAATGACTACTTACCTCACTTTCCACTGCAACTATTTCAAGTCTTTCTTCTTCTAGATTCACAGATGTATTTGTGGATATATAACCATCTGGTCTATAGCTATTTAATCTACACTAATAGCTATATTTACCTATATAACTCTGCATAATAAGGAATATCTATATCTATCTTGAGAGGACTCAATAAGAGGATAATTCAGTGATGTGAATCAAAAATTCTGGAACTGAAACAAAATCTGTTGGTTTTTGCTGTTTACAATGTTGGTCAATTCTACCTTTAGATTTTCCTTAACTTCAGTGAAAATACATTTTCATGGTTCCCTTTCCCTGATGCTCATTTTTTTTGTTTGTTTTCTCCTTATAACGTTAAGACAGATGCTCATTAAGGGCCTTTCTTTGGTCTACTTTTTCCTAATGAATAGTCTATTTCTAGGCAGTACCATTCTGTCTCATGGTTTCAGTAGTCATCTTTAAACTGATAACTTTTAAATATACATTTTTAGTGATGACCTCCTTCCTAAATTTTAGCCTTTTTTCAACCATCAAGAGGATATCTCCAACTGAAGTTCTCACTTGAGCCTGAAAATACATAATTTGAAAGTCATGATTACTATTTTTTCTTACAAAATATAATACTTCTGACTTCACTATTGCCACCAGTAGCACTACAATTTAACCAAATATTACAGGTTACAATAAAGTAGGAAAAATACATTTTTAAAAGAATTCAATAATCAATACCTCTAGAAGAAAGGATGACAACTTCTAGAGATCACAATAAAATATAATAATGAAAATATGGTAGCTGTAAAATTGAAAATGACTGCTTGGAGAAATGATTCATTTGGACCTCTATTTCAGTCCAATAAATATTAATCCCTTTGATGTGTTTCCATAGGGAGAATGATTATAAATTCTGTACATCAAGCCCCAGAGCTGTGAATTGCAGATTGTACATTCACTTGCTTAATCATAGGAAGCTAACTAGAGCCCCCCCCCCCTATATTTTCCTTATTATGGTGAACAAGCTGAGTATGATAGAAGGGACTTAATTATATGGAAAGTTGCCCAACTTGTTTTTGTACATCCTAATTGCTCTCTCTTGTCCAACATGAGCAGGTAACCATATTACTGCCATTTAGTCCTTGGAGATGCTTCATGCTTCACTCGACTACAGATCACCCAGTGATAATGCCATTTGGCTGATGCTTCATTTTTGGTTTTCAACATGAAGTCTATCAGTCAATAGGATTCTGTATTGTGTTTAAACCCTATAGAATGTTCAGGTATCAAACCTGGTATCAAATCTTATAAAAAATAATGCACTGCAGGAAGGGGGCATTTAAGATTGTGAGGAATATATGAGGTCCACTTCATTAGAGGAGTCCATAGATACTTTAATAAAGTCCCATTGTCTCAGAGCTCTATCTTGGTTTCTTTTGTTGTAGGTTAGATAATTTTAAACTCTACACTATTAAAAGAAAAATGCAAATGAAGAATTATAAATGTAGATTAGTTAACATCAAACTCATAGACAGCCTGATCCAAAAAATTATTTAAAGTGACTAATATCAAAAAATATTAAAAATTTATAAAATTGAAAGATGACTTCAATTATTTTTTAATCAAATAAGCAAAATTAGAAGAAAAATATTTAAAGAGATAATCTATAAATTATTAATATAGAAAGGCACATAAAGAGGCAGAATATTGTAATTCAGAAAATTAAATAGGAAATATTCTTTGAAGAATGGAGATGAGATATAAACACAAAATTATCAAATCTAACAAATTCTTAAAGAGAATTCTAAGTTTAAATCATTTAGAAATGTTGTCAAATTTAGAAAAAATGAAAGAGGACATCCACATTGTAAGAAACACTCAAGGGAGCCAAGATAGCAGAGGAAAAGCAGTGATTTCCCAGGGTTTTCCCCCAAATCCCTCAAAATTCCATCAAATAATGCCATAAGTTTATGCCAAAAGCAGCCAAATCCAAAAAGTGATGGGGTGAGATTATTTTCCAGCGAAAGATAGCTTAGAAGGTCAGCAGAGAAGATCTGTTGTTCCAGGGTGAGATTCAAGCACAGACCTGTCACTGTGCCATTCAGATAAAGCCCCAACACATGCTGCACATATCCAGCCCCAGGCAGAACCCTCCAGAGTTGCCTCTTGGCTGTGGCTACACCTGTGGCTGCTTCTGGAACGCAGCTCACAGACAGCAAGGGGGTTGACCAGTAGGCTGGGGGAGATTATAGGGGTATCTGCTGGAAATGAAGCAGAACTCTGTTGTTTTGGGCATGCTTGGAATCAGGAATCAGTCTTCAGTGGCTGCATAGGTGGGGGAGGTGCACAGCTACACCAAGCTTGCAACCACAGAAAAAGAGAATTCTGTTCCAGGGTTAAAAAGCAAGCAGGACTGTGGTTAATTAAAGGCCAGAGCACAGTCCAGGGAAGGGTAGAACATGGCTCTCCTTAAATCATAACACCTGGGAACCCTTGAAACTTGGGACAGTGTGCCCTGGAAGCAGTGTCCCACTTTAAGAAGGAGTTACAAATCAAGAAATAGGATGAAAAAATGAGAAGACAGAAAAAAGATATTGACCCTGGAAAGTTTCTTTGGTGATAAAAAAGATAAAAATACACCCTCAGTGGAAGATAGCAAAGTCAAAGTTCCTACATACAAAGCTTCCAAGAAAAATAGGAATCGGTCCCAGGCCATAGAAGTGCTCAAAATGGACTTTAAAGATAAGGTAAAAGAGGTTGTGGAAAAAAAGGAAAGGGAAATGAGAGTGATGCAGGAAAGTCATGAAAAAAGTCAACAGCTGGAAAAGCCAAATGGAAAAGGAGATACAAAAACTCTCTGAAGAAAATAATTGCTTAAAACTTAGGATTGATCAAATGGAAGCTAATGATTTTATGAGACATCAAGACAAAATGAAGCAAAACCAAAAGAATGAAAAAATAGAGGAAAATGTGAAATATGTCCTTGGAAAAAACAGATGACCTAGAAAATAGATCAAGGAGAGATCATTTTAAAATTATTAAACTACCTGAAAGTCATGATTAAAAAAAAGCTTCTTTCAAGAAATGGTCAGGGAAAATTGCCGTGATATCCTAGAAGCAGAAGGTAAAATAGAAATTGAAAGAATCCACCTATCACCTCCTGAAAGAGATACCAAAATGAAAACCTTCAGGAATATCATAGCCAAATTCCAGAACTACCAGGTTAAGGAGAAAATAGTGCAAGCAGCTAGAAAGAAACAATTCAAGTATGGTGGAGCCACAGTCTGGATAACCCAAGACTAGCAGCTTCTACATTAAAGGAACACAGGGCTTGGACTATGATATTCCTGAGGATAAAAGAACTGTGATTACAACCAAGAATCACCTACCCAGAAAACTAAGTATAATCTTTCAAGGGAAAAATAGGAATTCAATGAAAGAGAGGACTTTAAGGCATTCATGATGAAAAGACCTGAGCTGAGCAGAACATTTGACTTTTAAATACAAAACCATAGAGAAATATAAAAAATCTAAACAGGGAAAAATAAAGCATAAGGGATATTAAAAGGTTAAAAAGTTTGCATTCCTACATGAGAAGATGATATTTGTACCTCATAAGAACTTTCTCATTATTAGGGCAGCTGAATGGAGTATATTTCAACAAAGAGCGCAGGTGTGAGTTTAATATGAAATGCTGATATCTTTTAAAAATAAAATCAAGGTGTTAGAGGAATGCACTGGGAGAAAGGGAAAGGGAGAGGTGAAATGGGGTAAAGTGTCTGACCTAAAAGAAGCAAGAAAAAGCTTATGGAGTGGAGAGGATGATGGGGACATGTGGGGAAGGGAGTGAGCCTTACTTTCATCAGAATTGGCTCAAACAGGGAATAGCATACACTTAATTGGTTATAGTTTTCAATTTTACCCTGCAGGAAAGTAGGAGGGGAAGGGGATAAGGGGGGATTTAAAGAAGGGAGGGAAGATTGTGGGAGGGGGCAGTCAGAAGAAAAATACTTTTGAAGTGGGATAGGGTGAAAGAAGATAGAGGGAAGAGGTTGGAGGGAAACAGAGTTAGCAATAGTAATTGTCAAAAAGTTTGAAGCAGAGACAAGAGCAATGTAAGATGAGTATGAAGATGAGGATGATCATGATGATCATGATGATAAAATTTATGGTACTTACTTTGCTGGACTATTGTAAAGAAAATTCTTTGTGAGGTATAAGGATTTATATAAATACTATCTATTATTGTTGTTGCAATAATCAACATCATGGGTTTATTAGAAAGGAAATCTCTCTTGAAAGTACTATATAATCTAGTTAGATATAAAAAAATGAAGAGTAGGATGTGATCAGAAAAACCTGGAAAGACTTATACGAACTGATGCAAAGTGAAATGCATTATATACAAAATAACAGCAATATTGTAAGCTGATATGCTATGAATGACTTAGTTCTTTCCAGCAATACAATGATCCAAGTAACCCTGAAGGACTTATAAAAATGCATTCCACTTACAGAGTAACAACTGATGGTATCTAAATACAGATTGAAGCACAAATTTTTCTTAGTTCCTTTTTCTACAAGTATTTTTTCTGTTTTCTTTTAAAACCTGACTAATGTGGAAATATTTTGCATGAATACACATGTATAACTTATATTGCATCACTTGAGTTCTTAAGGAGGGTTGGGGAGGGAAGGAAAGAGAATTTGGAACACAAAGATTTAAAATCAATGTTAAATTTTGTTTTTACATGTAATTTGGGAAAAATAAAATTCTAAATAAATTAAAAAAAAGAAACGCTCACAGAATTAGATGGGTTTACTCAGTGATAAGAAATATTTTTTAAGATAAGACAAACAGGGTGTAGCTACATGGCAAAGATAAAGTGTTGTCTCTGGATTCAGGAGTACCTGAATTCAAATCTAGCCTCAGACACTTGACACTTACTAGCTGTGTGACCCTGGGCACGTCACTTAACCATCATTGCCCCCCCCCCAAAAAGACAAATAGTCCAAAACTCTAAAATTATATATCCTTGAATCAAATTACAATTAAATACTGAGCATATTTTACCATGGAATTCAGGAGTTGAATTAAAGTACAATCATTTGCCTTCTTGTTTCATTTAAGTCTGTGCAAAACATGAATGGTTAACATATTATTTATAAACACTCCAGCTATACTTGAGGTTTTTAGGCTGTGATTCAGATTATTGAGGTTTTGAACCTCAGTGTAATATCTAAATTTTGGTTAATTGGGTACACAGAGGCAGAAATTTGGAAGGAAAAAACCTTTGGAAAGGTTAAAAAAAAAGAAAAGCGTGGGGGAAGTAGTTAAATAATTTCTTTAATTTGGGCACTATTAAACGTTAAACAAAGAGGAGAGGCCATCTTTATTACAAAAGATCCATTCCTCTTATCTGAAATATAAGAGAAAGGTTAAAATATTCTCTTTCAGTAAAATAATCCCAGGATCTATGTCTGGAGTGTGTGGGAGTGGGCAGGCAGGAGATTCTGTTACAGAATAATGATTGGAGTGCTACAAAGTAAGATAAGGTTTATCTGGTAAGAGAGAGTATTTTTGAGTGCATGTGGTATGTTAACAGAAAAGATGACTTACCTTTTTCTGATAAGAAAAGAAAAAAAAATCCCATAACATGGAACACCAAATTTTCAAGGTATATTTTGAATGTTAATAGGCTGAATTTCTCAATAAAAAAAGAAGTAAATTGCAGAATAGATAAGAAACTAACAAAAATTATTGCTTATAAATAGACATATAAAGTATAAGCATTCTTGCATGTTAAAAGTGAATGGAATACTAAAGAAATTAGCTTGATGATCTTAGAAAAACGTGGATAGACTTTTATGAAATAATGAAGTGTGAAATGAGCAGTACCAAGAAAATGTTGTATACAATAACAGCGATATTGTTTTAAGAACAACTTTGAATGAATAATTTATTTTGACTAAGATAAATTCCCTGATTAAGTACAAGGAAGACACTATCTGCATCTGGAGAAAACTGATGTATATATATATATATATGTGTGTGTGTGTGTGTGTGTGTATGTGTGTGTGTGTGTATATATACATATATATACACATACATACATACATATATATATACATATATATATATATAATGATTTTACATGTATATGCATGTGTATTTGTGTCTACTAGTAGCCATTTCAAAGGTAAGGAGGGAGGGAAGAAAAAAAGAAAAAAATAATGCATAAGATAATTTTATTATATATTTTTAAAATAACAAGTTATAGATAGTAGGATTGAAGGTTCATGTGCAATAATTTTTTATTATACCATCTTGTTTTATCTTATAAATTAAAATAAGTTTAAAAAATATAAAAAAGAAGTAATCTGGCAGCAGCAGTATACAATAAAATTAAAGTTGATTTAGAAACTTTTGGAAAAATTGAAAGGATGGACCAAAGCAATTATATTTCAGCTGAATTTGAAAAAAAAATATTGTAAATATGATTTCAGATAAGGCATTATAAAATAGTATTAAGAAAGACAATCTGAGATGTTTTGACTTTATTCAATTAGTGCTTGTCAAAACATAAAACATTTTTAACACTATAATAATTTTTTGCCATTGAATTAAATACATGACAGTCAGGGAATAAAGAAAGAAGGATGTAAAGAAGAAGTGAGGGACAGGAAGGAAGGAAGGAAGGAAGAAAAATAAGGAAGGGAGGGTAGGAGTAAAGGAATAAGAGGAGAGAAGAAAGGAAGATGTGAGAGACCCTTTCATCATCATCATCATCATCATCATCATCATCATCATCATCATCATCCTAACAATTATATGGTTGCAAAATGTTGTACATGGGTTGACTCATTTCAAATTAACAATAATACTGGGGTGGGGGGCACCTAGATGATGCAGTGGATAAAGCACTGACCCTGGATTCAGGAGAACCTGAGTTCTTGCCTCAGACACTTGACACAACTATATGTGTGACCCTGGGCAAGTCATGTAACCCTCATTGCCCCACAAAAATCAAAAGAAAACAACAACAACAACAACAACAACAAAAACACGGTAATGCTGGGAATTAGGGGCTATTATTATCCCCATCTTATATAAAGGGAAACTGAGTCTAAGAGCAATTAGGTGAATTGCCCAGGATACCAAATGCAATCAGTGTCTAAACCCAGAATTTAAACTCAGCTTGCAATGACTCAAATTCAGGCACACATTCACATCGACTGTGCTAAGTAGTTGCTTCATACCAGAAACATTTGCCTCTGAGCCAAATCTTCCTGAAGCATTTAAATGAACAGAGTTCCATTTTGCGCCATGATGGAAAATATGTTGAGGCAGAAGGCATAATAGTGAATTTGCCTTCGTCCAGTTTGTTGAACAGTGACTGCCTTGTAATATCAGAGTGTCTACTTTACTAGTCAGACCAATCCTCAGGAGCTAATTTTTCATCAATAGGACATAGGGTTAACACTCTGCTGGTTGCCTTATAGTCTCTTTTGAATTTAGTGGTAAAATTACAATAGCCCATATACATTTTACTGCAGTTCATACATAAATTGGATTAAATCATAGCCTAATTCCCATTTTCTTTTCACAGTTACCCTTCAAACATTTGACAAAGTTCTCTGGCATTGGGTTCTCTTCTTCACTGAGAAAATGGTGATAGTGTGAAAACAAGCCTGGTTAATTGAATTATTAAATTAACCCTATGAACCACTATTCCTATAGGCACTGACAGCCATTGGCAGAATGTTCATTCTACTGATATTAGATAGGAGTGACAGGTTTCAATACTGATTCTTTGAGGGAATGTCCATATATTTCTTGATACTTATTAAAAATCATTCCATTCAAAGTACGAGGGGCACTCTTGAGGACCACACAATTCTTAAAATGAAAAATGACACACTTTAAAATATAAGTATTAACTACAGCTAGTTTCTTCCAGAGTATTCAATTTTATTATTTACATTATGATTACAGTACAATGAAAAAACACTACACTTTATTATTTATAATTTAATATGAAGGGCATAACAGAAAAGTAATTGAAATTAAAGATAATTAAAATGAATATTTTTATAAGATAGACACCAAGACAATAATATTTATGCTCAGAGACTTTAATATATGTGTGTGTATTATGTACCTTAAAATTCATTGAAAAGATAAATAGGAAATTAGATAGGAATTTTTGTCAGATAATCTGGAATTGATAGGTCTTTAGAAAATCTCTCATAATATACATATTTCTCAGACTCCCAAGTGAAATAAAAGTTAGTGCATTATTTTGTAAAAAACAAAACAAAACAAAAAACTTCCTCATGGCAATAATTCACACATTTCAAATCAGATGTAATCACCCCTTTTGTCTTAGTCTTTATTTTTTTCTTGTTCACATGAATTGTTGCTAATCACTCTAATTTCCATATATAGCTCTGATTGGTTTTAACTCCAAAGAACAAGATGCCCTTCCTAGGATAAGGAGATCACTTTTGATCTCATTACCATGCTATTGCTGTAGTTTTTCCTTGATTTTTGGAGAGCACCAATAATATCATGATGTGATACCTTGACTCATACCTGAATTGAATTGAGGCAGAACCAGACAAAGTTATCACCCTCACTTTCTCTTCCACAGTCATCGAAGTCCAATGGAAAGACAAAAGTCAAGATGACTGGCAATGACTCAGGTCATGGTGGCATCATTATTGTCTGATCAAACTCAAAGTGCAACACAGTGCTTCATCCATCTGCCTTAATAGTCATTGGAACAAATTGTTCTAATCTGACATCCATCCAGGAAAAATGTTCACCTGCTTGGGGTAAACACTTCCCTAACTCACTAACAGGTTGAGGTTTTTCGTGGTTTTCGTATAGTGCGGCTTCTATGAATGCTATAGTTTTTTGGAGCCACAGGTCAAGTTTGAATCCCAGGTAGACATCAAAGGTGAATGAGCAGCCCGAAAATGACTTCAGCAAGTCCTTACATAAGAGATGCTGATCCTCCTTGAACTCCACTACACCTTGCTGTTAATTCACTCTTGGAAATTCAACATTTTCCTTCCTTCCTATGCCTCCACTCCACTCTGATTTGTCCATTTCTATTCATTTAAAAGTATTTCAGTGACTATTGGTTTCTACAGATGAATTTCATTATTGGCTTTTCTTACCCCACATACTAATGAATGCTCTGATGTTTTTCTGGGTATGACATGGGATTAAAGTAATTTAATTAGTTTTATATAAATTAAACACATTTTATTAATATTGTAATTTCCTTGTAATGGTATGATTTACCCATGGACAATTTACATAACATAATTATTTATATTTGTTTCTGTAAATAGTCTTTCTAAGGTAATGCTTTTTTGTATTTTGTTTTGTTGTTGTGGGGCAATTAAGGTTAAGTGACTTGCCCAGGGTCACACAGCTAGTAAATGTCAAGTGTCTGAGGTCAGATTTGAACTCAGGCCTCCTAAATCCATGGTTGGTGCTCTATCCACTACACCACCAAGCTGTCCAATAGTCTTTCATAGTTATAGTCACATAGTTTCTCTGTGCCTTCATAGATCTCACAGTTGTTTTTTGTTGTTCTTGTTGTTGTTGTTTTTTGTAGAATCTTTGGGTATTTCGAATAACCTTTTTCTTTCTCTCTTTTTCTACTGGATATTGTGGGTAATAAAAATGCTGAAAATGTATGTGTAGATTTAGTCTGTAAACTTGACTATCATTGAACTATTTAACTTTAATTTTAGGTAAGTATCTAAGGTTTTAATAAGCATATTAGTATAACATTTCCATTTTTTAAAAAGCCTTTAAAAAAATTGCCCATGCATTCTTCCCCAAAAATTTAGTTCCCTTTTCTTATTATGAAAGCTAGCATTTTCTTGCACTGTTAATCACAGTAATAATGGATGTAATTGCCTTGTGATCATTTTTAAAAGGCCCTTAGAGTTTCTCCATTGCATACAATTCTGAATCCGTTTTAGATAATTACTTATTTCTACAGTTAAAATGTTTTTCAACAGGATTGTTAGAGTTATAAAAGCAATTTCAATATTTAGTAATAACTTGTTGATTTTATATTATTTTTATATTATTTTGGTATATTATTACATTTTTATATAGAACCATTAGCATTTGTGTTATCAATAGAAGTTGGTCTTAATGTTTGATATTTTAATATATTGTTAATATTTAATAAAATTGCTTTTCCTTGTATCATTAATTTATCATCTTTCTATGTAGTTATATTTTATTTATTAAATTATTTATGTATTATGTATATTCATTAGGGAATAAAATATTCTCTCTATATATACACACATATATATGTATATATGTGTGTATACATATATCATTTATGTCACAATTTATTATTCTGTTGGATTATTTAAATTTATTGTTCTATTAAGCTAGCTATTATGTGTGTATAACCATTTTGATTATATATTAATTTGGATGACAAGGATTTTCTCAAATTATTCCCAACATTTTCCTTTATGTCATTTCCAATTGATGTAAACTTCATATTCTAATTTTAATTAGAAATAATTTAGTTTCATCTTTTATTTAAATAATATTAGCATTTATTACTTTTGCTCATTTTAAAAATGAATTCCTATTTTTTATTTATCAACTCAAAGTCTTGTTATATTTTTGTTTTCAATTTTTTTCATCTCTGATTTTTAGAATCTCTACTTTGATGTTTACTTGAGACATTTTGATAATTTCATTCACTTATTTTTAATTGCAGAAGAGTTCACTGTTGTTTTATTTCTCTCTTGCAGCACTGAACTATTCATTTAAAAAGTTATCATTCATACAGAAATAGCTTTAATAAACTTTACTGCTAATCAAAAGGGAATATGGAAAACAACTTGTAGAAGGGGCAATTGCAATGTGGAGACTCTGTAGGGGCTACATTTAATATTCGGAGAGTTAATTGGGTGGCTCACTGTAATATTGGGGTTCAGAAAATGATGAGGGATGTCTAGGTCCAAAGTTTTCTCCCTTCCAAACTGCCTTTTTTAGTTATTTCTCCCAGGTCAATAAGAAAGGAGATTAACAGCCACTTTTCCACAAAACAATCAGGCTTTATTAATAGGAATAAAATATATAACAAAGGTGAAATTAATAAAGCCAAAGACAAGGGAATAGGGGAACAGAAAAGTGGATAAGATCCCTGGCTCTTGCAAAGACTGACACAATCCCCAAACTTTCTTCCAGCTCAGCTAGTTTGAAGAGCTAGCTTATTTTCTATTAACTCACCACCTGGGGTCGGTAGTTTCTATGGGACTCAGCTGTGCAGCCTCTCTCCAGTCTGCTCTCAGAAGCTCACCAAACAGAAAGAAGTGAACTCAGAGTGAATGTTCTCTATTCTACCTTTTCTCTCCCTCCCTCAAAAAGGGAGGTCCTTCAAGTTGCATGGCCAAGAGTGGTCCCCCTAGTGACTCAGTAGTATGCCACTCAGGGCAGGTGTGGCCTATATCTAATCATTGCAAGTAGGTACTTAGTTTTCTCAAACAATACTAGATCAATCAGGTGGGACCCCTTGGCATCTGCCAAATTCCATTATTTTATCACAACTCCATGCCCATGGTGGCAGTGGACAATAAATATAATGGAGAAGGTATACCATGTTCTAGTCAAACTCCTTGAGACCTTCTGAGTCTGATTTAGTGTATTGTTTTAGAAAAAGAGCCAGTATGATATGAATAAGAGATCATCCTATTCATAGGAATGGTAAAATTATGGCATTCCATAAATTACCTAATAATGAGATTAGAATATAATATGTGTGTATGTGGGATAATAATTAATAAGAAGGAAGTGGGAAATGAAATAGTGCCATTTTAATAGAAGGATGAAATGAAGGACTGGGATGATAGTAGTCAACTTGCATCATATCTTTTATTTATGGAAGTATTTAGATAATTTTCTTAAGAAATACTTAAGATGACTTCATGTGTTTTTATAGTATTTTCTTTGATAAATTTTCTATTATTTTTCTGATTTGTTTATTGACCCACCAGTTCATAAATATTAAATTATTTAGTGTCTGATTAATTTAAAATTTTTATTCTACCAACATATATCTACATATATGTTTATTTGTTTTTTATATATTTTCTCTCCATTTAATTAACAAGTCATTAAAATTCTATGTCAATGAACGTTTATATGTATATGTATACATGTATTTATATAATGTACATTATATATGCATATATTGTACATCATATGTGTATGCATATACATATATGTATATATGAAATATTAATATTTTCTAAATATTTCATCATGTTGTTTGGAAAGTGTTTTATGAAATGGTGCCATGATTTATGTGTGTCATTATAATAACCATTGTATTATTATTATTATTAATGCAATGGTTATTATAATTAACCATTATTATTAATAATTATTAATAATAATAATAATAAATACATCTGCATTTCTGCAACATTTTGGGGGGATTTCAAATTCTTTAATACATAGTCAAATTTTTTGAAAGTGGGATTTTTTTTTAGCTGAGAATTATGTGAACTCTACTTTTTACTCAAAAGTCACCTTATAGTGATATATAATTTATAGTAACCTTTTCCCACTGTTTCCCAAAATTACATTTTAAATCAGGCTGGTGCACCAGTAAAAATTAATAATGAATTCATTTCAGTGTAAGTGGACTTGCTACCAGGCCATCTGCTGAACATGTATGTAAATTTTATGAGATTGGCTTTAGGCCATCCACTCATTGGGGTCCCACAGGAGACATTTTTTCATATGCCAAAAAGAAATGATCCTTATTTACAATTAGGGAAATATTCCAAACCAATAATATTCTGACTTTATTGGCTCACCTGACTTAAATACAGAAAAAATACATTTTTGAAGTTCCTTTTTGGGAATAAAAGCCAAAAAACACTTTAAAAAATATAGCACCAATTCTTAAAATAATTTACAAATAATGCTATAAAATATTTAGAAAAACTATTACTATCTCATATATGTGTATACCATATATGTATATGTGTGTATATACACATACATATATAAATATTGTATATCATAAATACATTACATCCAAATACACATATATATATGTATATGTGTGTCTATACAAAGATACACACACAAACACACACATATGTGTGTGTGAGTTAATTTACATTACAATTTTTAAATGACTTGTTAGGTAAGTGGAGAGAAAAATTATGTATGAAAAACAATAAAAAATAAAATCATTGTCTTCATTGATAAATAGCACATTTAATATTTTTAGTGATTTAATTTTTTTCTTTTTATTTAATTTTCCATATTATATGTAAAAACAAAATTTACCATCAATTTCTTAAAACTTTGTGTTCTAAGTTCTCTTCCTCCCTCCCTCCCCACACCCACCTGCAAGAACTTAAGCAATTCAACAAATGTTATACGTGAGTAGTCGTGCAAAATATCTCCAAATTAGCCAGCTTGTGAAAGAAAACAGACAAAAACAAAACTTTAGCTTAAGGAACTATCAAAAAAATTATGCTTCAATTTGTTTTCAGATACCATCAATTCTTCCTCTGTAGATGGATTGCAATTTTCATAAGTCCTTCAGAGTTATGTTGGATCATTGCATTGCTAAAAATAACCACATACTTCACAGAAGATCAGCTTACACTGTTGCTGTTATTTTGTATATACAGTACATTTCACTCTGGTTCAGTTCATGTAGGTCTTTCCAGGTTTTTCTGATAGCATCCTGTTCATCATAACTTTTACATAGAACCTTAAACTTGACAAAGAATTTTCTTCACTATAGCCCAGCAAAGTAAGTACCATATGCTTTGCCATTATAATCAATTATCATAACTGTTTCCCACCATGCTATTCCCTTCTCATGATATTTACTCTATTTTCTATCTTCTTTTACCCTATTAATCCTTAAAAGTTTTTGCTTCTGACTGTCCCCTCCCCCACTCTGCCCTCCCTTCTTTCACCCTTTCCTCCTAATCC
The DNA here is from genome assembly GCF_019393635.1 of Dromiciops gliroides. Classification (NCBI taxonomy): domain Eukaryota; kingdom Metazoa; phylum Chordata; class Mammalia; order Microbiotheria; family Microbiotheriidae; genus Dromiciops; species Dromiciops gliroides. Next base: position 516,569,997 of record NC_057863.1, read on the forward strand.
TCTTCCCATCCTACTTTCCTGAAGGGTTAGATAGCCTACTCCTCTTATCCCTCAATTTTACCCCAAAGATGTCATCCTGGGGCAGCCAGGTGACATAGTGGACAAAGAATCTGTCCTGGATGGAGGAGGTTCTGCTCCCAAATTTGATCTTGGATGCAAGACACTCAGCAATCCTAAAACTTGCCCCAACCAAAAAAAAAGAGAGAGAGAGATAACCAAAAAAAATGCTTTACAAGTATCATCTCTTCATAATCAATTCCCACCTGTGCCCTCTGTCTAAATTTCTTCCTATCATCTGCCCAAATACTCAGAAGGCTCTTATGATTTAGACATATCATCTTCCCATGTAGGAATGTAAACAGTTTATCCTCTTAACATCTCTCATGATTACTTTTTCCTGTTTATCTTTTTATGCTTCTCTAGGGACTTGCATTTGAAAGTCAATTTTTCTATTTGGTTCAGTTTTCTTCATCATGAATACATGAGAGTCTTCCTTTTCATTGAAGTCACGTTTTTCCTCCTCAAAGATTATATTCACTTTTGGTTGTAAACTTAATTCCTTTGCCATCTGGCATAACATATTCCATGCCTTTTGAACCTTTAATGTAGAAGGTTCTAGATCTTGTGTTATCCTTTCCATGGTTCCACAATATTTGAATTGCTTCTTTCAGGCTTTATGCAATATTTTCTCCTTGACCTGTAAGCTCTGAAATTAGTTATAATATTTCTGGATGTTTCCTTTTGGGATCTCTTTCATGAGGTATTTGGTGGATTCTTTCATTTTATTTCCTACCTTATGCTTCTAGAATATCAGGGGAATTTTCCCTGACAATCTCTTTGAGGATGATTTATAACCTCTTATTTTGGTCATGTTTTTCAGGTAGTCCAATGATTTTAAATTATCTCTCCTGGATCTATTTTCCAGGTCAGCAGTTTTTCCAAGAAGATATTTCACATTGCCCTCTATTTTTTTATTCATTTGGATTTGCTTTATTTTGTCTTGGTTTCTCTTAAATTACTAGCTTCCATTTGTTCAATCTTAATACTTAGGCATTTATTTTTTGTCAGAGAAATTTTCCATTTGGCATTTCAAGTTGTTGAATTTTCCTAATATCTTTCCTGAATCACCCTAATTTCTCTTTCCATTTTTTCCTCTATCTCTCTAACTTTATCTTCATAGTCACTTTTGAGTGCCTCTGTGGCCTGAGACCAATTCATACTTTTTCTTGGAAGCTTTAAATGTGGGGACCCTGTTGTTGTTATTCCTTCAGAGGGTGCATCTCAATCTTCCTTGTCACTAAAGAAACTTTCTATGGTTTGCAATTTTCTCTGCCAACTCATCCTGGCTGTCTTTCACTGGACTTTTAACTCCTTAGTGTGGGGTCCTGCTTCCAGTATATGCTGTCCCAAGCTTCATAGGCTCCCAGGAATTATTATTCACTTGCCTGGCTCTTTCTCTGGTGTATAGATAACCCCAGGCCAACTTGCCAATCAACCATTTAGCAAAACTTTAGGTGCAATGTTTGCTAGCTCTGATGAGCCTGCACCCATCCCCCTACTGAGCCACCACTGCTCAAGATTTCTTCCTCATTTCCTGCTGAGGTAGGACATACAAATCCTCCCCTAGCTCCTGCATACACCCTGTTAGACTCCCCTCTCAACCAATCCCTCCTCACAGCCATTCAGCCCTCTCACCAGATCGTGAGCTTAGTTCCAGAAGATGCCTGGTACTACAGCTGATTGAGAGGCTCGGGGGTAAATTTCTCTCACACAGCCTGCCTGGGGCTGTATCATTGTTGGAACAAGTGCAGGACTGGACTCCACTCCCAGCCTGGCACCCACTTCTGATGAACTTCCAAGCAGCCTTTGGCTAGAAAATAATCTCTGCCATTTGTTTGTTGGTTCTGCTGCTCCAGGAGTTGTTTTTTGGCTGTGATCAGAGTTCTTTTTGGAGTAATTGTGTCAGGAAATTTGAGTGGTTACTGCCTTTACTCAGCCATATTGGCTTTGCCCCTCATTTGTTTTTTTATCTAATAAAAATTAATGGTCTAATTCTCACATAGAAGTGTTAGCACATCAAAATAAATAGTTTTTCTTTAAGTTCAAATGGTGTAGCTCAAGAAAAGAAAAAGCCAATTTTAGAGAAATTGTTTATCTTTCATTATACTGTGTTTTTTAATGAGAACACCAATTATTTGGAAAATAAAACACATTATTTTATACTAAAAATGAAATATTGAAAGACATATTCATTTTTTAAAATGGCAAGCATCTAATGTGACCACTTTCCAAACCAAGTTGGCTTGTACTATTTCATAATTTGTCAATGAATATTATAACAATGTTAAGATTCCTTTAGGGGGGCGGAGCCAAGATGGCGGAGGAGAGGCTGTGACTCCCACAAGCTCCAGATAAACCCGTCCATTCATGCCCAAATAATGGGGTAAAAATCAAAACCCAGAACAGCCTAATGCACATAAGAACAGAATGAGACTGTTTCTCCGCAAAAGAGGGCAATTCTGATCACCTACTGATCAGGCTGAACAGCTCAGCTTGTGGTCCGGACCCAGCCAGGGACAGTGCTTCCAGTACATGTCAGAGTCTTCAGCACCAGCAGCTTCTGAGGCTCCCATCATGGACTGGTGAGGGGGTTCGGAGGTAGGCCAGGGTGAAGTGGAGGCAGTATCTACTGGAGTTGGGGCAAAGCACCCTGGGTCTGAACCAGTGGGCTGAATCGAGTGGTGGTGGCCCAGTGGGGGAGGGGTAAAAGCACGCCAAGCTTCCAACCATAGAGAATCAGAGCTCAATCAGACTTCTGTTTCCAGGTCAAAGAGAAAGCAGCTGTGATTACTCACAAGCCAGGCAGATTGAGAAGAAGCCCAATCACCCCCTGGGCCACGCTGTAGCATGAACGGTGTGTCCGGGAAGCAGCGCTACACTTTAAGGAGTAAAAAGCCAAGAAACAGTAAGCCAGCATGAGTAGGCAGAGAAAGCAGAAGACCATAGAAAACTTCTTTGGGGGAAAGGTAGACCACAATACATCCTCAGAAGAAGAAGATAATAATAGGGTCAAAGCTCCAACATCCAAAGCTTCCAAGAAAAATATGAACTGGTCTCAGGCCATGGAAGCTCTCAAAAGGGACTTTGAAGAGAAAGTAGGAGAGATAGAACAAAGATGTAGAGAAAGAGAGAAAGGAATGGAAATAGAAATGAGAGCAATGCAGGAGAGTCATGAGAAAAAAGTCAACAGTTTGAAAAGCCAAATGGAAAAGGAGATTAAAAAACTGTCTGCTGAAAATAATTGCCTAAGAATTAGGATTGAACAAATGGAAGCTAGTGATCTTTTGAGAAACCAAGACACAGTAAAGCAAATCCAATTGAATGAAAAAATAGAGGGCAATGTGAAATATCTCCTTGGAAAAACAGCTGACCTAGAAAATAAATCTAGGAGAGATAATTTGAAAATCATTGGACTACCTGAAAACCATGACCAAAACAAGAGTTTAGACACCATCCTCCAAGAGATTGTGAGGGAAAATTGCCCTGATATTCTTGAAGCAGAAGCTAAAATAGAAATTGAAAGAATCCATGGATCACCTCCTGAAAGAGATCCCAAAAGGAAAACCTCCAGGAATATTATAGCCAAACTCCAGAACTCCCAGGTCAAGGAGAAAATATTGCAAGCAGCTAGAAAAAAGGAATTTAAATACTGTGGAGCTCCAATAAGGATAAAGCAAGATCTAGCAGCTTCTACATTAAAGGACCGGAGGGCATGGAATATGATATTCCAGAGGGCAAAGGAACTGGGACTACAGCCAAAAATCATGTACCCAGCAAAACTAAGCATCATCTTTCAGAGGCAAACATGGAACTTCAAGGAGAAAGAAGACTTTCAGGCATTTGTTATGAAAAGACCTGAACTGAATAGAAAATTTGACTTTCAAATACAAGACCCTGGAGAATCATAAAAAGATAAACAGGAAAAAAACTTCATGAGGGATACTAAAAGGCCAAACTGTTAACATTCCTATATGGGAAGATAATACAGAGCACACAGGTCTTTACTGAATACGAAGGGATGTTATCTTTTGTTCTTTGTGGGGTGTCTTATGTATGGGGCCGGATTTGGGCTTGGGGCCTCCTGGGTCCAGGGCTGGTGCATTGTCCACTGTGCCACCTAACTAACCCATAATGACATCCTTAAAATAGGTTTGAGGTGTAGGAAAAATAGACTTGGGGAGGGGGAAGGGGAGAGATGGTCTGGGGAGAGGTTGTTCACATGAAGGAAACAAGAAAAAAGCTTATGGAGGGGAGGGGAAGAAGAGGAAGGAATTGGGGAGTGATTGAACCTTAATATCATCAGAATTGACTCAAAGGAGGACTAACATACATATTCAAGTAGGTATAGTAATATATTTTGCCCTGAGGGAGGGGAGGGAGATAAGGGGGGTGGGAAGAGGGGAAGGAGGGAAGGGCAGATTCTGGGAGAGAGTAGTAAAAAGCAAAATACTTTCAAGGAAGGTGAAGATGTTCTGCATAATGGCACAAGTATGAAATATTGAATTGCTTGATTTCATAGGGAGGGTTGAGGAGAGAGGGAGGAAGAAAATTTGGAACATAGAATTAGCTCAAAGACCTTAAACTCATCAGAGTTGGCTCATGGAGGGAATAACATTCACACCCAGTTGGGAGGAGTAATCTATTTAACCTTATAGGAAAGTATGAGGGGAAGAGGATAAGGAAGGAAGGGTGAAAAAAAAGGGAGTGCAGAGTAGGGGAGGGGACAGTCAGAAGTAAAATACTTTTGAGGAGGAATACTTTAAAAGAAGATAGAAAATAGAGTAAATAACATGGGAAGGGAATAGGATGAAGGGAAATAGTTATGATGACTTTGCTGGGCTAATATGAAGAAAATTCTTTGTACTTTATTTAGGTTATGATGAATGGGATACTATTAGAAAAACCTGGAAAGACCTACATGAACTGAAGCAGAGTGAAATGCACTGTATACAAAACAACAGCAATAGTGTAAAATGATCTGCTGGGAAGCATGTGGTTATTTTCAGCAAGGCAATGGTCCAATATAACCCTGAAGGACTTATGAAAATGTCAACCCATCTACAGAGAAAGAAGTGATAGTATCTGAAAATAGATGGAAACACATTTTTTTTCTTTTCTTTTTTTTTCTTTTTTGGTGAGGCAATTGGGGTTGGGTGGCTTGCCCCGGGTCATGCGGCTGGTGGGTGTTGGGTGTCTGGGGCTGGATTTGGGCTCCGATACTCCTGGTTCCAGGGTCGGTGCTCTGTCGGCTGCGCCACCTAGCTGCCCCTGGAAAAACATTTTTTAAAAAAATGTTTTTTCCCTTTGACAATTCCTCAGTCTGAAGTTTTGGGAGTTTTTTGACTGTTTTTTTTCCTCACAACCTAGCTAATGTGGGAATGTTTTCCATGACTACTCATGTATAATTTATTTTAAAATGCTTGAGTTCTAGTGGGTTGGGGGTGGGAAGAGAAGTTGGAACAATTTTTTTTTAAAAATTGATGTTAAAATTTGTTTTTACATATATTTTGGAAAATAAAATTCTATTCAAAAAAAAAGATTCCTTTAATTACATAAAGATTTCCATGTAGAAATAAATTCCTCATATGTATCCTATATTTTCACTTTGGAAACTAATTATTGTAAGAAACAATGAAAAAGAAACTATAAAAGGTATGTTAAAGTTAAAATAATTATAAAATGAGATTCTGATTTCCTGTCCTTTAAGATTCTTTTTGCTCTAACTCTCTATAATAAAAGATACAAGAAAATAAACATTGAGTATTATTTCAACTATATGTCTTTCTTACATATAGGTTCGTGTTCTCTCTGCATACAGTAGTTACTTAATAAATTTTAAAAGAATGATGAAAAATACCTTTATAAAATGTTTATGTTCTTTGTGAAGCATGACTAAATTAATAATATTTTATGACATCAGAGAGCAATCTGAATAATCTTAGACTTTTTTGTTATTTAAGAATTATTATATGGAGACTACTGTAGGATTTTGAGGGAAAACAGACTTTGTTAGATATTTTCTTTCATATTGCTTAAAAGGGATAAATATGAAAAAATAACTTTCTCATCTTTGTGGTTAATTTCTTAGTCATTTTAGGCTGTACACCGCATGGGAAATTAAAAGAGAAGGGAAAAGGTGAAGAAAAAAGCCAACAGATTAAAAAACACACACATACACATATATACAACTTTTGGCAATATTCCAAGTCTTAAAAAAAAGACATCTAAGACATAGAGTTCAAGGAGGTCATCAATTGGTGCCTTTCTTTTTAGGTAGAATAAATGGTTGAATAAAAATTGATATGTGGTAGATATTAGGATTTTGGCAGGCCATTTTTTTTAAGTGAGGCAATGGGGGTTAAGTGACTTGCCCAGGGTCACACAGCTAGTAAGTGTTAAGTGTCTGAGGCTGGATTTGAACTCAGGTACTGCTAACTCCACGGCTGGTGCTCTATCCACTGTGCCACCTAGGTGCCCTGGTAGGCCACTTTTTAAAATATATTAGTTGAATTCATCTTTATACTTTGCCAAGAAATACCATTTCTTTTTCAAACTGTTCTTTATTTTTTCATTTAAGAAGATGAAATAAGCAATGATAATTTAATTGAAAGCAATAAGGTGATTTTGAGTATCCCTTATTGCAGAATATCTTGATTTCTCAACAATGATAAAGATATTCTTTGCTTTCATAAAGCCAGTTACATTCTCCATTTAAATAAAAAGGAAAAGTTCACCTCTAGAATGGTATCCCTGAACTGTACTCATTTTTCATCTAATCATTTAATCAATGATTTTATTCTGTTTTGTGTTACCTGAATTGTAATCTTTCTTGGGCACCAGTATGTCATTGAATTGCTTGGTCTCATAGGTAGGGTTGAGGAGGGAGGGAGGGAGGAAGAAAAATTTAGAACACAGAATTAGCTCAAGGACCCTGATCTCACTGGAGTGGGCTCTTGGCAAAAACAACAACAACAATAACAAAACAATCCAACAGTCATATCAAGAAGAGTATTTAGATATGTCTATAAATGTTTATTATGCATCTACTTGGCTGGCATCATTATGGGAAACTCTGTAGGTTCAAAGAGTATTTATTTTAGCTCTTGGCTTTTAGGAATTTATTCAAATAAACATAAAACATGTACTACCCTATATTATGAACCTCTTGTATGTGAAATATATGGTGCCAAACTCCTGTGTGGATTAAAACATTTATCTGGGAAATGTTGAATAAAATAAATAAAAATAGAATATATTATAAATAATGTTAATTTGCCAAATTTAAATCCATATTTAGCCTGCAGGTATTTTTTTTTTAAATTGGACAGTACTGATGTATAGCAACTAGCAGAGTGCAAGATGTATTGGCAGAAATTATAAGTCCATAATGACAGAAAGCAGGACTATTCTGAAAGTGATTTTCTAGTTTCCAGAAAATACTGAGGACAGTATCATAATACTTTGTAGTTGGAAGAGAACCTAAGCATTAATTTAGTTCAACTTTCTTGCCAATATAAGAATCTTCTTTACAGCACCTTGAAGCCTCTCCAAGAATGGCTTTCTACCATCTTCTTGAAATGTGTCAGTGAAATTAAACTGTCTCACAATTAATTTATTATTTTTATAATACTGAATCCTACCTCATACATAATCTCATTTTTCCATCTACCTCTTATTTGATTTTTATAATCCTTTTTGAGCTCTTTTTCAGCCTGTCATAAGTTCACATTATATTTGAATGTTTTAGACATAGGGGCTCTGATGTTGACATCTTCCTCAGAGGGTGCAACACTATCTTCCTTGTCACTAAAGAAACTTTCTATGGTTCTCACCTTTCTCTGTCTGCTCATCTTGTCTTTCCTTTACTCCACTTTTAGCTCCTTAAAGTGGGGGCACTGTTTCCAGGCTGCACTATCCCAAGCTTCAGGACATCCCAAGTGGTATCATTTAAGGAGGAGCAGGTTCTTCACCCACCTGGCCTATTCCCTGGTCTATAGATGACCCCAGACCAACTTGCTAATCAACCAGCTCTGTGTGTTGTGGTTGTCAGCTCTGAACAATCCTGTGCCCCTGCCCCACCTGGGCCACTACTACTCAATCCTACCTCCTGGTTCCCAGCAGGGGTGAAAAACCCAAGTTCTGCTGCAGCACCAACAGAGACCCTTGTAATCCCCCTCCTGCCAAGGGTTCATCCCTCTCTCTAGACCGTGAGCTTAGTTCCAGACAACACTGGTACTGCAGCTGATTCAGAGGCTCTGGGGGTCTCTTTCTCTGGTGAAGCCTTCCTGGGAATAGATATGTGTCAGTGTGACTGTTCCATTGGGCTCCACTCCTGTCTCAGCACATCAGCTCCCTCCTTCTGACCTTCCAAGCCATTCTTGGTTAGAAGATGATTTCAGAACATTCTTCTGTGGGTTTTGCTGCTCCAGGAATTGTCCTATCACATTATTTGGATGCTTTTTGGAGTGAGCATGTCATGAGTTCAAGAACTCACTGCCTTTCCTTCGCCATCTAGGCTCTGCCCCAGAAGTTCCCATTAAAGGGGCATTATTAACACTGTGTATTGGCCAGTTTTCAAAGAGTTTGGTATGAAGACATTTTTCATAGAAAGGCCCTAAAATTCTCCCATAACATAGTAAAATACAAAGTGTCAAATACATAATTACATCTCATCTCTAAGGAAATGAAAATTTACTTCACTAACAGTTTGAATGGTTTTCTTGTAGATTTCCATTTTTTTGAGGAATAATAACAAAAATGTATTCATTATATGTATCTGAAGCCAGGTTTGAAGTCAGCTCTCCTCTGATTCCAGGCTCAGAACTCTCTCCACTGTACCCTGTACCTACTTATCCTCTTAAACCCAAGGATAGGATGAGACTTTGCTAAAAGCATGGCTACCATTCTTTGCTCCAAATTTCTTAGTAGATCCCCATTGTTCATATTATAAAATAAAATTTCCTCATACCATTTATTTTTTTTGGGGGGAGGGACAGGTTAATGAGGATTAAGTGACTTTCCCAGCATCATACAAGTACTATGTCTCAAGTGGCTTAGGCTGGATTTGAACTCAGGTCCTCCTGAATCCAGGGCTTGTGCTTTATTCACTGTACCACCAGCTTCCTCCCTTACCATTTACTTTGAAAGCTCTTCACAACTGAATATTAACCACACTTTTTCACCCTTAGTTCACTAAATTCATGACCTCTATACCCAAGGTACCCTAAATTACCAGTCACCCTTTCATATCATCTGTTCCTTGCATGTATTTTCACAGGCAGCCCCAACACTTGACATAAAACTCTCTTTATCTGTTCCTATTGAATCTTTCTTCCTCGAGGGCTTTTTAGGCACAACCTCTCTCATAACCTTTTCATTTATTAGCCAGTCTAGAAGTGCCTTCTCCTTCGAATTTTTAGTAACACTTTGCTTTAAACACACTTTCACTCATATCATATTCTATCTATTAAATACTTATTTAATCACATCTTATGAATACTATAAAATAATAATCAATAATCTCCTTCAAAACAAGATCTACTTTGTCATTTTTGTCTCTTTTTATGCCCTTAGGATATTGCATATAATAAGAAATCTTTGTAGAGCTGAATTTCAAGTAAAAGACAATTCCTCCATTTGTAAAGCTGAAAAGAATGATGTAATTAATAATTGTGGGACAATGTAGACTGAAACAAAACTTATTAGCATAGTATCTTTCTGGCTAATTTTAGCTTTAAAAAAGAATTACTAACAATTATAACATAAAGATTATATCTGACCTTATACATTTAATATCTTGGGTATTCTAGAGATTTTATTCACTGATTTTCTGAATTTTAGGTGGAAAAAAATGACATGTTTTTTGGAGAAAAAAGTATTTAACTATCTAAAATTATTAGTATCTCTTCTTTCATTTACTCCTATTTTTGATAATAAGAGAAACTTATAGTTAGAAGGTGCTTGGAGGTCATTTAGTAAAACTGCACCTTGAAGCTTGAGTCCCTCAAATGCCATCTTTGACAAGTTGTCATACATTCTCTGCTTAAATACTTCTTGTGATGGGCAACTAATATTCTCATGATGCAGTACATTATACTTTAAGACAGCTCTAACTGTTAGGTAGAACTTACATACACAGAGATCTCTCAGTCCATTTTCTATAATCTGGGCCCAAACAGAATATTCCTGATTTTCCTTCAGCATTCATTTAAAATATTCAAAGAACTTTGTCGAGGATACACATCTCAATTCCTTCAACTGATCCTCATTTTACATTATTTTCTAGTCTCCTTTCCATCTTTTAGTTAGCCTTTTCAGAATCTACTGCAAGTTTTCAGTCATCCGTCTAATTTTGGAACCAGAATTGAATAACACACACTGTATATGCTCAGATCAATCTGGAATACAATAATTTAACTCTTATGTGGAACAAAGTATTAAGAACAGCATATTTGGTGGTGACAAAAATTGGAAGTGGGTGTCTGTGGGTTCAGCATAGCATATATACTCTCAGGTATTGTGACTATGTTGGTAAATTTTACTTAATTGCTGGTGTCACAAGGAAAGGTTCTATGGAAAAGATGGAAGTAATATTGGGAAGTGGTTGTAATGTTAAAAAAAATAAAAGGAACAGCCAATTAGCACAAATAAAATCTACAAAAGAATGAAAGAGAGACAGAGAAACAGAGACAGAGACAGAGTGGCAGACACAAAGAGAGATAGATACAGCAATATAGAGACAGACTCAAAAAGGAGACAGAGCCCGGGAGAGTCAAACACACAGAGCAAGAGACAGAGAGACAGAGACAAAGAGAGGGAGGGAAGGTGGGAGGGAGAGAGAGAGAGAGAGAGAGAGAGAGAGAGAGAGAGAGAGAGAGAGAGAGAGAGAGAGAGAGAGAGAGAGAGAGAACCTCAATTAATTATTTACTTTAGCTAAACATTTGGGAAGCAAATAAAATTAAAGAAGACTACCCCTGAGGTGAAGGAGCTTTCATTCCACTTTTAAACAGATAGACAACACATCAAAGGCAATTATAAAACAGGAGAAGCCTTGTAGCTGGCAGCCAGAATCTAGGCCAGTTTTGCTTCCCTAAAACTAATGAGTATGAAACAAAGTTTAAAGTTCAGATGTTTCTTCCCTTCAGATATTGATTAGTCATCCTTATTGATGTATTCCAGATTATAAATAGTTAAAAGCCCATTTAGAGCTTGTAAAGTTAAGAAAAGAGGTTTTTCTTTGCTTCTTTGAAAGAAAACTTGGAAGAATTATCCCAATCAGGTTGATGGAATTATAAGGTCATATTTGAATAAGGGATCAGCCATACCCCAGGTTAACTTTATATTTTTTTTTTTTGATGAGGAAGCAGTTGGGGTTAAGTAACTTTTCCAGAGTCACACAGCTAGTAAGTGTTAAGTGTCTGAGGCTGTATTTGAACTCAGGTCCTCCTGACACTAGGGCTGATGCTATAGGTGAACTTTAAAAACAAATTCACTACCTCTGCAGTTAATAGATAGACCTTTTTTTCCTAAGTAACCCAGATAAGTTGAGCAAAGACACTCTAGTATAGGATAGCAGCTTGAAGACACAATGAGAAGAAAACATACAAAAAAATAGTTTTCAGTTTCTTGAAGTGCCAGAGGTATAAAAGTTTGTATTCTATTGTAAAGATGAAGCATGTAAATCCCTATTTATGTTTCTCTCTACTAGTTTACTTTATGTATGAGCCATCCCTTCCTATAGACTCAGTCTGCACTTTTGGGAAAGTGTGCCCCAAATTTATGGGCTAATCTTTCATTTCATTTAAGTAAAATATTTTGCCTTGAGACAGTTAGGTTTTGCAATGGTTAGGCCAGGAATCAGAAATACCTGAGTTCAAATATAACCTCAGACACTAATGAGTTATATTATCCAGGGCAAGTCATTTAACCTCTGGCACAATTTCCTCAACTATATGATAGGGATAATGATAGCACCTAAATCAGAAAGTTGATCTATTTGTTTTACAATTTGGTTGAAACTAAATTGTAAAACACTTAGCATGATCCCTTGAACATAGCAGGCATCTAATAAATATATATTCTCTTTTCTCATACGCTTTAACTCACTATGTCAACTGGATAATTATTAAAGTAAAATGCATCTATAGGGGCTCAGAGCTTAATTTTATAATTTCAGATAAACTGAATACTTGAACTGTGGAATAATAGTTTGTATTTTGTTTTGTTTTTCCCAAGAGGGGGTGCTGGATTATTATTAAAAATGAATTGGGGGCAGCTAGGTGGTGCAGTGGATAAAGTACCGGCCCTGGATTCAGGAGTACCTGAGTTCTAATCTGACCTTGCACACTTGACACTTACTAGCTGTGTGACCCTAGGCAAGTCACTTAACTCCCTTTGTCCTAAAGAAAAAATGAATTAACATTAATTTTATATAGTTACTTAGATTTATAAAGGTATTTGAAATATTGATTCAATGGTGCAAGACTCTTAAAAAGCTTTTAGGTAATGATCAATTGATCAATGGCAACTTAGCCATCAAAAGTTTTCAAAATCTTTACAGCACATTTTCCTGTTCCCAACTCTATTATAGAAGGCTGTTTTGTTTTAAAAAATAGATAGAAAACTCAAGTTCTATTCTTTTATCTATAACAGGGTATGTGACCTTAGGTAAATTGGCCTGTAATGATCCCTACCATCCTTTTAAATTCCAAACCACCTTTATTCACTTTCTTTTATTTCCTTGAAAAGTCAGAGTTCTGAGGGATTATTAACTCCTTATTTCTAGAAACTATGCCTCTTGTAATACTACACAAGTTTAGTGACTTCTTTGACTTTTACATCATACTGTTAACTCATTTTGAGCTTGTAGTGCACTTAAACCACAAAAACTTTTTTCATAACAAACTTTAACAATCCTTTCCTAATCTTATAACTGGAAAGTCAATTTATTTGACTTATCAGGGAGACTTGGAAAGATTAAGATGCTTCACTGTCATATCATGAGAAATGATTAAATTAATACTTTTAGGGGAAATTTGGAAGAGCTCTATGAACTGATACATAGTTCATTGAATAGAACCAAGAGAACAATTTTTACAATAATTACATTGATTGCATTGTAAGTTATAAATAAAATAAAACAACAAATATGAAAAATTTTAGAACTCTGCTCACTGCAGTAACAAACTTAATTCCACTATATGAGAGAGGAAGAAGCTACCTGCCTTCTGACAGAAGTAATAAACTCAAAATATAGAATGAGAATATATATGTGCATATATGTTTATATGTACATATATACATATATGTATATATATATATATGCAGGTATATATACATCTATATCTGTATACATATATATTGTAAGGAGCTAAAATTCTAGCTATACCATCTAAAATATCTTATGAGTGGTTGTCAATAAATTATAAGCTTTAGCAAGAGTATTTAAGTGTTTAAGTATTTATTAAAGAGCATTAGGATCAGAGAGAAAGGTAAAAATCTATCTATTTCTAAGAGACACCATCATCTGACCTGCCATGGTGAGGTCAGGAACAAAAAGAGGAAGAACGGGGGGTCCTTCACCAGTGTCCACTTCCTACTTCCAGTGTCCTCCTCCAAGAAATCAGGGGCTCCTCAAGTTGACTGGCGGGTAGCTTTGATAGACAGTACCCACGAGCAAATGTCACTTCCTGATGTCAAGGAACTGACCACATGGCTTGCCCTCAGATGCCTTCTCCTTGTGGTAGAGCTTTCCTATAATAATTCTCCAGCAGGTGGTGTCACTCCAATCATTACCATATGTATGCATAAGTACACACCAATATTTATATCGATATCTATACACACATATACAATCAATGAGGGAATTTGTTTTAATTTGCTTAAATAACTATATATGTTATGAGTTTTATGTTTTTTTTCCTTTTTTTTCTTTCTCCCTCCCTATTGTATTTTTTAAAAATTTCTTTTCAATTTGCATATCAGCAGGGGAAAATACATGTTCATTAGAAGAATAACAAAATTAGTTTTAAAATATACTCTAAACACTCATGTTCCCTTCTTTAGTATGTCCTCAGAAAATCTTTATATCTTATGTCCCTGATCATTGGATGCCATGTTGCTTATAAGAATATAAGAAGCCTAGAGTTTTACTTTTCAGCTTTCATGTTTAGAAGGAAGAAATATTTCCAAAC